>NW_027468718.1:34771271-35283771 GCF_046254945.1 Alosa pseudoharengus
CACACATTCGCACTATAAAAAAACACACACTTCACCCGCATATGAGTACATCAAACTCACTCAAACACACACATGCAGATAAAAGATATGCACACACCCATAAATTCAAAGATTCTCTTACACACACATTTGAATGCTTTTATTTGGATCTGAAAGGCAAGCAAGGAAAACAAGATCCAAATACTCTGGGAAGAGTCATTAACATGGTGACAGGTCTACATGGCTCACATACTGTTACAGGTCCTTCCATTTATAATACTCAGCACATTAAGGATCAACAAAACATCTCCGTCTCCATATTTGCATGCTCCCTATAATGGCTGAACACACATACACATAATAACGGTACAACCATTTTTTCCATTCATGAGCACAACCACAACCACACAGATCTATCATTGCTTGTGTGTGTAGGTGCGTGTATGCGTGCGTGCGTGTGTGTGTGTGTCTGTATGTGTTTTTTTGCGCTTGTGCATTCACAGTAAATGCTGATGCAAAACACATTTGTTCACAGACATTGTTCTCTCACACATACACACGCACAGACACACAGACACACACACACACACACACACACACACACACACACACACACACACACACACACACATAATTTCCTGTATACATCTGATGGACTGCTGAATCTATCTACACAATACACTGGCTCATGCTTTCATCTTCTCTCATCTATCTCTGTCTGACAGTCTGTATCGAAAGGATGTGGTGTCTGACCCAAACAATTTAGATCAACCCACACACACACACACACACACACACACACACACACACACACACACACACACAGAGTCGCAAACACACACAGTCGCACACACACACAAACAAACACTGTAAACTCCTGAGCCACAATTCAGACTGAAACTGAGATGCAATAAAATGTTAACAAGTCAGGTTTTATTTTTTTACACACATACATTCACACATACATACATACATACACACACACACACACACACACACACATACACATACTCAGGCCCTTTCTGAAACTATTTAATATGCCCTCTTCCTAGCCACTTGCACTTAGTTTGCGCGTTCATGTGGAGGGGCCCACCATATTAAGGGCCATCCCAAACCAATTACTGTTAAGTGCTAGTGTGTCCTAAAGCCTCCAGTGCTGAGTGAACAGAGATGCTGACTTGTCGAGGGTGTGCGTCAATAGGTGTGTGTGTGTGTGTGTGTGTGTGTGTGTGTGTGTGTTCTAAACCCTCCAATGCTGTGTGAGCAGCGATGGTGACTTGTCGAGTGTGTGCGTCGATAGATGCGGCACGTCATAATTTGAGTTCCGTGTGAGTTCGCCTGTAAACAAATCCATGGTTATGTCACATCCTGTTTCCACTAGGGAGAGGGAAGTGCGTCCCGTATTTATACCCTACGTGCTAATCAAGGGAACTGGATTTAGATGTGAGGGTGATACTGGTTTCAGAAAGGGTCTCTCTCTCTCTCTCTCTCTCTCTCTCTCTCTCTCTCTCTCTCTCTCTCTCTCTCTCTCACACACATACACGCTGACTTTTTTTTAATCTCCCAGCACATGATCAGTGTATCAGTGCAGTGCATGATGGGATGGCTTGGGGAAAATAGTGCATTCTGATTGGCTGCAATCACTTATCGGAACTGTTTGTTGATTCTGTTTGTGTGTGTGTGTGTGTTTGTGGGAGTGTGTGGGTCTGGCACAGATCCACCCTTTTGTCTGAGCTGACAGGAACAGGGTATTCTGAATCCCTTCCTGGTCCCCAGACACTAAAAGTGTATCCCATCCGAGCACACACACACACACACACACACACACACACACACACACACCCCATATTAAAGCATGTTAAATAGATGTGTTCTTGTTGTGTGGACTCTAAATTAACATCCCAAATGTGCTGCTTCCTCTTTAGTTTGGTCTTGAGCAGACAAGAGTGAGAAAGTAGTGTCTTATTTCAGAGGATTCTT
The DNA here is from genome assembly GCF_046254945.1 of Alosa pseudoharengus. NCBI lineage: Eukaryota > Metazoa > Chordata > Actinopteri > Clupeiformes > Clupeidae > Alosa > Alosa pseudoharengus. The sequence goes on from NW_027468718.1 coordinate 34,773,231, forward strand.
CTGGGTTGAAGTGTGTGAGTGTGTGAGCGAGAAAGTGAATGTGAGAGATGGAAAGGAAACTAGCTCATAAAATGGAAGAAAAATGAGAGATGGAATGAGAGTTGGATAGTCTGGAGGACCTGATACACACATACACACACGCATACACACACACACACACACACGCACGCGCGCAGACGCACACTGTAGACCTGGCACACCACTGTTGCAAGATTTGTGTTTTTCAGAAGAATAAAAGCCTTGTACCTGTCTTTCTGTCCATCTCTCTCTCTCTCTCTCTCTCTCTCTCTCTCTCTCTCTCTCTCTCTCTCTCTCGCTCTGGCCTTAAGACACTGTATTCATTTCAAGAGCACACTGAAGAGCTATATCCACACACACACACACACACACACACACACACACACACACAGGAGGAAGAATGTGCACTTTTTCTTTGCTAAAGTGTGTTCAGATCCAGAGTGCAAGGAAGACTTGTCAAGAGGTGGACAAGAGCAGCGATGGTAGCAGTGTTGTTTTAGGCCTGCGCCCCACTCAGGAGAGAGAAAGGGCGGAGAGAGAGAGAGAGGGAGGGAAAGAAAGAAAGAAAGAAAGAAGAGACCAAATGGGAGAGGTGGAGAAGCATACTGATACGAGAGCGAAGAGAAAAGAGTCCTCATTTTCCTTTGTGCGCGTGTGTGCGTGCTTTGCAGACCCCTGAGAAGAAGCACTCGGAGTCGTCCCGAGGGAGGAAGAGGAAGGCCGAGCACCAATCGGAGAGCAGCCAAGGTAACACGAGCACCAATCAGAACTGCCAGAAGAATCACGGGATTCCCAGCATCCTCCTCTCATCCGCTGGACAGCCTCCCACACTCCTCACTGGGCTCTCTCATTCCATCCCTCCTTTCCTCTTCTCATTCCATCCCTCTTTTCCTCTTCTCATTCCATCCCTCTTTTCCTCTACTCATTTCATCCTTCTCTTCATCTTCTCTCATTTCATCTCTCTTCCTCTTCTCTCATTTCATCTCTCTCTTCCTCTTCTCTCATTTCATCCCTCTCTTCCTCTTCTCTCATTTCATCCCTCTCTGTCTTTCCTCACTGAGGCATAAACTTCATGTTTGTTTATTTGTTTAGTTTTCTGTTATGCATGGTCCTTTTCTCTCATTTTAGTTCCGTGTGTGTGTGTGTGTGTGTGTGTGTGTGTGTGTGTTCTGTTAACTGTGATGTTCCGTCTGCTCTTCCTCTCCCAGGGAAGACCACTGTACGAGGACCCAAGATCAGTGACTACTTTGATGTAAGTAGAGTAGGGCTATTATCTTAATGTAGACAGAGTGTGAGTGACAGACGTGCGTGCGTGCGTGCGTGTGTGTGGATAAGAATGCTCTTTGTTCCTGTACTGAGGCTACTTGTGTGTTTTGTTGTTGCCCCCTCTCCCTCCATTTCTCACATTTCCCTCCTTATTGCTTCTCTCTCTCTCTCTCTCTCTCTCTCTGTCTCTGTCTCTGTCTCTGTAGTTCCAGGGTGGTAATGGGTCCAGTCCGGTGAGGGCTCTTCCTCCAGTGCTGCGCTCCCCACAGAACTCACATTCCCACTCGGCCCCCAGCTCCATGGTACGCTCTCACACACCTCACCTCTTCCACACCTCCCTACTCCACACCTCACCTCCCTACTCCACACCTCACCTCTTCCACACCTCCCTACTCCACACCTCACCACCTCCTCCACACCTCACCACCTACTCCACACCTCCCTACTCCACACCTCACCTCCCTACTCCACACCTCACCTCCCTACTCCACACCTCACCTTCCTACTCCACACCTCCCTACTCCACACCTCACCTCCCTACTCCACACCTCCCTACTCCACACCTCACCTCCCTACTCCACACCTCACCTCCCTCCTCCACTCCACACCTCCACACTTCACCTCCGTCCTCTCCTCCCCGCTGAACTCACATTCCCACTCGGCCCCCAGATCCATGGTACTCCCCACCTCCACACCTCCCCTTCTATCCCTCTCTCCTCTTCTGTCCTCTCATTCCCACTTGGCCCCCAGCTCACATTGTCATTCTTTTGCCTCCAACTCCTCTGTCCCCATCTCCTCTCCTCCCTTGGGCTGGTCTGCCTTTACTCAGCTAGGATAATGAAGAGCTACAGGAAGTGAGTGGGAGAGAGCAATGGGGTGGGATGACTGGGAAATGACCGCAGGTCGGACTCGAACCCGGGTCCCCGTGGGTCTTTGGACCTGATGTTACTCGTCGCCGGCTTGTGTCTCTAGTTCTCCGCATATCATGTATGACCTGATAAGACCGTTACATAAGTGTCAAGACTCTGTGAATTTGTCCTGGAGAAACAACACTACACTGATCTAGGGGTCGACCAATTATCGGCCTGGCCGATTATTAGGGCCGATATTTAGCATTTTTATAATAATCGGTATCGGTCATTTTTTCCACCGATAAGCCGATATTGAAATGGATAAAAAATGAAACGCGCTATTTTGTCTGTAAAGCGTCTCTCACTCCCTGCATTTGCTACTCTGTGGTCAAGAGCATTGTCCCGCCCACTACACCGTCTGATTTGTTAGTTAGCACGAATGCAGCCAATCAGGATCGAAGACTGAACACAGACAAAGTTTAGGATTCTCACTGAGGCAGACTGGGCTTCAGCTGTAGCCTACGGAGCTATTTTTTGAAGGTAAGGAAGGTAGCCTACATTGCTGAAGTTGCAGTGAATCACAATCATCTACACTGAAGTTACAAAAACACCACTTTGTAAGCTATTGTCTCTTTGATCCGGATCAATAAGTAAAGCCAGGGATGCAAACACGGCGCTTTTCGGCGCCTCCCACTTTTTTCACGTCAGTTTGGGTGACTTGTGTGAATCGTGCAGATCTGAAGAGTTTTTTTTTTTTGGGGGGGGGGGGTGTCTGATCATCAAGGATGCTTTCCGGCGACTCTAGCTTTTTTCACATCATCTGCAGGCTACAAGAGGAACCAGAGCGTTTCTCATATGGGCCTGCTGGTTAATGTGCTTCTGATAACCTCCACTCATCTTTGATCATGTAGCAAAGGAGCTGAAGTCTATTGTTCTGATAGTAGCTAAGAAAATATAGGCTCCGTTTGGAGGCAACTCTCTCAGTTCGCGCTCTTACCTCCGCAGTATATAGCTACTTCAGGTGGAAGTTTTAACACGCAACACGCTGCCATCTGACTGATCATCCGGAACCGTACAATAATAAAATTATTCCTGTCAGTGACCTAGGCCTAGTATTTAATGTTATGTGGGAATTGCAAGAATACGGGTAAAAACAATCCCTTACTTCAACCACGGAATTGCGTGTGTCATTAATTAAAACGGTAGGAAAACTGAATGAAAGACGGCGCCGTCCATCAACAAAAACAGCACAAAGTCAAAACGTAGGCCTAATTTAAAGTCCCAGACATTTAAAAGGACAGCGATCACTCAAGACATAGGCCTACACCACGAGTGATGAACGTGAAATGCTTTGAATAGTCTACTACAAAACACTGCATTTATATGACAACTGCGTATAGAACCATTCTAATCTAGCTAATGGTAAATTAAGTATATAGCATTCACATATAAAGCATTCAATAGCCTGATGAAAACTTGTTCAGTCAGTTAAATTGCTCTCATAAAAGGAACAGCAGGCCTACAGAATATTCCAAATAGGCTAGTTTCCTTTCACTTCGACTGCAACATATGAGTTAAACCATGTTAAATTCAAAAGCATCTGGCAAGTGACAGGAGGTTTTAGGGGAGGAAAAGAGAAAAAAGTGTGTTACCTGATTCCACAGTCAATGTTCAGTATTTGGCCTATAATTAAACCTATAATATTTGGCATTTTTGAATCCATGAAAATTCATCAAAATCGATCATTTCCTATGAACAACAGACACCAGTAACACATGGAATTGCTAAAAATTTTGAAGGATCGAAAATTATGAAATCATTGGCTTAAAGAATCAATATTGTATCGAATCGTGATGAAACTTGTGATTTACATCCCTATATGGCATCCTTACAATTAGGGTAGGTTTTTGGGAAGTATTTCTCATGCAAGCACTGTGCAACCATGCTGAGTAATGCAATGAAATCATTGTAATAGTTTGCAATTTTGCATTAGTAAAGCAGTCCACCGATGTGCATGTTTTCACTTACTGCTTTAGTTTCAATTGTGCAACAACAAGACCATAACAATGATAATGGTTTTATATATCCATAAAGATACATTTCTGGAACTATCTTAGACTGCTTTTTATTTTTTATTTTTACGAGGGGGGGTTGGTTGGTCATGTTTCTCTCTTTTTTCACCTCACATGTATTTGCATCACTGCCAAGGAACTGGGACAGTGTATTTTCATATAAAGAACATTTTTGTGTGAATAGGGTGAGCCCTGGATGGCAGAGGTGGTGGCAAAATGTAATTATATGATATTTCCTGCGGGAGCGTGGGCTTCGATAATCTCACTCCTTTTTGACCATACCTCTGTTTGCATCCCTGTAAAGCACCCACTTCCTTCATTTAGCGAATTCCCGATTGATGCACGTTACTGATGCTGTTTACTAGTTAGCCCACAAACTCGGGTGCTGCGCGTCGGGAGTTCTCTGCCTCCGCCTCGTTCGTTAATTGTGAATAACGGGACACCTCTGCCTACATAGTACAGACAAGTCCTAAATTATGCCATAGCGAACGTCAAAAAGTCGAATTGCTCCTTTTTGAAACGGACTGTCAGAAAAGACTACATGCACCCAGGGCCAACCGTAATTTAATCCGACCTGAACAAAATCGCGTCTTGAGCTGGCTATTAACGTGCCTTTTAGGCTCTCAAAAGTGTAGTTTATAGCCTACACATGGACACAAATTGCATGCTTAAATAGCCTAACTATTTTAAAACTGTTTTGTTAAACTATTCAACCGTAACACTTGCCATCACGCATGCACCTCTTCCTCTCCCTCTCCCTCTCTCGTGCACTCACCATGGCACTCACACACACGATGGCAAAGCATCCTCTTTGTGACAGGTCCCTTAACAAGCACATAGAGTATGCCTGCACAATGGGCTATGAAAATAATTGCTACAGTATCAGCTCTTGGATTAACATGATACACAGGATTTACACTTGCAAAGTGATGCAAGTTGATAGACAATTGTGTATCAAAAGAAGAAAGAAAAGTTTGCATAATTAAATGATTTTTAATAAAATTTTTGCAGCGGCCCTGAAAAAAACATATCGGTCGATCCCTACACTGATCTCATGTTTACAATCACAGCAACAGCACAGTGTTCAAGCTTGTGAACAGGGTGAAGAGGCTAGTGTCTACAACACCCCACCCCACCCATCACATGACGTGACGTCACTACGGAACTTTCTACTCTACTGGTTTCACATGTCTGCCACATAAAAGTTCAGCTCAACATTCTCTGTCCATTTCAGCCAAGGGATTTCTGACTGCAAGTCAGAATGTACATGTGGCATCATGGTATGAATGAAGGAGAAACAACTATGAATTCTGTATAAAGGTGGGATTGTAGCATCACCTGAGTCCCTTTGGGTTAACCAGCTGAAGCACGTCTGACCAATTTCTCACTCTGATCCAAACTGTTGTCTCTCTTAATCTGATTGGTTATTAGCTGTAGACCTGGTCACCTGATTATTGGTTATTTGCTGTAGTTTTGTTCTCCTGATTGGTTATAAGTATCTCTGACCACCTGATTGGTTATTAGCTGTAGATTTGTTCACCTGATTGGTTATTAGCTGTAGACCTACTCACCTGATTGGTTATTAGCTGTAGCTATAGACCTACTCATCTGATTGGTTATTAGCCTTTTCACCTGATTGGTTATCAGGAGCAGCTCTGTTCACCTGATTGGTTATTAGTTGTAGTTGTAGCTGTAGACCTACTCACCTGATTGGTTATTAGCTCTAGCTCTTTTCACCTGATTGGTTATTAGCTGTAGCTGAAATCACCTGTTTTGTTATTAGTCCTCACTGACATGGTGTTTCAGTAGCAAGAATATGCCCAACTCTCTCAGAGGTGCAGGGTCAAATATGAGGATATAACTAGCATGTTTCACCTTTGTCTCCTGTCTGTCTGCAGTTCCCCATCTCTCAACACTTAAATTGAACCTCTGCTCATTTGGTATATGTTGTTGTTGTTTGTTGAAGTTAAAGTGGACAGTTGTGTTTTCAAGGTCATAGGAGGCAGAAACAGCCATGGTTTATACATGCGGCGTTATGAAAAAAAGAGAAAATAGCCTTTAGGTCTTTTCTGTGGTGTAAATAGATCTATTTGTTTGAGTTTATGGTCCCGTTTCAGATTAGCATGTCGGTGAAGGTAAACTGATCTATTGTCTGTCTCTCTGCTCTTTGAGCTTCTGATTGATTGGGGTGATTAGTTTCCTCATTAGAAGGAGGCCACACCACAGAAGCGCACACTCGCTGATAGCCAATAAGGGTGGAGGCTGGAGTCAATGAGCAGTGTCGCTGACGACTGAGCGCTCATCCGTGCGTTTGTTTAACGTGGGTCTCTTGTTTTGTCTCAGATACGGCAGAACAGCTCCTCGCCCACGAGCCTGTCCTTCGACCACGTCATGCACCCCAAACAGCTGGCTGTCAAGTCTGTTCAGGTGAGTGCTGGCAGGCTAACTTAGAGACACAAGTGGCCATGATGGTTGACACACACACACACACAGGTGAAGACTCTCTCCTCAGATCTTCAGAAAAGGGAGATTGTTGGGTGAAAAAACACAGCTAACTAGCTTTAGCATGGGTTATCATACCCCATTGGATTCCATTCATACAAAACGGCTTCCTGCCTCTCTGACTAGACCCCACAGTTTAAGTGGAATTCTATGGGATTCCATGACCCAAGCTAAAGCTTGCTAGCTGTTATGTTTTTGTCAATGGGAGAACTGCTAAGATCAGTTAGCATCTCTCCCATTAGCCATTTCCCTCATTAGAACATGTCTGCTCTCCTCTTTAGACGATACTAGCAAGGATTAACACGACACAATATTTAATTTACGCTCATACATTGAAGCATACATCTCTCTCTCTCTCTCTCTCACTCAGTCACTCACTCACTCACACACACACACACTCAAACAAATTGAATTGTCAGTGATCAGAGAGTAACATTTTACTCTGTGCTTACCAAAGTCGTCTGTGAAAAATGAAGAGCATTATTTAGCATAGTTTGGAAAAGCAGTGATAATAAGTTGAACTGCTTTTTCTGCTCTTCATCTCTTTCTCTTGCTCTTGCTCTTCCACAGACTGATCTTACAGGGCTGAAGCTGGCTGCCCTGGAGAGTAATAAGAGTCTGGACTTGGAGAAGAAGGAGGGCCGCATTGACGACCTTCTGAGGGTGAGTGTGGGGGGGGGGGGGGGTTTGGAAGATGAGTTTGTGTGCGGTGTGGCGTGGGGGGGTGGGATGGGTATAGGTTAAGGACTCCGGTCGGTCGATCGGTAGAGAAATCGTTGGGTGTTTCTGTGTTAATTAGCTGTGGGTGCTAATGTGAAGGCAGCTGAGGAAGCCTGATTGATTAATTGATCACCTGAAGCTTGCAGGGGCGGGCCAGTAGCAGCAGCAGGAGGAAGTCAACTCTGGTGCATCAGAGCAAATAGTCAACACATGCACACACATGAGGGCTTTACATTTGTAGTTTAAGAGATTGGTGTGGATTGTATTTTTGTGTCGGATGTTATTTATAGTTTAAAACATTAGTGTGAATTATATGTTTGTGTGAAAATTCTATTTTTAGTTCTAGAGATTGGTGTGTTCTATTGTTTGTGTGTATATTATATTTCAGTGCAGGCCAATTTGCATGCATTATTCTTTTGCTTGGATTTGAATTGTCTTGTATATCAACTCGTCGTAAGCCATTATGACTGGGTATGTATATTTATGGTGTCGCTGATTGGCCATGTTGTGTGCTTTTCCTCTGCAGGCTAACTGTGATCTCAGGAGACAGATAGACGAACAACAGAAACTACTTGAAAAGTACAAGGAGCGCTTAAATAAGTGCATCACTATGAGCAAGAAGCTACTTATAGAGAAGGTAAGGATCCATTGCTCCCATAATGCATTGGGAAAGAACCAGGCACACTCATGTCCACGGTGATGGAGAGAACGGCAGCGGAATGGTTTACGGCAGACATTTCTAGAACGGCGTAGCACTGAAAAAGGAGAGAAAATACTTTTGTCATTCTCCCTCTTTCATTCTTGCTCTCTCTCTTTGATTGTTTCTCTTGTTTTGTCCCTGGAATTCACCCCCCTTCTATCAGAGAACATGTAGTGTGTGTGTTTGTGGGTGGGATAGGGGCGGGGGGGTTGGGGTGGTTGGTAGGACAGTAGAGCATCGCCAGTGTGTGTAACACACACACACACACACACGAACGATTGCTATTCACTGTGGATGTTGGTTTTGTGTGTAACTTTACAGAGAATAGATAGCTAGAGGGCGTGTAGGTAGACCAACGGCATCAGAAAGTGTCTGTGTGATGTGTGTGTGTGTCTGTAATCTGAGACTGCGCACTCTCACTGTGGCTGTCGCTCGTATATCAGAGCACCACGGAGAAGCAGGCGTGCCGGGAGAAGAGCATGCAGGACCGCCTCCGCCTGGGCCAGTTCACCACCGTCAGACACGGGGCGTCCTACACAGAGCAGTGGAGCGACGGCTACGCCTTCCAGAAACTCGTCAAGTAAGAGCACACATACTTGCGCACGCACTCGCACACACGATGGCCAGTTCACCATCAGACACAGGGCACTGGAGCGACGGCTACGCCTTCCAGAAACTCGTCAAGTGAGAGAACACACACATATACATTGTTTACACACACACACACACACACACACGTATGTTCATCAACGTCCGTTACAGAGCAACACATCTATGCCAGTTTAGTACTGGTTGCATAGAACAGTTGAATGATGGCTGCTCCTTCCAGAAAGCATTCAAGGAAGTGTGTACACACACACACAACCATTTACTTTGTGTACACACACAAACTCATAGTTTATTTACAGATGTACTGTACACACACAAACACATACAGTTTATTCACAGATGTACACACACAAGTGTACCCCAAGCAATGCTTGCACCTGCTTGAGGACATCCATGCACACACTGCTACATTTCATAACAGACCTAGTAATGAATGCCTGACATCAACAATCCATCCTAGTCCTCACTGATCTCTAGAATTTATCCTTGTTGTTAAAGGAGAATTCCGGTGTGATTTTGACCTAAAGTGTTTTGAAACATGATACCGAGTGTGAACGTATGTCTCATAGCCCATCTCGGCTTGTCCCCTGCACTCCGAAATCTGGTGCTAGTTAGCCGATGCTACCAACAAGGCGGTCAATGGTGGTGCCTCGGCATCGGCATAGCCATGCAAATAAATCACTGTTTTACACCATTTACGAGGCTCAATGTATCTCCACACTTCATTGGTAGACTTCCAAGGGCCCTGACATTTAAAACGAGACATTGAGAACTTTGAAAAAGCACTGGTAGTTTACTTACAAGACGATTTATACAGACAGTATCTTCTCGAAGTTTAGCGTTTGCAGCCATCTTGAATTTAGTCACGATAAGTCGAGTGACTAGTAAGAATGAACAGGTATGATAAGGGATCAGATTCCAAAAATAATTCCGTGGAAATGCATGGATTCCAGTTGCTGCTACTGGAAGAAACTGTAATCCATGCATTTCCACAGAATTATTTTTGGAATCTGATCCCTTATCATACCTGTTAATTCTTACTCGTAGCTCGACTTATCGTGACTAAATTCAAGATGGCTGCAAACGCTAAACTTCGAGAAGATACTGTCTGTATAAATCGTCTTGTAAGTAAACTACCAGTGCTTTTTCAAAGTTCTCAATGTCTCGTTTTAAATGTCAGGGCCCTTGGAAGTCTACCAATGAAGTGTGGAGATACATTGAGCATCGTAAATGGTGTACAACAGTGATTTATTTGCATGGCTATGCCGATGCCGAGGCACCACCATTGACCGCCTTGTTGGTAGCATCGGCTAACTAGCACCAGATTTCGGAGTGCAGGGGACAAGCCGAGATGGGCTATGAGACATACGTTCACACTCGGTATCATGTTTCAAAACACTTTAGGTCAAAATCACACCGGAATTCTCCTTTAATCTGACAACAGAGTCTCAAACCTTACTCTAGCCCTACCACACACACACACACACACCTATATGTCCACCCATATATTCACCCATGTACTCATGTCTGCATACTCAACACATGTCCAAAACACACACAGGAGTCATTTTTGTGTCACCTTTTTATAAGTTTCAGGTTTGTTTTGATCTAAGAAAGGTCTTTGGAATCCAAAATGGCCGAGAGCTGCTGCTGTCTTTACATTGTGAGAGAACACACAGGCCATGTTGACATTTCTCAGACGCCGCTATCGATATCAACCAGGCCAAGCAGATCTATGCCCTCCGAGTCAATTTAACTGACCACAAGAGTCTCTCTCATTATGGTCGGCCCAGGATGTTTCATTTCGCTCTGTCAAGTGGATTAGAGTCAGGTGGCAAACACGTTCGCTAATAATCTCAGGCCACGAGAATAAAATACTGTAGGTCCACCACCTGAATGTTCTCCCCCTCTTCTCAGTCTGCGATATATGGAGGTTTTGTTTCTGCAGTAATGGGGATAGAACGTGCTCTGGGGGATGATTCTTTAAGGCACTTCCAAAGCCTTAAGCCTCATCAATAACGAGCTATAATGTCAAATTGACTGAAATTGATAAAGCACTGCACAAGCCACAGGAGGCACCTCAGAGAAGTGTGTGTGTGTGTCTGTGTGTGTGTGGGGGGGGGGGGGGGGTGCTGCTCTTATACATAAATGCATGTGTACACAGTTTGAGTTAAAAACTAATTTTTGTTTTTTATGTATGTTTCACTTTCTACCACATCTGCTTTAAAGCACGCTCCTGTGTGTGTATTTATATATAGACAGCAGGAGTGGATCAACCAGCAGAGGGAGGACATTGAGCGACAGCGGAAGCTCCTTGCTAAGAGGAAGCCCCCAACAAGCAGCAACTCCCAGAGCCCCACGCCCAACTCGGAGCCAAAGCAGCGCAAGACCAAGACTGTCAACGGGGCCGACAATGACCCCTTCCTCAAGCCCAGCCTCCCCCAGCTGTGAGTGGCAGCACCAGAGAGCGAGAGAGAGAGAGAGTGTGTGTGTGTGTGTGGGTGGGAGAGGTTGCACATTGCTGGGAACAAGCTGGTCTTTCCCCAGGTGTCTGTGTGTGACTGAGTGAAAGAAGTTTGACATTCCAGTACTGTGCAAGTCCTATTCCTCGAACTACATGTACATGCACTTCAGCTGTGAATGACAACCCACACGTCCGTCCGTCCGTCCGTCTGTCTGTGTGTGTGTGTACATGTGAGCGCGCCTCCTTGGCTAAAGCATGAGGGATCAGCCCGAGAGTCTGTGTGTGTGTGTGTGTCATGAGACATGGGTGCCTATGATCCCTGCTCTCAGCTAATAAATCATATTGTGTCTGCTTCACTTCTGAGTGCATGTTTGTAACTGAATAGTAAACTGAAGCAATTCTGACTTATCTTGACTAGGGTTGGGCACCGAAACACGGTTCTAATATGGCACCGGTGCCGACACAAACGGTAGTAACTGCATCGAATAACAACGTGGATTTCGGTGCCTCATTTCGGTGCTTAAAAGCGTTTTTTTTTATTTTATTTTTATACGAGGCATCACTGCATGCCATGCGCCATCTCTAACATCTTGCTCTGATAGCAACACATCCAGATACAGTTACCTAACATATGATAAACACTGGATGTATAAACCAGGGGGGTGCACCACATAGGCGAGTGGACAGTGTTTGACAGCTTGCTTGAGCCCAAGTAGTTTACTTAAAAGCGATATCGTGAGCTCGTGTCAAAATCTAGCAGTGGGCCTAACTACACACAAGCAAAAGGCTATGAAACAACATCAACAGTAGGCTAGCCTATATGTTACACAATATCCTTGCTAATGCGCTAACTGACATTTATTTGAAATGTTATCAGCAAAGTTGTAAGGGGAAAACTTTATTTCACGGTGTGAATGGCATGATATTAATCTTTCATGTGCATGAGGCCCATAGCATCACAATGAATATGAAGATCATGTTAAAAAGTTAGCTGGCAAAAACATAAATATGTAGGTTACATACCTGATGTCACTGAGCTGTCAAAGAGGCTACGAAACCATCTCCGTACATTATCGCTAATTAAACTCAGCTGGTGTTAGCGCATAGCCATAGTTGCTGTTAAAATACCTACTAGGCTAGCGCTGGGAATGTAAACACTTCAACACCGACATGTAGCCTAACATGTTCAAAACTACTGCGTGTTATGGGTTAAGACATGCCATTTCTTGAAGCATTTGGGAACACACTGAATTAACTGGAAAGTAGAGTCCCTGTTAGATTAGCTTGCTTGCAAATGCCGTTGTCCATGATCTGGCAGTTTTATGGCAAGTGGTTTTAACATACCTTATGGCAAACCGCCTACACTGGGTAAACTTGAAAGCAGAGCTTACCATTGTTTGTGCATGCATGGCAAGCTGTTTTAACATTTAAATGTATTATTCGTAGGAGCAATGAGATATTGATAGTAAATTGAATATAACAGTTCAATTTCATGTTCAAATTTGTCTTATCAATAAAAATTGTAAAAATCATGTTTTAGACCATTTTAATTTAAAACATTTTAAAAACAAAGTACCGGTTCAGGCACCGTTTCGGCACCGGTACCGTTTTAAAAGTATCGATTTAGCACCGGTATCGGATAAAACCCAAACGATACCCAACCCTAATCTTGACACATCTGACAGTGAGATTAGGTGCAGACAAACAAGAACAGAGCCATTACATATGATATGAAATGACCCAATAGAAATTCAGCGTTCAGGAAATGTTGTTTTACTTTAAGGTGATGTAGATAATAAAGACTCCTTTGATCACCCGGCCTGTTGATATGTTAGGACAGGGGTTCCCAAAGTGGGGGGGGTCGCGGGACGGCGAGGGGTGGGTCGCGAAATGATTTCCATAAATCAAATAAATTTGGAAAAAATTAAATTCTGAAAAATTATGACTGGATAAGATCACCATTCACTGTAACCACCGCAAGTCATCTGTCGGCCGGCATGGAGGACGAACTGGTTGAGCTGTCATGTGACCGCACTTTAAAGACAGATTTTAATTCCAAGACGCTTGCTGAGTTCTGGATTTCAGTCGAGAGGGAATATCCACAGCTATCCAAGGCCGTGATGGACGTACTGACGCCGTTCTTTGCACTGAAATATATTTAAAACAAATACAGATCGCGTCTAAATGTGGAGGATGATCTCCGTGTGGCCGTCTCCACAATTAAACCAAGAATGGACTTGCTGTGTTCCGCGCATAGCGCGCATTCATCTCATTAGATGAGATTAACGCTGAAACGTAGTTGCCAAAATGTAAATTTGCGCAGTAACAATGTACATATGTTTACAACAGTTTGTGGATATTACCCTGACTGAGATATTCTTCTGTTAAAGCAACACCAAAGACTTTTTTGTACATTAAAATATTGTTTCCAAAATCATCAACTCGTAACAGGGTGAACGGCACTTCTGCATTCTCTTCGCGACCCTCTATCGGCTATAACCGCAAGTTTGCCAGATCGGGTAGTGAATCTGTAGTTCGATGGAATGAGACATAAGAAACTACAAATTTCACTTGCTTCTGATGTCGCAATACATTATACTTTCATAAAATCATGCAACGTACTCTACCTTGTCTGTAGACATCGTTATTTCCAAAGCCAGTGCTGGATAAACAAGCGTGCGTGCGACAGGAAAAGTGTTTTGGTGTTGCTTTAAAATGGAAATTAAAGTAATGTTTCAAAGTTACGTTTGCATATGACAGCAATAATGTGCACTCATGGATATTATTTTTTGACTAAGGTATTCTGCTTTTATCATATAGTAAAGTTCTATATGTAAAATCATAACAGGCTGCTCTGTTCTTTTGTGTTGTTGTTAAGCCCGTGTTTGGATAAGCCTAGTGCGTATGGCCGGTGCGCACATTTTATTTTATTTTTTGTCACATCCAGGGATAGTGGGGGTCGCCAGTCTCTGGCACGGTTATTTTGGGGGTCGCGGGTTGAAAAGTTTGGGAACCCCTGTGTTAGGATATAGATGCAGTTTATATGACATGTCATAGATGCAGTTTATATGTCATGTCATAGATGCAGTATATATGTCATGTCATAGATGAGTACAGCTTGGTTTAGGTGTAAGTAGTGTGATGCTCTCATTGGAGTGTACGTGACGCGTCTTTTAGGCCTTCACGCCAGGAACGATAACTATAAGATAAATAACGATACGAGCGTCCACACTGACCCAACGATAAGGGAAGTCTCTCCTCGTATTGATGGATGGGAAGTCCTAAATGAGATGGATTTTGATTGGCTGTCAGCTTGGCGTTGTTCTCTAAATTGCTCTGGAAGTGCTTGTTATAGCGTGGACGTTGTCATTCATATTATCTAGAGCATGGGTTCCCAAACTCCATCAATGTGGGCCTCCCCTCTGAAAACAGTGACGCCTCCGCGTTGCTTAATTACGTTATGAAGTTTGCACAATACATTCTCACTCAGGATAGGGATCAATAATACTTTCCACTATCCCAAAGATTTAGTATCCATCTCTTCTATGATTTATTTCGATTTTATAATGTTGACAATTACATAATCATTGAAAAAAAAACATAGATAGTTCTAACATGAAATACGTCTAATACGTCTAACACGTTTTTCCTTCTTTTTTGAATCAACCTTCCGCGCCTCGCCTCAAATTATTTGGCCTCAAATTATTATTAGCCTGCTGATTACAGCCATGGGTAAGTGTCTGCAGGTGTGCACTCACAGCCGCAGATTGGGTGGAGTGTTCTCTTAATGCCAATGACGCTTGTTGCATCGTGATTGCAGGATGTATGTTAGTGAAAGCTGCTAAATGTGATATTAAAAGTTGATATAAGGGTAACAGTCCTGCTGGTCCATAAAGAGTTCACTGTGTAATAGTGTCTCACTCTGCCCTGTCTGTCTGTCTCTCTCTGTCTGTCTGTCTCTGTCGCCAGTCTGACGATAGCAGAGTACCATGAACAGGAGGAGATCTTCAAGCTGAGACTTGGTCACCTAAAAAAGGTCGGTGGCTTACTGAACTGACCCAGGCTTGTGTGCATGCCTTATGGGCGCACACAAGCACTTTGCAGTTCCATTTATTACAGGTACAGTCAGAACACACACTGGCCCTGCATTCATAGTGTGGACCATCGTGACACAAAAAATTGGACACACACACACACAAAAACGGTCGTTTCAGAAAGTGTGACAGCGTTTATTATGTAACAAAAATATACCGGTAGGTAAAAAAATTGTCACAGAGTGGTATTTTGGTGCATTTTAAGGTGGCCTATTACTACTGGAGAAGGGCATATTTTCATTCACATTCATAGGCCTACATCCTGACTGCACAAAATAAAACGCTGTTCAAAATAAACTTTTAGGCTACGGTATTCCCCTGATAACGTGAGTGGAATGGATTTAATGTGGACGTGCACATAAGAGTGGCTACATGATACAGCGCATGTTTTGCCTTTTAGAAGCAGGTGTAGCCTAATCTCGGTTAAATCTATCAATTAGACAACGGAATCAGTAGGGTTTGTTTCATTGTACCAGGCCTATTACAAAAGCTGGCTTGGATGAAGCTGGGAAGGATTACACGTTTCCACACCGTGGTAATCAACCATGATAATTATGATATTTGAAATGCAAACGGTAATAGTTATCGTCGACATTTTTATCATGGTTTACTGTTACACCTGTAATCGCTACACACACAAACAATTAACGTTCTACACAGCCTGTAGGTTCAGTTTCAAAGGTCTCTCGTGTTCCTGGAGAACCGCAGACATAGAACCAGAGAACTGTTAGAACCAACATTGAAATTGAAAAATGTTTAGTGAAGGAAAACGAGAGGAAATGAGTGTGTGTGTGTTTCCCTAGTCTGTAAGAGATATGAGAATGGTCCTAGAGAAAAGTCTTTGCCAGACTTTCACTGGCAAGTGAAGCGTTAATATTTAATATGAGGCTAGTCAGCCAGAGAGAGTGGTCTTTGATGAGGCTCCTTACCTTGTAGTAAACTCAAAGTGTGTTTTTCCTCCTGTGTGTGTTTGCGTGCTGGG
This sequence comes from Alosa pseudoharengus, assembly GCF_046254945.1. Lineage (NCBI taxonomy): Eukaryota > Metazoa > Chordata > Actinopteri > Clupeiformes > Clupeidae > Alosa > Alosa pseudoharengus. Next base: position 34,789,509 of record NW_027468718.1, read on the forward strand.
CTTTTTTTGTCTGTCTGTTGTATGCTTGTTTGTGTGTGCACATGGTGTGTGTGTGTCTGTTTTGTGCTTGCTTGCGTGCGTCTCTTGTGTGTGCGTGTGTGTGTGTGTGTGAATCATTGATAGGAGGAGGCTGAGATCCAGGCGGAGCTGGAGCGTCTGGAGAGAGTGAGAAACCTTCACATCCGAGAGCTAAAGAGAATCAACAACGAGGACAGCTCACAGTGAGTCCACTTGCCTACCCCACAATGCACTTCTCTACCCCAGCACTATTCCGCACGCGCGCACACACACACACACACACACACACACACACACACACACACACACACACTCACACCATGATGCATATCATTCATTATTTATTGCGTGCATCTCTTCCCACTGGTGTCTCTTGTTAGCATAGATCCTAATTTAAATGACGGGCTAAGTTTAACTACAGCTAATTCAATAACTTGGTGGCTAAATGTATTTGTTAATGTAATGCTATGAGCAAGGTCCATAGCACAACACAATTGTGGGTCGGCCCAAAGCTCCTGCACGCCTCCACTCATGCACAAGACACTTTGTTAACTGACTACTCTTTGCCATACGTTTAAATTGGACCTAATAAGTAGTTTGTGTACTTGTCTGCTATAGACAAACTATGCCCACTAATGCACAGAAGTCACTCTGTATGGAAGGAGCCAGGGTTGAACATTGACTTTTTGAAATGTGAATATCTACCTGCCACTGACAGGCTAGGGGTCAAATTCACCTTTCGACTCTAGTAAATCAAACTCTATAGTCAAATTCACCTTTCCCCTCTATAGTCAAATTCACCTTTCCACTCTATAGTAAATCAAACTCTATAATTAAATTCACATTTCCCCTCTATAGTAAATCAAACTCTATAGTCAAATTCACCTTTCCACTCTATGAAATCAATATTTTGTGTCTCAAATCTACCAGGCACTTTCATATTTTACCAGCATTTGGTTCGGCCCTTGCAAGGAGCTGAATGCTTCCTGATACACAATTCAACAACTCAAAGTCCACACAAACGGCTTGCTCACAGATGGTTATGAATGGATTGAGCTACAGTATATTTCACTGTAAATCACTTTGAAAGAATGTCATTCTCTACTGGCCTGTTCTGTGTTGGGTCCTGGTCTGCCTCCACAGGCAGTAGTGAAACACATGAATGTGCACAAACGGCTGGTAGCTAGATTTTTAGTGCTAGATTTTCATCTCGCCCCGAGTGAATGCTTTGTGTCCTCCCTTATGTGCAGGTTCAAAGATCACCCGACTCTGAACGAGCGATACCTGCTGTTGCATCTGCTGGGAAGAGGAGGTTTCAGTGAAGTTTACAAGGTGGGTTCCTCCATGCAGAGCTCCATGTCACACACGCTCTGGGATGGCCTGGCACTCCACATGAGTGGGCTAATTCAATGCTCGCGTGCTAATTTGAGGTATGAAATTTATGTTGGCACAACGACCAGTTCAGAGCTGTTCCTTTGTGCTGCTGTTCAAAATGGATGTTTAATTTGGACTGTGGTGGAGCCTGCAGCAGTCTAGTGTGGTGGTGTGATATAAGACTGAGGCACTCACGTCAACCCGAACAGCTGACTAGCACGTGTTGTGTTGTGTAGTGATATGATGCACTCACGTCAACCCCAATAGCTGACTAGCATGTGGAATGACAATGATTTAATCAAATAGATTATGATAATTAAATAAATCACCACCTTTTGCTGATTGCTTAATTGTTTAGGTGGCGTTTTATTTTTATTTATTTTTCTTCCAAAAAATTAAATATTTCTTAATTTAGAGTTTTTTGAATTTCAAATTCGCGAACAATACAAACATTTGAAACCATTTTCTGCAAACATTTGAAACCGTTTTCTGTAAACATTTGCAAACAGTTGCAGGAGGTACATGTAGTGTTCCGCTGACATACAGTGGATCTGGACGAATGTGTACACCAAATCATCCAAATTTAACAGTTCAGAGAAAACACGCACCACAAACATTCGCCTCTGTTGGCTGAATTTGAACACTTCTCGGGTCAAGTGGAGACCTAAAGTGTTAAAGTGTAATGAAGAGACTGCTGTAGATAAAGACTCAGCAAGCTACAGTTAACCACAGTGCTATCTAGTGTAGTGGAGATTTATTTGTAAAAGGGAGAGTGTGTGTGTGTGTGTGTGTGTGTGTGTGAGTGAGTGTGCTTGCGCGCATGTGCGCATGTGCGTGTTCCCCATTCCTTAATCTCCACTCTGTGTGTAGCCATGTCTCGGATTTAATGTTAAAACTGAAAGTGTGTGTGTGTGATCCGGTTGGCTCTTACTATATATATATATATATATATATATATATATATATATATATATATATACACACACACACACAGTTCTCACGCGGTGCTTGTGTTTGTGTTCCCCCATGGTCTTGGCAGGCCTTTGACCTGTTTGAACAACGCTACGCCGCTGTGAAAATCCATCAACTCAACAAGAACTGGAGAGAGGAGAAGAAGGAGAATTACCACAAGTGTGTTTGTATTTTACCCCCTGCTCGCTGTTGGCTGATTTTGAAGACACAGACACAGACACAGACACAGACACAGACACAGACACAGACACAGACACAGACACAGACACAGACACAGACACAGACACAGACACAGACACAGACACAGACACAGACACAGACACAGACACAGACACAGACACAGACACCTTAGTAACTGCATGGATGTGGTGTTTATCGAGTGATTCCCAATACAAAACGGTGGACCTATAAACAAATCGTTAACTAATGCTTGACTATTAACTAATGTTTGACGACTTGTGGTATTTTTGATACTGTAGCTAATTGATTATGTGGATGAGCTAATACTGTTCATGGGCCCCTGATCTCTGTAAATCCATCCAATAAGTATCTTTCACCCAGAATAGTGTGCCTCATTTGGTCAGGGTGAATACTGGGAACGGTGGGAATTTTTATAGCATTCCCAAGATCTCCTTCACATTTTCCCCTGTCTGTGTGTGTTTGTGGGGAGCTGATTGGTATCCCTATCCATCTTTGAAATATCTAGATACTATGCCTTCTCTCATTCTCTCATTCTAACTCACTGACTTCTGGACTTCCTGCGCCCTTTTTCTTTTTTTCTTTTCCCTGGCAACCCCTCTTTCACCTCACCTCCTCTCTGTGTCACACCATCTTTCTGTCTTCCCTGTCGCTATCCCCTCTTCCATCTGTCTCTCTTTACATGTCTCTCTCTCTCTCTCTCTCTCTCTCCCCCCCCACCTCAATCTCTCCCTCTCAATCTCTCTCTTTAGACACGCCTGTCGAGAGTACCGAATTCACAAGCAGCTGGACCATCCCAGAATAGTCAAGCTCTACGACTACTTCTCTCTGGACACTGACACGTGAGTCTAGACACACACACACACACACACACACACGCCACCCTTTAATCATATACAACACAATTAGACCCATAGACTTCGTCCCTGCAGAGAAGTTAACAAGCTAATTAATTTCACCCAACACCCCGCAATTAAATACCGCTTGTGTTTCAGTCTAGTGCTGTGTTGAATTGCTTCTGCACTGTGTCGTTAATGTGTGTGTGTGTGTGTGTGTGTGTTCATTTGTGTCTATAGGTTTTGTACAGTTTTGGAATACTGTGAAGGCAATGACTTGGACTTCTACTTGAAGCAGCACAAGCTGATGTCTGAGAAGGAGGCTCGCTCCATCGTCATGCAGATAGTCAACGCGCTGCGCTACTTGAACGAGATCAAGCCGCCCATCATTCACTACGACCTCAAGCCAGGTACATACATCATGCATTACTGCAGGTGGATGGACTGGGTCGTCTGTTCTAAAACCTACACCCTCTACATACAGGACACACACACACACACACACGGTGGAGTAGGGGCTTTCAACTTCAACCCCCCACCCCCCATATTTTACACCTATGTTGCCAAACATTTCCTTCATTTCCTCTCATCCTGTCATAATAGAGATAATGGGTCATTTTTTCCCCCGTTTTCTATTCTCATGACCGGTAGGTAGGTAATAAACCTGTAGGTAATATTGTCAGTGCACAATGGAAAGTGACATGTTAGTTAGTTTGTTTGTTTGTTTATTTATTTATTTATTTATTTATTTGTTTGTTTGTTTGTTAATTTAATGTATTTATTTTCTCTTGTCTCCTGTGTCCCCCTGCAGGTAATATTCTACTGGTGGACGGCACGGCGTGCGGCGAGATCAAGATCACGGACTTTGGCCTGTCCAAGATCATGGACGACGACAACTACGGGGTGGACGGCATGGACCTGACCTCTCAGGGAGCCGGTACTTACTGGTAAGGACTGGCCTCCCGACCCCCCATGAACACCTAAGGTTGTACACATTACACATTTTGGGCCTTGTAGGGCCTTTATTGACAGGATGGTGAAGATCAGACTGGACTTAAGTGGGGGAGAGATGAGGGTTCAGGAAATGACCTCTGGCAGGATCTGAACCTGGGCCCCCATGGGTGGGCGTGACTCCAATGAAGAATGGGATTAGGCAACAAAATTGATTGATCGATAAGATTAATCGGCGAATACTTTATAAGAAATGGGTTTCACTTACTCCTCTATGACCGCTTACTCCTCTATGACGGTAAACTAAATATTTTTGGCGTGTGGACAAAAGAAGGCATTTCAGGGCTTTGGGAAAAGAGAGTTTTCACTGTTTGTCGCGACCCACGGGGCTCGCGGGACTCCCCTGGGAGAGCAGGCCTTTCCTACAGGCATGGTCTCCTAGCTTTGGGGCTCTTCACAATCACATGGGACTGAAGAGACCCACAAGCACAAACTGCAGCACAAGTCCAGCTGCATTTTTAACAGAAGTCACTCTTATAATGCTCTTAAATGCTGCACTCGTCCTGTGAACACCTCTAAACTGCTTCTCTCTCTCTCTCTGTCTCTGTCTCTGTCTCTCTCTCTCTCTCTCTCTCTCTCTCTCTCTCTCTCTCTCTCTCTCTCTCTCTCTCTCTCTCTCTCTCTCTCTCTCTCTCTCTCTCTCTCTCTCTCTCTCTCTCTCTCTCTCTGCGCAGGTACTTGCCCCCTGAGTGTTTTGTGGTGGGGAAGGAGCCTCCTAAGATCTCCAACAAAGTGGATGTCTGGTCTGTGGGGGTCATCTTTTTCCAGTGCCTCTATGGGAGAAAGGTAAGTTCAGTGCCTTAAATATACAGTCAGCGATTGCACAGGAGGTCGCATTTGTTTGTATTTATATATGTACGTTATATATAAACCAAGGTCCAAATGAAACATACCCAAGGTAGCGAGAAAAACTCCACACAAGGTTTCGTTTTTACAGTGTACTCACGGAATGGGCAGCTAGCGGTCTTGAGAAGATGTCTGGATGTAACAAAAAATGTTAATACATTTAATAATGATATTGGGTCATGGCAGTGGGTGAAAACCATTGTAGAACACTCGCTCACTCACTCTTAAGGTGCTTGCCTTTCACCATTCCACCCACACACCCCACTGCGTCCCTCCCAGTGTGCCGTGTCACCTTGTGCCCAGTGGAACCCTGGCATCAGGTTGGCACAGCACATTCCGTGTGGGTTTCTACTCTAGAGTACTGTACGTCACTTTGGAAAGAGGTGTGTGTGCGTGCGTGCGCACAGACACACACTCTCTCTTCAGGATGCTGCATTTGAAATACTACATTGTGTAATTTGTCATCATCTGCTCTCCTCCTCCAGCCATTTGGGCACAACCAGTCCCAGCAGGACATCCTCCAGGAGAACACCATCCTCAAAGCCACCGAGGTGCAGTTCCCCGTCAAGCCGGTAGCCAGCAACGAGGCCAAGGTGAGCCACCAGCACCCCGCCACCCACCCACACACAGCCACTACAGCCACAGCCACTACAGCCACTGCCACTACAGCCTCTTCATTCAAAGGCAGAAATCAGTCTGGGTGGAAATGGGTGTGTTCCTGGAAGATGTGTTTTTTTGTGTGTGTTTTTTTTTCTGGGTCATGTCCATGAACTGGGCGAATTTTTGAAGGGCTGCATTATCGGTCTCCAATTTGGGTTGCCTTAGTGGTGTAAGATGCTCTATTTTAGGTGGGCAGAGTAAGATTAGCAAGATTTGTGGGAGGGGGAAAAAAACAAATCTGTAGGTACTTCAGACTAGTTGGTAGACATTAAAGTTAAGTGCCCTTAGCAGGGGGAGAAGATGTCTGTCTCAGTGATAACCAGAAGTTTAATGCACCTGCTGCTCGGAGCATTAAAGGAGCATTCCGGCGGCTACAGTGCTACACTCTGGGGGCATGAACATGAGCCCCCATGTTCTTGCCCCCATGTTCATACCCCCATGCTCCAGCTCCTAGAGTGTAGCACTGTAGCTGCCTGGCAGTTCTAGCTTTTGGCTGCAGTAACTCGAGTTAAGTAAAACCGATTGTTTTCATGATTTTTTTCACCAACAGTACTCAGTGAAATTCTCCTTAATTCTACATGCAGTAGTCCATACTATAATGAGCTGGCATGACAGTCCCTTACTCCACACCCAAAAATTAGGAACTCTGATGCAGAAACACCTTGTGAACACTAACATTCTGGTCTGAGTGTTCTAGCATCAGTTGCTCCATCCTCACTCAGACCAGAATGATGCAGAAACATCTTGTGAACACTAGAACACTCAGACCAGAATGATGCAGAAACACCTTGTGAACACTCAGACCAGAATGATGCAGAAACATCTTGTGAACACTAGAACAGAATGATGCAGAAACACCTTGTGAACACTAGAACACTCAGACCAGAATGATGCAGAAACACCTTGTGAACACTAGAACAGAATGATGCAGAAACACCTTGTGAACACTAGAACACTCAGACCAGAATGATGCAGAAATACCTTGTGAACACTAGAACAGAATGATGCAGAAACACCTTGTGAACACTAGAACACTCAGACCAGAATGATGCAGAAACATCTTGTGAACACTAGAACAGAAACACCTTGTCAACACTAGAACACTCCGACCAGAATGATGCAGAAACACTTTTTGTCCACACCCTCTTATCTGCTTGTCCTCTCTCTCTCTCTCTCTCTCTCTCTCTCTCTCTCTCTCTCTCTCTCTCTCTCTCTCTCTCTCTCTCAGGCCTTTATCCGGCGCTGTCTGGCCTATAAGAAGGAGGACCGCTTCGACGTCCAGCAGCTGGGCAGTGACGCGTACCTGCTGCCCCACATGAGGCGCTCCAGTTCGTCGGGGAACCTGCAGCTCGGCGGTCCTTCCTCCTCCAGCCCCGCCTCCACTAGCATCATCTCCTACTGAGGGCCTGCACTGACTCCTCCCATCACTATGCTACAGGCACACCCCCTCGGCTGAAGGCCACACCTCCCCCCCACGCAAAACAAAAAAGCTTAAGTGTGAGAGAGATGGACAGAATAAGAGACACTGAGAAAGAGAAGAGAAGGGGGGATGGGTTTGGAAGAGGAGGAGGAAAAGAGGGGGCAAAAAAAGCAATGAGATGCAGCACCAGTATCCAGAGCCCTGGTGGGCCACAGTGAAGTGAAGTCCTCTCAAAAAGACTTCTTTTGGGGAAGGAAGGAGGGAATTTGGAGAGCTGGAGATGTTGGCTTGGACTGCGCCCAGGCTTGTTGAGATATGAGGGTGTTTCCTAGAGGAGAGAACCAATAGTTTTAAGATAGGAGAGAGACAAGTAATAAATGAACCTGGATGGATTGGAAAATGGTTAGAGAAGAATGTAGAAGATGATGATGATGAAGATTTGGCAAGACAGAAGAGAGCCCAAGAGAGACACTGAGTGGAAGAGTGAACATGGCCTTTTTTTTTTTTTTTTTTTTTTTTCCTCCAATGAAGATTCTGGTAGAGCACTGCTAACCTGTTTAGCTCATCAAGTGACTAATGAAGTTGTCCTGATTGTGTAATGGCAGTGGAGACCAAGCCCTGTGTCTGCCCCCGTGTTACTGTAGGGGCCACCAGGGGGCGCCAGCAGGCACCATCTCTGAAACACACCTGCATGGCCCCTTGCTTTGGAACGGAGTCAGGTTTGGCATGGCACCGGTGTTCTGTTGGACTGCCACTGTATGAGTTCTAGGACTGAACCATCTGCTCCCAACCAGGACTAGATCCGGTCCAGAGGTTTGGGGCTGCCTGGGAAGATGTCTCAACAAATAATGAAATAACGTTGCTTAGATGCTTGGTAGGTCTAAAGCACAGGGGTGATCGCTTTTCTGTTTCAAAGTTTCTTTTAAAAAAAAAAAAGAAGAAAAGAAGAAAAAACAGATATGCGAGGGTATAGCTCTGTCATCCTTTTTTGTTGATGAGCAGGTTAGTCACAAGAATGTAATTTTAGTGTATCCATCAATGAGATTTAGTGTTCCCAGACCCCCAAGGCTACATACTAATGTTGAATGCACAAAAATAACCAAATCTAGACATGCCGCTATGTACAGAATCCTATGCAGGAAGAATAAACTCACACAGAAAATAAAATAAAGTTCTTGTAGGGATGTACCTGTATATTTGCTGTACAGAATCGTAATTTCAAATATCAAATTAAAAAAAAAAAAACATTTCATTCTGTACAAAGGTTTATCTTTTGTTTCCTTAACTTCTTTTTTCCTTGTAAATTTGTTTTTTCTTTTTGTTTTATTTTGCTCCTGGAGTGTTTTTTGGCTGCTTTGGATGTTGCTCTTTTTAAGGAAAAAAAGGCTGTATGATCTTTGGGTACAAATTGTACAGTTCTGTCAAAAGAATTAATGACAATAAATGCCAGGAAATAACTTCACACAAGACACGTGGGTCTTTTTTCCCTTCCACACGAATGTCTAATAGAAACCTGACGAGCACTTTTATAGGTCTCTCATTTGGTTGTTAGTGTGTTACCATGGAAAATGGGTGTGTCCATTTGTGTAAATACATTTCTCGTCTACGGACAAAACAACTACAACTGGTTGTTACCGGTTCTCTCATGTTCCAGATTCAGCATTAAGAGTACAATGCTCTAGACGCACGCACGCACGCTTGTCAGTACCCACATATGCCTCCAGGAGAGGGATGCCGTGGGTTTTAACTTAACCACAAACGGGCCCTAGTGTCCAGAGGGGGGCGGGGGTGTCCAGTTTTGCCAGGCTTGCGGGTTTCCTAACTCGCCTCCCCATCTCTCCACTTTCCACTCAATTGCGCTGTACTTGTCATTGTCCAATCAAATACACCACCACCAATATAGATCAGGCTTAATACATGTTCAAATACACCACCACCAATATAGATCAGGCTTAATACATGTTCAAATACCACCACCACCAATATAGATCAGGCTTAATACATGTTCAAATACCACCACCACCAATATAGATCAGGCTTAATACATGTTCAAATACCACCACCACCTTAATAAATGCGCAGGAAGCCAAACCAAGAAGTTTAGAGACTTTGTTTTTTAAGTTTCCCTTCTGCTAATGATGTGGTGCCTTAATTGACGCACAAGAGAAGGAACATCAAAAAAACAGGAAAATGCACTTTCAAATCAGAATTCCATGCAAAGTGAGGATTGAATTATCAGTTATCTTTCAAGTCACAATTTTTTGCAGAAAAACTCTGAGCCTATCTACGGCTCTTTTTAAAGTCAGAGAGAGTTCGGACAACTCAAATCATGGGTGCCATGTTTAAGACCAACGTCAGATGATTCTAATCTGCAGTGTCTAATTCAATATGCTATGTTGAATTAAATAGCTTATTTTTACCATTAACAGGCCTCTAAATGTTACTATCAATGTTTGTCAATGTTTTTTCTGTTTCGCAGTCTTGCACTGTTGCAATATGTGCAACAGTTGGGCTTTTTAATTATATTTTTTATTTATTTTGATATTTTTCCACTATTCACTGTACTATGTTAATGGTGACCTGATGAATGTTGGTATGAAACATGCCGTTAACGAAACGTGACCGCCTCAGAACCAATCACATAACGGGACAGAAGTCCATTCGATTCCCTAGCTGGCCAAACTCCATATAGATGGCTCTGTTTAGTGGTACCATATCGCCATCTGCTGGCCTTATAGTGTAATGCTTAAGAAATGGCAGTAAGGTTTCATCTACAAGTATTTGGATAATTTTAATGGGGTTTACTTTACTCATTCAGAAGAGGAAATCCTTCACATGAAACTTCTCTGGAGCCAGTCTGTGTTACAGTATATTCAACAAAAGCTGTTTTGTGTTCAGTACCTCAAAGGCCTTCTCTAGCCCTTCCCAGTAGCCTAGCTCGTGAAGACGGGTCTGCAGGGGTTAGAGGGGAAAGTCCAGAGCTCTGAGCATCGTGGGCGTCTCCTCACTGTCCAGATGCAGCTGGGTCAACACGTCTGCTGATGAAGACATGGAGTATTGCTGCAGCTGTGGTCATATTTGCCTAGTCATATATGCTCTACTACTACATTGCCTGGGCAACGAATTTAGTCAGGAATCAGGATGAATTAAATTGTCGGTTGATGAGCCAGAAGGATGTACCCAGTATGAATAATTGATAAGTGATGGTTTGTGATATATTGTGATATATTTTACTGTATCTTATTCTAAGTCTTCAAGAAATGATAAACAATCAGAGGGAGAGACTGGGGAACAGGGTGTACAGAAGATGCAGTAAAGTGTGTGACATCGGTTAAGACTGAAAGAGGATGTTAGTTTTAATGTCTTGTATGGTATCTAGACGAATCACCAGTGAGCATAATTTGAAAATGTTCCTTGTTAGAAGTTGGAAGATATAAAACATGTTTAGTCCCAATGACAGGAGATGAATGTAGTAACCTCCTCAATCTCTTTACATCAGTCTTGTTTTAACCTCATCACTCAGATAAGGTTGTTGGAAAAACAGACAAGCAATTAACTGACATTATTTGTGAGTAATTTTATTTTGCCTGAGATTTAAAATAATTGAGACAAATTTTTTATACTCATATCCTCATCAAAAGCACACAATATTACAATAAAGAGTGAACTGATTACTACAAAGGGTAGAATATAAGGGTAGAACACAAACTAATAGGACAGTTGAAATGTGAAATATTTAAAAATCAAATATTTGTAATTAATGTAGGTATCTAAAACATTGACCAAACTCTGAATTGTTGAACACAGATAAGTAGCTAGTTGAATAAGCTCATATTTTATTGTTAAGGTAACAAACATGAAGCACATCTTAAACTGGTAAGATTTAGCACATATATCATGTCTATCAAATTACATAAGACCATCAGCCAACAGATGGTGTCAAATAGTCAGAAGGAAACACATATTGGTATGAAATAAGTTGTTTGTACATACAATTCTAAGTAGCCTATTGAAAAAAGGTAGATTGAAAAAAAAACACCTCAGCAACCCACATTTGTTTCTCAAGACTGAAGTCCTTTAGTACATGAACTGATGGAGCTGTCTCTGGCTGATGCGTGTGGGGTTAGACGCTGAGTTCCTCCATCTCCATGTCATCAGGGAGGGCTCCATCTCCTCTCTGCTGCCCCTCTCTGCTCGGCTGTCCTGGAGTCTCAGTGTCTCTCCTCAGGGTCTCCTGGGAGGCCTGGTCTCCTCCTCTGTTCCTCAGATACACCAAGAAGATCACAGCAGATGAGAGTATCACCAGCAGCCCACAGACCATCAGAGAAGCGTACGCTCTGTAGAAAGGAGAGTCAACGCCGTAAGGATCCATGTAATGCAGGTGGATGGAAGTCTCTGCACAGAAATCCGTACTATATTTCCATGTTCTGCATGTGTACACACCTCTGTTTTCAGCTGTGGGGTTGGATATGACCAGAGAGAATGGAGAAGCTGATGTGTTCACTCTGCCTCTCAGATCCTCAGGTAAAAGCACAGCTTTGTCTTCAGAGTCCAGAATCAACTATTTTGCATCTGCAACTTTCTGACGATACCACTGGACATCAGAAGCATTTGGTGGGCAGTCTAGTTTGACGGTTTCATGGTTCGAAAATATGGCAATGACGTTTTTACCAGAACAACGAAAAGTAATATATTTAACTAACACTTTGTGGTGAGTACAGCTGCAAAAATACTCACCATATTGGTGTTTAACAGAGGGGATGATGAGGGAGTAGTCTCCTGTCTGGCTGCCGTTCAGCATGTACATCTTCTGAGTCTCATTGAGAGGAACATGAGAGGGGTCCTCAGACAGAACGGTGATGTTACCAGAGGGAGTTTCCCAGTAGACCTGATGAGGAGACGTGGCATTGACATTACAGGGAAGAGTCACTTGCTCTCCAAGTCTGTGGCGGGTGGGTATTACTGTATAAAACACTGTTGTGGATCTGAGATTTAGGCACCGACCTCTAGACCAAATCAGACACTCGTAAAAATGACAGAAATCTTCTTCAGTTATCTCATGGAGGATGACTGATGAACTGTTAAGGTCAGTCTACCCCTCAGGTCTTCAGGAAGTCTCTCTGTGGATTTGGTGAGATTGTGTGAGTTGGTGTCCAAAACAAGGCTTTTTGGGGCCTCATGTCTGATATACCCTGTTTCACATTGACTCGTTTCCCTGTACACCTGTATTGTCACTGCCTCTCCTTCCACTGACTCTGATCCACAAATATGAATGCTGCCGCCAATCAGGGTGTAAAAAGGGACAAAAAACTCTCCTGCAGAACAGATGATGAGGGAGTAGTTCCTCTGGACTGTGATGTTCCCACCCAGCCAGCCTTCCACCCGGAACTCTCCGCTGTCAGAGGATTTGATATCAAACATTGGTGATTCCATTATTACATTGGTATATGTGATATCACGCTCCTTTGAATATGAACTGTTAGACTGAGAAGTGTTGAGCAGAGGCAGGTCTCCGTCTGTAGAAACACTGTACAGCACGTAGTAGTCAGCAGGATCCAGGTGTCGTATGCGAAAGCTTGTGTATCCTCCAGGCCTGGCAAATGCGAATGAGTCAGGGTCCTGGTGACAGTTTGCACCTCTGATGAGGATGGACAGCAAAAATGGGACCAGTCTTCCCACCTCCATTCTGAGACTCTCACACTCACTACTGCCCTCAGTGATGTTCACACACGTTCTGAATCCCCTCTCTCTCACACAAGTCAAGTCAAGTTTATTTATAGCGCATTTCGTACACAGAGGTCATTCAATGTGCTTTACAGACTAATACGGCCTGTGATTAATATCTCTGTGTGTTGTGCAAGCCTTGTATGTTCAGGAAGTGAGTGAGTAGGTGGCAGGAAACTGGCTGCAGCTAGGGATGAGACAGCCATGTCCTCATTTTTTCATAAATAACATGAAGCAGATGTTAAGTGAACAAGTGGTTTTACATATACTGTAAAAATAGACATATTTTTTTTGTCAAACCTGACAAGTTATTTGATGAAGAAAATGGTGATGAAATCTGAACAAGTGATCAGACATTTCCACATCTTTTTGAAGTATACAGTATGCAATAGGCTGATGCGTGTGGGTTTAGATACTGAGTAGACTATAAAAAAACTAGCAAATTATAGTAACTACTGCAACTCACAATTGTTTCTCAAGTCTGAAGTCCTTTAGCACATGAACTGGTGGAGCTGTCTCTGGCTGATGCGTGTGGGTTTAGACGCTGAGTTCCTCCATCTCCATGTCATCAGGGAGGGCTCCATCTCCTCTCTGCTGCCCCTCTCTGCTCGGCTGTCCTGGAGTCTCAGTGTCTCTCCTCAGGGTCTCCTGGGAGGCCTGGTCTCCTCCTCTGTTCCTCAGATACACCAAGAAGATCACAGCAGATGAGAGTATCGCCAGCAGCCCACAGACCATCAGAGAAGCGTACGCTCTGTAGAAAGGAGAGTCAACGCCGTAAGGATCCTTGTAATGCAGGTGGATGGTTTTCTCAGAGCAGAAAAAGCCTTCCAGCACTTTTCTGCACGTGTACACACCTCTGTTTTCAGCTGTGGGGTTGGATATGACCAGAGAGAATGGAGAAGCTGATGTGTTCACTCTGCCTCTCAGATCCTCAGGTAAAAGCACAGCTTTGTCTTCAGAGTCCAGAATCAACTCTTTTACCCCTGCAACTTTCTGACGATACCACTGGACGTCAAAAGGATCTGGTGGGCAGTCTAGTTCAATGGATGCATTGTTGGAAAATATAGCAGTCTCATTCAAGAAATTAAAGCAAGCAGCAATGTAATAGCTCATTAATCTTCTCTGGTGAGCACAGTAGTAATAGCCTTCTTGTGGTTTAAAAGAGGGGATGATGATGAGGGAGTAGTCTCCGGTCTGGCTGCCGTTCAGCATGTACATCTTCTGAGTCTCATTGAGAGGAACATGAGAGGGGTCCTCAGGCAGAACAGTGATGTTACCAGAGGGAGTTTCCCAGTAGACCTTATGAGGAGACGTGGCATTGACATTACAGGGAAGAGTCAGTTGCTTTCCAACGGTCAAGTAGAGTTTAATGTGATGCCGTACTGCTGTGATTCTCCAGGTTTGGCACTGATCTCTACGCCAAATCAGACACTCATATTCATGACATAAATGCTCTCCTTTTTTACCCTGGAGGATGACTGATGAACTACTAAGGTCAACCTGCAGTCTACCCCCCAGGTCTTCAGGGAGTCTCTCCATGGATGAGTTGGTGTCCAAAACCAGACTTCTTGGTCCAAGCCATCTGTTACAGTCACTAGCTCTCCTGTACAGTTGTATTGCTGCAGCTTCCTGCTCTCCTGAGTCTGATCCACACAACTGAACTGAATGAAAAGTTCCTCCAACGTGTACAACATTTAATGTACGTGTAGTACAGACAAGCAGGGAGTAGTTCCTCTGGACTGTGATGTTTCCACCAATCCAGCCTTCAACCTGGTACTCTCCACTGTAAGAGGCATTGATGACTTGTAGTCGAAATTGCTCAAAATTGTCAAATGACACTTTGTAGTATGTGACATTATGCTCCTTTGAATAAGATCCATCAGGCTGAGAAGTGTTGAACAGAGGAAGATCTCCGTCTATAGAAACCCTGTACAGCACGTAGTAGTCAGCAGGCTTCAAATCCTTTGTGGGAAACTCAGCATCTACTCCAGGTGCTGCAAACACTAATGACTCCAGGTCCTGGTGACAGTTTACACCGCTGATGAGGATCGACAGCAAAAATGGAACCAGTCTTCCCACCTCCATTCTGAGACTGACACGTTCTGAATCCCCTTATTCTCACACAGACTAATAAGTGCTGTGGATAATATCTCTATATCTTGTACAGGCCTCCTCTACTCAGGAAGTGAATGGGAGATTACTGTAAAAATTATCATGTGACATTAGTTTCAGATGAAAATGGTTCACACAGATGAGGCAGCCATATATCCAGAGCCATAGGGTTGAGGGACTTGCAGCTAGCTGTTTTGACCCATCGGAAGTGCTGAGGCCATTTTCTCTCAACAGGATGTCCCTGAGAGGAACGAGTTCTTGGTATCAATGACAGGGAATCTCTCACAAACAAAAAACCCCTCAGAAGGAATATCATACTAAAAACTTTAGAACTGGTATGGTCTCTCATTGACTGACATTCTATGGTTATGATGGTTCATTAGCTTTCGTCACATGAAAATGAGATGCATACCTTTTCTTCTTCCAACAGTAGAACAGAGAGCACAAAACTCTGTGGTCATATCTTTTTATATCACACAGGCCTCATGCTGAGGAATTGAGTTAGATATGAAATTATGTTTAATATCAGCTAACTTATAAATAACAAGGCCAAGGGGAAATAAACTATAAAAAACGTGGTCACTGCACACTCTATCTCTTTCTTCTTGTTTCTTGACACCAACGTTTCGGCCTGAGAGTGTGCGGTTTTATATTATCAGATAGCTGTAAGAGGAAAAATGATGATGCACAACCTGTCCACAGCCATAGAGTTGAGCAACATGTTGAGGTTGTTGGGTTTGTGAACTGTATGGAAGATCTACGGGCCTTCCATAACTGCAGAAATAGCCACAGTAGAACTGCAAAATTAATAGAACACAATAGATTCATTGTGTTTACTCTGTGAAAATGTCTTCATACCTTTTTCATCATCAAGTGTCCCTGAGAAGGGTGAATGGAATGGAATCACTTACAGAACAAAACACATATAAAGAGTAGAATAAATGTGACACAAATTTAAAGGTATACTATGTAGGTTTAGGTATTTTTGGCGAGTTTAGAGCTCCCTCTAGAGTCACGATGTATATGTTACTCTGCTATTGTAAATATCAAACTTCTCACGACTTATCCCCCTGTACATAATGCAAATGCTTTTGTTGTGGAGGTGAATGATTAACAACAGGCAAAAGATATATCCATAGAACTATATCTACTGACAACTATTAGGGGTTTTCACGGCGTGTCATCAGATCTGGACGTCGCCATATTGGAGATATTCGCCTCATTAGAAAGCATTAGGCACTGAAGTAAATCCCTAACATCATCAAGGAAAATGGTTAATTATTGCCGGTTGTACCAATAGGTCCGACTGAGAAAAACATCTGGTGTAGGTATCGACTTCCAAAAGTTATTAAAAAACCAGGGAGAAAGGAGAATAATGTCAGAAGTTATCAGAGGAAGGGGGCGCTTGTAGTTGAACTTGGTACTTCGTCTCCCTCACCCAACCCTTGCCTTTGCATCTTAGGCGCATTTTGATGAGCTTTTCTGTTGTTTAGATACGGCTACAATCACGTAAGATATCCAAAGTGCATAATACTCCATTGTACTTCATTCACTGAGTATCGCCAATATGGCCGCGCGTGCTGGGTTACCATGGTTACCGGCCAGAACGTGACGTCCGTTCAAACCCTAATATCTACTGTTTCAGATTCTTGCAAGTTTTGGTGGGGCCGGGGTGCCACTCTTGGAAGCTGCATGGCTGGTTTTCTCGGTAGGGACTCGCTACATCTATGCTGTATAGCTAGGTGAATGATTCGCCTATTACAAGTTCGTTTGCCATCGAATTGGCTTCATAAAGGTGAAAATCTTAAGTTTGACTAGAGCTTTCTATGCTTTATTTTTTACTGCTGAGGCCAAAGTTGTATCTAAAAATACAAGAGTGCAAAGCCACAGAGAGAGATTTGGGGGTAGATTTAGATTTTGAAACCTCTAACTTGAGTCTCACCCTCCATACACTCCTCCACACATTTCCTACCTCACTTAAAAAGATAAAGTTATCAGATGAGTGCAGAGAGCTGAATTTCTTGCATCTCAGCAATTCTCTTGCGACAAAGTCTGTTCGTGTTCAATATTTGCATGATAAAGTGTTGATATACATATCATACCTAAATGCCATAAAGCCTTTTAACATTAGTCAGTATGAAATGCTCACTGATTGACAGGCCAGGGTCATAAGGGCCAGAGCCGTATATCTAATGGCTCAGATGAAGGTGTCCTATTGGCGCCCTCTACTGGACATTAAGAGGTGTACTTGTTCTCTGGCCAGCTGTAGGACAGAGACCACACAACACCAGTGCATTACATTTACCTCCACAGTGTTGTACCAGATTAAAATTTCAAATAATCTATTAAAGAAGTTATGGCACGTTCAGCATGTACACACACACACACACACACACACACACACACATATGAGCTACACTACACAGCTACACTGGCTACCTATGGCGGCCCGCATCAAATTCAAGGCTCTAATGCTTGCCTACAAAGTAGTCTCCGGTTCTGCTCCCACCTACTTGAATGCCCTCATACAGACATACGCTACCTCCAGACCGTTGCCCTCCTCAGACGAACGACATCTAGCTCTACCACCGGTACGCTCAGGCCAATCCAAACTGTTTTCATCAGTTGTTCCTCGTTGGTGGAATACACTGCCAGTTCCTACAAGGGAAGGGACATCCCTCTCCATTTTCAAAAAACTCCTGAAGACCCAGCTCTTTAGAGAACATCTCCTCTCATAGCACCACTTACAACAACTATGTTTAAAAACAGCACTCACTGATGCACTTATTCTTACTGTACTCTGTACCGTAAGTACCGTTAAAAACTTTACCGTTTTTAAATTGTCCTAAAATTGTTGAGAGAATTGCTTTAAAAAACTTAAACTGTTTACCATGTTGTTAGTCGCTTTGGTTAAAAATGCGTCAGCCAAATGTAATGTAATGTAATGTTATATGAATGCATGCTCAAACGCACACACACACACAGACACAGACGTATACTCCACAGAAAACTCCCAGGCTGCACACAAGCACATCAGCTGGGTATCACATGTGTATGTATGTGGTCCCAGCAGCACTAGACCAGGGCTCCTGCCTCCTGTTGCTGACACTGTTGCACACACACCACCTAGTGTCCACTCTACTCTACCTCCACACACACCACCTAGTGTCCACTCCACTCTACTCTACTCTACCTCCACTCCTGTGTGTGCGTGCGTGTGCATGCTTGTGTGTGTGCATGCTTATGTGTGTGTGTGTGTGTGTGTGCAGGGATGTTGTACAATTAGGGTAGGCACACGCCCACCCAAAATGACAAGATTCTTTTTTTTTCTTTTTCACGCACGCACACACTCACACACACACACACACTCTCTCTCTCTCTCTACCTGCATGTGTACATCCTGTGAACTGAAGAGGCCATGCTCACACAGATGAAATCAAGCCACCCCCCCCCCATCCAACGTGCACCTAAACATGCTGTGTCTTCCTTTCACTTTTCTTTTCTAAGCCTTTTACCAGTGACTATTGCGACATTGTGGTTTTAGTTAGTTAGGTCACTGCATTCAAGTTGCACACATTATGCTGTTTGTTTTGTATCTTCATAAGATCAGGGACATTGTAATAGTCAGGATCCACTCATTTAATGCGACTCAATGTAATACTTTTACCTGCACATAATGGCTTCAAACTTCAGTTCATTCTTCTTGTTCTTATTTTCAGCATATCAGGTGCACTTATGATGGCTGCCAATGTGTCCACCATGACAACAGCAGTTGCTCTGCCAACACTCAGGGCCAGATGTACTAACGCTTTTGCGCCCACTTCAGGCGTATTTGTTTCGCAATGTGCATGTAAAATCATTGCGAGGTATGTACAAACAGGCCGCAATGATGTAAAAGCGCAAACTGCCTGTCGCGGGAGCTGAAAGTGGCAGATTGCGTTTGTCATGTCATGCATATGCATTCATGGGAGGATCCAGGGGAAAGTGGGAGTTTAGCTAAAAAGATGGGAGGGGAAGAGTAAAGAGCGCCTAATTATAGTGCATGAAAATGCACTATACTGTTATTCCAAGGCTTCTTCTTATTATAGTGCATGAAAATGCACTATACTGTTCTTCCTAGGCTTCTTATTAGAGTGCATGAAAATGCACTCTACTGTTCTTCCTAGGCTTCTTCTTCTTCTTATTAGAGTGCATGAAAATGCACTCTATTGTTATCCGAATTATTCTTATTAGAGTGCATGAAAATGCACTCTATTGTTATCCGAATTATTAGAGTGCATGAAAATGCACTCTACTGTTCTTCCTAGGCTTCTTCTTCTTATTACAGTGCATGAAAATGCACTGTACTGTTCTTCCTAGGCTTCTTCTTCTTATTAGAGTGCATGAAAATGCACTCTACTGTTCTTCCTAGGCTTCTTCTTCTTCTTCTTCTTCTTATTAGAGTGCATGAAAATGCACTCTACTGTTCTTCCTAGGCTTCTTCTTATTATTAGAGTGCATGAAAATGCACTCTATTGTTATCCGATTTATTATAGTGCATGAAAATGCACTATACTGTTCTTCCTAGGCTTCTTATTACAGTGCATGAAAATGCACTATACTGTTCTTCCTAGGCTTCTTATTATAGTGCATGAAAATGCACTATACTGTTATTCCAAGGCTTCTTCTTATTATAGTGCATGAAAATGCACTATACTGTTCTTCCTAGGCTTCTTATTACAGTGCATGAAAATGCACTGTACTGTTCTTCCTAGGCTTCTTCTTATTACAGTGCATGAAAATGCACTGTACTGTTATTCCAAGGCATTTTATTACAGTGCATGAAAATGCACTGTACTGTTATTCCAAGGCATTTTATTACAGTGCATGAAAATGCACTGTACTGTTCTTCCTAGGCTTCTTCTTATTACAGTGCATGAAAATGCACTGTACTGTTCTTCCTAGGCTTCTTATTCTTCTTCTTCTAACGCAATTAATGCAGCTTCAACCGCTTAACGTAGAAACTTCATTCAAACTATGTTACGTAGGTCTTACTTAGGACATGGGTGCTTTGTATTTTTCAGCTTTGTAACTTTTATACTTTTTAAACTATTAATTAAAAACTGTTCAAAATTTCCCCATAGACTTAACATGGGCTGATGACATCACAATAGAGCCGTTAAGCAATTAGAATCCTATGGCAGGTGTTCGGGCCAGCTGCATCATCTGCCAGTCTCAGGCTTTAAGCATACAAACTGGCCCTATTAAGACTACACATCCTGTTCAACTGCTTCCTCTGCCAAAAACTGTTTCAAAATAAAAGTCCTCACTACAATATTTCACTGTTAAACAATTTAACCCTTTAAACTACTGAACTTTTATCTGTTCAGCCATTGTAACTGTTACTTGTCATCAACTATGACTCCTACCCACTGTAGCTAGTTAGCTAAGATAGCTAAGTAACTTGGTTAGCATAGTTAGCATGCTAGCATGTTAGCATGCTAGTTAGCATGCTAGTTAGCATTTTTAGCAAAACTGTTAAAAACGATTAGCTAAGTTAGCTAAGTCACATGGTTAGCATAGTTAGCATGCTAACATGTTAGCATGCTAGTTAGCATTTTTTGCAAAACTGCTAAAAATGATTAGCTAAGTTAGCTAAGTCACATGGTTAGCATAGTTAGCATGCTAACATGTTAGCATGCTAGTTAGCATTTTTTGCAAAACTGCTAAAAATGATTAGCTAAGTTAGCTAAGTCACATGGTTAGCATAGTTAGCATGCTAACATGTTAGCATGCTAGTTAGCATTTTTTTGCAAAACTGCTAAAAATGATTAGCTAAGTTAGCTAAGTCATATGGTTAGCATAGTTAGCATGTTAGCATGTTAGCATGCTAGTTAGCATTTTTATCAAAACTGCTAAAAAAACTGCTAAAAATGATTAGCTAAGTTAGCTAAGTCACATGGTTAGCATAGTTAGCATGCTAACATGTTAGCATGCTAGTTAGCATTTTTTGCAAAACTGCTAAAAATGATTAGCTAAGTTAGCTAAGTCACATGGTTAGCATAGTTAACATGCTAACATGTTAGCATGCTAGTTAGCATAGTTAGCATAACTGTTAAAAATGATTAGCAAAGTTAGCTAAGTCACATGGTTAACATAATTAACATGTTAACATGCTAATTAGCATAGTTATCATAACTAATAAAAATGATTAGCTAGGTTAGCTAAGTCATATGGTTAGCATAGTTAACATTTTGACATTGTTAGCATGCTAGTTAGCATAGTTACTTGGTTAACATTATTATCTTTAATATAGTTAGCATAACTACTAGCAAACATTGGAGCCATTCCAACTGTTAGTTATCGTCAACTATCTGCCTAAATAATTTAACCATTTCAATTATCAACCTATTTAACTGTTCAGTCATTCCAACTATAGTAAACCTTATCTACAAGGCAAATAATTTAACCATATGAACTCATCATATTTTTGCATTTTCATGCACTGTATTTCCTTCAGGAAATGCTTTTCTAGTTCTTATTATTCCTCTTCTTCTAACGCAGTTAATGCAGCTTCAACCGTTTAACGTAGAAACTTCATTCAAACATTGACGCGTAGGTCTTAATTAGGACATGTGGGCTTTGTATTTTTCAACTTTGTAACTTTTATACTTTTTAAACTATTAATTAAAAACTATCAAAATTTTCCCATTGACTTAACATTGCCCTTTATGACATCACAGCAAATAGAATCCTGTGGCAGGTGTTCGGCCATCTGTTTCAACTGCCAGTCTCAGGCTTTAAGCATACAAACTGGCCCTATTAAGACTACACATCCTGTTCAACTGCTTCCTCTGCCAAAAACTGTTTCAAAATAAAAGTCCTCACTACAATATTTCACTGTTAAACAATTTAACCCTTTAAACTACTGAACTTTTTAACTGTTCAGCCATTGTAACTGTTACTTGTCATCAACTATGACTCCTACCCACTGTAGCTAGTTAGCATGGTTAGCATAGTTAGCATGCTAACATGTTAGCATACTAGCATGTTAGCATGCTAGTTAGCATTTTTTACAAAACTGCTAAAAATGATTAGCTAAGTTAGCTAAGTCACATGGTTAGCATGCTAACATGTTAGCATGCTAGTTAGCATTTTTTATAAAACTGCTAAAAATGATTAGCTAAGTTAGCTAAGTCACATGGTTAGCATAGTTAGCATGCTAACATGTTAGCATGCTAGTTAGCATTTTTTACAAAACTGCTAAAAATGATTAGCTAAGTTAGCTAAGTCACATGGTTAGCATAGTTAGCATGCTAGCATGTTAGCATGCTAGTTAGCATTTTTTACAAAACTGCTAAAAATGATTAGCTAAGTTAGCTAAGTCACATGGTTAGCATAGTTAGCATGCTAACATGTTAGCATGCTAATTAGCATAGTTAGCAAAACTGCTAAAAATGATTAGCTAGATTAGCTAAGTCACATGGTTAACATAGTTAGCATGTTAGCATTGCTAACTACTAAAAATGCATTAGCTAAGTTAACTAAGTTAAGTATTATCCACCTATTTAACCGTTCAATCATTCCAACTATATTAAACCTTATCTACCAAGCAAATCATTTAACCATATAAACTATCCACCTATTTAACTGTTCAGTCACTCCAACTATATTAAACCTCATCTACCTAGCAACCAATATAGTTTGTTTTTACTCTGTACGATATTTTACATCATATTTTTTGCATTTTCATGCACTGTATTTCCTTCAGGAAATGCTTTTCTAGTATTATTACAGTTCATGCACTGTACTGTTCTTCCTAGGCTTCTTATTCTTATTCTTCCTTCTAACGCACTTAATGCAGCTTCAACCGTTTAACGTAGAAACTTCATTCAAACTATGTTACGTAGGTCTTACTTAGGACATGGGTGCTTTGTATTTTTCAGCTTTGTAACTTTTATACTTTTTAAACTATTAATTAAAAACTGTTCAAAATTTCCCCATAGACTTAACATGGGCTGATGACATCACAATAGAGCCGTTAAGCAATTAGAATCCTATGGCAGGTGTTCGGGCCACCTGCATCAACTGCCAGTCTCAGGCTTTAAGCATACAAACTGGCCCTATTAAGACTACACATCCTGTTCAACTGCTTCCTCTGCCAAAAACTGTTTCAAAATAAAAGTCCTCACTACAATATTTCACTGTTAAACAATTTAACCCTTTAAACTACTGAACTTTTTAACTGTTCAGCCATTGTAACTGTTACTTGTCATCAACTATGACTCCTACCCACTGTAGCTAGTTAGCATGGTTAACATAGTTAGCATGCTACCATGTTAGCATGCTACCATGTTAGCATGCTAGTTAACATTTTTAGAAAAACTGTTAAAAATTATTAGCTAAGTTAGCTAAGTCACATGGTTAGCATAGTTAGCATGCTAACATGTTAGCATGCTAGTTAGCATTTTTTGCAAAACTGCTAAAAATGATTAGCTAAGTTAGCTAAGTCACATGGTTAGCATAGTTAGCATGCTAACATATTAGCATGCTAGTTAGCATTTTTTATAAAACTGCTAAAAATGATTAGCTAAGTTAGCTAAGTCACATGGTTAGCATAGTTAGCATGCTAGCATGTTAGCATGCTAGTTAGCATTTTAAGCAAAACTCCTAAAAATGATTAGCTAGGTTAGCTAAGTCATATGGTTAGCATAGTTAACATTTTAATATTGTTAGCATGCTAGTTAGCATAGTTACTTGGTTAGCATTATTATCTTTAACATAGTTAGCATAACTACTAGCAAACATTGGAGCCATTTCAATTATCAACCTATTTAACTGTTCAGTCATTCCAACTATAGCAAACCTTATCTACCAAGCAAATAATTTAACCATATGAACTCATCATATTTTTGCATTTTCATGCACTGTATTTCCTTCAGGAAATGCTTTTCTAGTTCTTATTCTTCTTCTAACGCACTTAATGCAGCTTCAACCGTTTAACGTAGAAACTTCATTTAAACTATGTTACGTAGGTCTTACTTAGGACATGGGTGCTTTGTATTTTTCAGCTTTGTAAATTTTATACTTTTTAAACTATTAATTAAAAACTGTTCAAAATTTCCCCATTGACTTAACATGGGCTGATGACATCACAATAGAGCCGTTAAGCAATTAGAATCCTATGGCAGGTGTTCGGGCCAGCTGCATCAACTGCCAGTCTCAGGCTTTAAGCATACAAACTGGCCCTATTAAGACTACACACCCTGTTCAACTGCTTCCTCTGCCAAAAACTGTTTCAAAATAAAAGTCCTCACTACAATATTTCACTGTTAAACAATTTAACCCTTTAAACTACTGAACTTTTTAACTGTTCAGCCATTGTAACTGTTACTTGTCATCAACTATGACTCCTACCCACTGTAGCTAGTTAGCATGGTTAACATAGTTAGCATGCTAACATGTTAGCATACTAGCATGTTAGCATGCTAATTAGCATTTTTAGCAAAACTGCTAAAAATGATTAGCTAAGTCACATGGTTAGCATAGTTAGCATGCTAACAAGTTAACATGCTAGTTAGCATTTTTTTCAAAACTGCTAAAAATGATTAGCTAAGTTAGCTAAGTCACATGGTTAGCATAGTTAGCATGCTAGCATGTTAGCATGCTAGTTAGCATTTTTAGTAAAACTGCAAAAAATTATTAGCTAAGTTAGCTAAGTCATATGGTTAGCATAGTTAGCATGCTAGCATGTTAGCATGCTAGTTAGCATTTTTAGTAAAACTGCTAAAAATGATTAGCTAAGTTAGCTAAGTCATGTGGTTAGCATAGTTAGCATTTTTTACAAAACTGCTAAAAATGATCAGCTAAGTTAGCTAAGTCACATGGTTAGCATAGTTAGCATGCTAACATGTTAGCATAACTACTAAAAATGATTAGCGAAGTTAGCTAAGTCATATGGTTAGCATAGTTAGCATGCTAACATGTTAGCATGCTAGTTAGCATTTTTTACAAAACTGCTAAAAATGATCAGCTAAGTTAGCTAAGTCACATGGTTAGCATAGTTAGCATGCTAACATGTTAGCATAACTACTAAAAATGATTAGCGAAGTTAGCTAAGTCATATGGTTAGCATAGTTAACATTTTAACATTGTTAGCATGTTAGTTAGCATAGTAACTTGGTTAACATTATTATCTTTGTTAACATAGATAACATAACTGCTAGCAAAAATTGGAGCCATTCCAACTGTTAGTTATCGTCAACTATCTGCCTAAATAATTTAACCATTTCAATTATCAACCTATTTAACTGTTCAGTCATTCCAACTATATTAAACCTTATCTACCAAGCAAATAATTTAACCATATGAACTCATCATATTTTTGCATTTTCATGCACTGTATTTCCTTCAGGAAATGCTTTTCTAGTTCTTATTCTTCTTCTAACGCTTTTTGTGCGTTTAATACAGCTTCAACCGTTTAACTTAGAAACTTCATTCAAACTGCGTTGCGTAGGTCTTACTTATGTGACTTCAGCTATGTATTTTTCAACTTTGTAACTTTTATACTTTTTAAACTATTAATTAAAAACTACTAAAATTTCCCCATTGACTTAACATTAGATTATGACATCACAATAGAGCAATTAGAATCCTATGCCAGGTGTTCAGGCCACCTGGATCACCATATATGGCTCTGGCCAGGCCACCTGGATCAACTGAGTTTCTCAGGCTTTATGACATCATAGCAATTAGAATATTGTGCCAGGTGGCCAGGCCACTTAGATCAACTGTCAGTTTCTCAGGCTTTAAGCATACAGGCTCATTCTATGCTATAAGCCTGAGAAACTGTTCAGTGATTCCAACTATATTACACCTCATCTATCTAGCAAATAGTTTAACCTTTTAAGCTATCCACCTATTTAACTGTTCAGTCATATCAACTATATTAAACCTCATCTATCTAGCAAATAGTTTAACCTTTTAAGCTATCCACCTATTTAACTGTTCAGTCATTCCAACTATATTAAACCTCGTCTACCTAGTTCAGTCATTCCAACTATATTAAACATCATCTACCTAGCAAATAATTTAACCTTTTAAACCATCCACCTATTTAACTGTTCAGTCATTCCAACTATATTAAAACTCATCTACCTAGTTCAGTCATTCCAACTATATTAAACATCATCTACCTAGCAAATAATTTAACCTTTTAAACAATCCACCTATTTAACTGTTCAGTCATTCCAACTATATTAAACCTCATCTACCTAGTTCAGTCATTCCAACTATATTAAACATCATCTACCTAGCAAATAATTTAACCTTTTAAACCATTCACCTATTTTAACTGTTCAGTCATTCCAACTATATTAAACCTCGTCTACCTAGTTCAGTCATTCCAACTATATTAAAACTCATCTACCTAGCAAATAATTTAACCATTTAAACTATCCACCTATTTAACTGTTCAGTCATTCCAACTATATTAAACCTCATCTACCTAGCAAATAATTTAACCTTTTAAACCATCCACCTATATAACTGTTCAGTCAAATGATTAGCTAAGTTAGCTAAATCACATGGTTAGCATAGTTAGCATTGTTAGCATTTTTTCCAAAACTGCTAGAAAACATGAGCTAAGTTAGCTAAGTAACTTGGTCAGAATAATTAACGTTGTTAGCATAACTGCTAGCAAACATTAGAGCCATTCCAACTGTCAGTTATCATCAACTATCTACCTATACAGAGCCTTTAAACTATTTGTCTATCAACACACATTAAACTATCAGTCTGTCAACAACTTTTAAACTTTCAACATTCATTGAACTATATGTCTATTAAACTATCTGTCTACGTCTAAACTATCAACTTTTTATTAAGCTATGCTATGTCTGTCCTAGCTTCATTTTCATGCACTCGTAATTCCCTGGAATTACATTCTCTAGTTAGAGTGCATGAAAATGCACTCTACTGTTCTTCCTAGGCTTCTTCTTCTTATTATTATTCTTCTTCTTCTAACGCAGTTAATGCAGCTTCAACCGTTTAACGTAGAAACTTCATTCAAACTATGTTACGTAGGTCTTACTTATGACATGTGGGCTTTGTATTTTTCATCTTTGTAACTTTTATACTTTTTAAACTATTAATTAAAAACTACTCAAAATTTCCCCATAGACTTAACATGGGCTGATGACATCACAATGGACTAATTAACTTGATTTGCACCTGTATCTTCTTCCAGGTGCTCATCTAGGCCACATCAAAGAATCAGTTCAACTGATTGCACCTGTATCAACTGCTTTCTACTGAACTAGACCAACTCTCTCTGTCTCTCCATTCTACAAGGATATAAGACACATTTCATCCAACTTTCTATCCATTCATCCTCTTCAAACCATTCACTCATCCACCCATTAAACTATCCATCAACATCCATTAAACAATCTGCCTATCAACATCCATTCAACTTTCTGTCTATCAACATCCATTACACTATCTACATTTAACTTTTAAACTATATACTCTGTCTGAGGCTTTAAGCATACAATAAATATGGCTCTATTAAGACTGCCGTTAAGCAATTAGAATCCTAGGCCAGGTGGCCAGGCCACCAGCATCAACTGCCAGTCTCAGGCTTTAAGCATACAAACTGGCCCTATTAAGACTACACATCCTGTTCAACTGCTTCCTCTGCCAAAAGCTGTTTCAAAATAAAAGTCCTCACTACAATATTTCACTATTAAACAATTTAACCCTTTAAACTACTGAACTTTTTAACTGTTCAGCCATTGTAACTGTTACTTGTCATCAACTATGACTCCTACCCACTGTCGCTAGTTAGCATGGTTAAGTTGTAAAACTGCTAAAAACGATTAGCTAAGTTAGCTAAGTCACATGGTTAGCATAGTTAGCATGTTAACATGTTAGCATGCTAATTAGCATTTTTAGCAAAACTGCTAAAAATGATTAGCTAAGTTAGCTAAGTCACATAGTTAGCATGCTAGCATGTTAACATGCTACTTAGCATTTTTTGCAAAACTGCTAAAAATGATTAGCTAAGTTAGCTAAGTCACATGGTTAGCATAGTTAGCATGCTAGCATGTTAGCATGCTAGTTAGCATTTTAAGCAAAACTCCTAAAAATGATTAGCTAGGTTAGCTAAGTCATATGGTTAGCATAGTTAACATTTTAATATTGTTAGCATGCTAGTTAGCATAGTTACTTGGTTAGCATTATTATCTATAACATAGTTAGCATAACTACTAGCAAACATTGGAGCCATTCCAACTGTTAGTTATCGTCAACTATCTGCCTAAATAATTTAACCATTTCAATTATCAACCTATTTAACTGTTCAGTCATTCCAACTATAGTAAACCTTATCTACCAAGCAAATAATTTAACCATATGAACTCATCATATTTTTGCATTTTCATGCACTGTATTTCCTTCAGGAAATGCTTTTCTAGTTAGAGTGCATGAAAATGCACTCTACTGTTCTTCCTAGGCTTCTTCTTCTTATTAGAGTGCATGAAAATGCACTCTACTGTTCTTCCTAGGCTTCTTCTTCTTATTATTATTCTTCTTCTTCTAACGCAGTTAATGCAGCTTCAACCGTTTAACGTAGAAACTTCATTCAAACTGCGTTGCGTAGGTCTTAATTATGACATGTGGGCTTTGTATTTTTCATCTTTGTAACTTTTATACTTTTTAAACTATTAATTAAAAACTACTCAAAATTTCCCCATAGACTTAACATGGGCTGATGACATCACAATGGACTAATTAACTTGATTTGCACCTGGTATCATCTTCCAGCTGCTCATCTAGGCCCCATCAAAGAATCAGTTCAACTGATTGCACCTGTATCAACTGCTTTCTACTGAACTAGACCAACTCTCTCTGTCTCTCCATTCTACAAGGATATAAGACACATTTCATCCAACTTTCTATCCATTCATCCTCTTCAAACCATTCACTCATCCACCCATTAAACTATCCATCAACATCCATTAAACAATCTGCCTATCAACATCCATTCAACTTTCTGTCTATCAACATCCATTACGCTATCTACATTTAACTTTTAAACTATATACTCTGTCTCAGGCTTTAAGCATACAATATGGCTCTATTAAGACTGCCGTTAAGCAATTAGAATCCTATGGCAGGTGTTCGGGCCACCAGCATCAACTGCCAGTCTCAGGCTTTAAGCATACAAACTGGCCCTATTAAGACTACACATCCTGTCCAACTGCTTCCTCTGCCAAAAACTGTTTCAAAATAAAAGTCCTCACTACAATATTTCACTGTTAAACAATTTAACCCTTTAAACTACTGAACTTTTTAACTGTTCAGCCATTGTAACTGTTACTTGTCATCAACTATGACTCCTACCCACTGTAGCTAGTTAGCATGGTTAGCATAGTTAGCATGTTAGCATGCTAGTTAGCATTTTTAGCAAAACTGCTAAAAATGATTAGCTAAGTTAGCTAAGTCATATGGTTAGCATAGTTAGCATGCTAACATGTTAGCATGTTAGTTAGCATTTTTTGCAAAACTGTTAAAAATGATTAGCTAAGTTAGCTAAGTCACATGGTTACCATAGTTAACATGCTAGCATGTTAGCATGCTAGTTAGCATAGTTAGCATAACTGTTAAAAATAATTAGCGAAGTTAGCTAAGTCACATGGTTAACATAATTAGTATGTTAGCATGCTAATTAGCATAGTTATCATAACTAATAAAAATGATTAGCTAGGTTAGCTAAGTCATATGGTTAGCATAGTTAACATTTTAACATTGTTAGCATGCTAGTTAGCATAGTAACTTGGTTAGCATTATTATCTTTGTTAACATAGTTAGCATAACTACTAGCAAACATTGGAGCCATTCCAACTGTTAGTTATCGTCAACTATCTGCCTAAATAATTTAACCATTTCAATTATCAACCTATTTAACTGTTTAGTCATTCCAACTATATTAAACCTTATCTACCAAGCAAATAATTTAACCATATGAACTCATCATATTTTTGCATTTTCATGCACTGTATTTCCTTCAGGAAATGCTTTTCTAGTTATTATTCTTCTTCTTCTAACGCAGTTAATGCAGCTTCAACCGTTTAACATAGAAACTTCATTCAAACTGCGTTGCGTAGGTCTTACTTATGACATGTGGGCTTTGTATTTTTCATCTTTGTAACTTTTATACTTTTTAAACTATTAATTAAAAACTACTCAAAATTTCCCCATAGACTTAACATGGGCTGATGACATCACAATGGACTAATTAACTTGATTTGCACCTGGTATCATCTTCCAGCTGCTCATCTAGGCCCCATCAAAGAATCAGTTCAACTGATTGCACCTGTATCAACTGCTTTCTACTGAACTAGACCAACTCTCTCTGTCTCTCCATTCTACAAGGATATAAGACACATTTCATCCAACTTTCTATCCATTCATCCTCTTCAAACCATTCACTCATCCACCCATTAAACTATTCATCAACATCCATTAAACAATCTGCCTATCAACATCCATTCAACTTTCTGTCTATCAACATCCATTACACTATCTACATTTAACTTTTAAACTATATACTCTGTCTGAGGCTTTAAGCATACAATAAATATGGCTCTATTAAGACTGCCGTTAAGCAATTAGAATCCTAGGCCAGGTGGCCAGGCCACCAGCATCAACTGCCAGTCTCAGGCTTTAAGCATACAAACTGGCCCTATTAAGACTACACATCCTGTTCAACTGCTTCCTCTGCCAAAAACTGTTTCAAAATAAAAGTCCTCACTACAATATTTCACTGTTAAACAATTTAACCCTTTAAACTACTGAACTTTTTAACTGTTCAGCCATTGTAACTGTTACTTGTCATCAACTATGACTCCTACCCACTGTAGCTAGTTAGCTAAGTTAGCTAAGTAACTTGGTTAGCATAGTTAGCATGTTAGCATGTTAGCATGCTAGTTAGCATTTTTAGCAAAACTGCTAAAAATGATTAGCTAAGTTAGCTAAGTCACATGGTTAGCATAGTTAGCATGCTAGCATGTTAGCATGCTAGTTAGCATTTTTAGCAAAACTATTAAAAATGATTAGCTAAGTTAAGTAAGTTAACTAAGTTAAGTAAAAATGATTAGCTAAGTAACATGGTTAACATAGTTAGCATGTTAGCATTGCTAACATGCTAGTTAGCATAACTACTAAAATGAAAACATTAGCTAAGTTAACTAAGTTAAGTATTATCCACCTATTTAACCGTTCAATCATTCCAACTATATTAAACCTTATCTACCAAGCAAATCATTTAACCATATAAACTATCCACCTATTTAACTGTTCAGTCACTCCAACTATATTAAACCTCATCTACCTAGCAACCAATATAGTTTGTTTTTACTCTGTATGATATTTTACATCATATTTTTTGCATTTTCATGCACTGTATTTCCTTCAGGAAATGCTTTTCTAGTTATTATTCTTCTTCTTCTAACGCAGTTAATGCAGCTTCAACCGTTTAACGTAGAAACTTCATTCAAACTGCGTTGCGTAGGTCTTACTTATGACATGTGGGCTTTGTATTTTTCATCTTTGTAACTTTTATACTTTTTAAACTATTAATTAAAAACTGCTCAAAATTTCCCCATAGACTTAACATGGGCTGATGACATCACAATGGACTAATTAACTTGATTTACACCTGGTATCATCTTCCAGCTGCTCATCTAGGCCCCATCAAAGAATCAGTTCAACTGATTGCACCTGTATCAACTGCTTTCTACTGAACTAGACCAACTCTCTCTGTCTCTCCATTCTACAAGGATATAAGACACATTTCCTCCAACTTTCTATCCATTCATCCTCTTCAAACCATTCACTCATCCACCCATTAAACTATCCATCAACATCCATTAAACAATCTGCCTATCAACATCCATTAAACAATCTGCCTATCAACATCCAGTCTATCAACATCCATTACACTATCTACATTTAACTTTTAAACTATATACTCTGTCTGAGGCTTTAAGCATACAATAAATATGGCTCTATTAAGACTGCCGTTAAGCAATTAGAATCGTAGGCCAGGCTAGTTAGCATGCTAGTTAGCATTTTTAGCAAAACTGCTAAAAATGATTAGCTAAGTTAGCTAAGTCACATGGTTAGCATAGTTAGCATGCTAGCATGCTAGTTAGCATTTTTAGCAAAACTGCTAAAAATGATTAGCTAGGTTAGCTAAGTCACATGGTTAACATAGTTAGCATGTTAGCATTGCTAACATGCTAGTTAGCATAACTACTAAAAATGAAAACATTAGCTAAGTTAACTAAGTTAAGTATTATCCACCTATTTAACCGTTCAATCATTCCAACTATATTAAACCTTATCTACCAAGCAAATCATTTAACCATATAAACTATCCACCTATTTAACTGTTCAGTCACTCCAACTATATTAAACCTCATCTACCTAGCAACCAATATAGTTTGTTTTTACTCTGTATGATATTTTACATCATATTTTTTGCATTTTCATGCACTGTATTTCCTTCAGGAAATGCTTTTCTAGTTATTCTTCTTCTTCTAACGCAATTAATGCAGCTTCAACCGTTTAACGTAGAAACTTCATTCAAACTGCGTTGCGTAGGTCTTACTTATGACATGTGGGCTTTGTATTTTTCATCTTTGTAACTTTTATACTTTTTAAACTATTAATTAAAAACTACTCAAAATTTCCCCATAGACTTAACATGGGCTGATGACATCACAATGGACTAATTAACTTGATTTGCACCTGTATCTTCTTCCAGCTGCTCATCTAGGCCCCATCAAAGAATCAGTTCAACTGATTGCACCTGTATCAACTGCTTTCTACTGAACTAGACCAACTCTCTCTGTGTCTCTACATTCTACAAGGATATAAGACACATTTCATCCAACTTTCTATCCATTCATCCTCTTCAAACCATTCACTCATCCATCCATTAAACTATCCATCAACATCCATTCAACTTTCTGTCTATCAACATCCATTACACTATCTACATTTAACTTTTAAACTATATACTCTGTCTCAGGCTTTAAGCATACAATATGGCTCTATTAAGACTGCCGTTAAGCAATTAGAATCCTAGGCCAGGTGGCCAGGCCACCTGCACCCTATCAGTTTCTCAGGCTAACCTTTTAAACTATCCAGCTATTTGACTATTCAGTCAGTCCAACTATATTAAACCTAATCTACCTAGTTCAGTCATTCCAACTATATTAAACCTCATCTACCTAGCAAATAATTTAACCTTTTACACTATCCACCTATTTAACCGTTCAGTCATTCCAACTATATTAAACCTCATCTACCTAGTTCAGTCATTCCTATATTAAACCTCATCTACCTAGTTCAGTCATTCCAACTATATTAAACCTCATCTACCTAGCAAATAATTTAACCATTTGAATCCTATGGCAGGTGTTCGGGCCAGCTGCATCAACTGCCAGTCTCAGGCTTTAAGCATACAAACTGGCCCTATTAAGACTACACATCCTGTTCAACTGCTTCCTCTGCCAAAAACTGTTTCAAAATAAAAGTCCTCACTACAATATTTCACTGTTAAACAATTTAACCCTTTAAACTACTGAACTTTTTAACTGTTCAGCCATTGTAACTGTTACTTGTCATCAACTATGACTCCTACCCACTGTAGCTAGTTAGCTAAGTTAGCTAAATAACATGGTTAGCATGCTAACATGTTAGCATGCTAGTTAGCATTTTTAGCAAAACTGCTAAAAATGATTAGCTAAGTTAGCTAAGTCACATGGTTAGCATAGTTAGCATGTTAGCATGCTAGTTAGCATTTTTAGCAAAACTGCTAAAAATGATTAGCTAAGTTAGCTAAGTAACATGGTTAGCATAGTTAGCATGCTAACATGTTAGCATGCTAGTTAGCATTTTTAGCAAAACTTTTAAAAATGATTAGCTAAGTTAGCTAAGTAATGTGGTTAGTATAGTTAGCATGCTAGCATGTTAACATGCTAGTTAGCATTTTTAGCAAAACTGCTAAAAATGATTAGCTAAGTTAGCTAAGTAACATGGTTAATATAGTTAGCATGCTAACATGTTAGTTATCATAGTTAGCATAACTGCTAAAAATGATTAGTTAGGTTAGCTAAGTAACATGGTTAACATAGTTAGCATGTTAGCATGCTAGTTAGAATAGTTAGCATAACTACTAAAAATGAAAACATTAGCTAAGTTAACTAAGTTAAGTAACTTGGTTAACATTATTATATTTGATAATATAGTTAGCATAACTGCTAGCAAACATTAGAGCCATTCCAACTGTCAGTTATCGTCAATTATCTACCTAAATTATTTAACCATTTAAATGATCCACCTATTTAACCGTTCAATCATTCCAACTATATTAAACCTCATCTACCTAGCAACCAATATAGTTTTTTTTTACTCTGTATGATATTTTTTGCATTTTCATGCACTGTATTTTCTTCAGGAAATGCTTTTCTAGTTACAGTGCATGAAAATGCACTGTACTGTTCTTCCTAGGCTTCTTCTTATTATTATTCTTCTTCTAACGCACTTAATGCAGCTTCAACCATTTAACGTAGAAACTTCATTCAAACTATGTTACATAGGTCTTACTTAGGACATGTGGGCTTTGTATTTTTCATCTTTGTAACTTATATACTTTTTAAACTATTAATTAAAAACGAATCAAAATTTCCCCATTGACTTAACATTGGGCCTTTATGACATCACAGCAATTAGAATCTTCTGCCAGATGGCCAGGCCAGGTGGCCAACTGTCAGTTTCTCAGGCTTTAAGCATACAGTCTCATTCTAAAAGACTACACACCCTATTCAACTGCTTCCTCTGCCAAAAACTGTTTCAAAATAAAAGTCCTCACTACAATATTTCACTGTTAAACAATTTAACCCTTTAAACTACTGAACTTTTTAACTGTTCAGCCATTGTAACTGTTACTTGTCATCAACTATGACTCCTAACCACTGTAGCTAGTTAGCATGGTTAGTATAGTTAGCATATTAGCATGCTAACATGTTAGCATGCTAATTAGCATTTTTAGCAAAACTGCTAAAAATGATTAGCTAAGTTAGCTAAGTAACATGGTTAACATAGTTAGCATGCTAGCATGTTAGCATGCTAGTTAGCATTTTTAGCAAAACTGCTAAAAATGATTAGCTAAGTTAGCTAAGTCACATGGTTAGCATAGTTAGCATGCTAGCATGTTAACATGCTAGTTAGCATTTTTAGCAAAACTGCTAAAAATGATTAGCTAAGTTAGCTAAGTCACATGGTTAGCATAGTTAGCATGCTAACACGTTAGCATGCTAGTTAGCATTTTTAGCAAAACTATTAAAAATGATTAGCTAAGTTAAGTAAGTTAACTAAGTTAAGTAAAAATGATTAGCTAAGTAACATGGTTAACATAGTTAGCATGTTAGCATTGCTAACATGCTAGTTAGCATAACTACTAAAAATGAAAACATTAGCTAAGTTAACTAAGTTAAGTATTATCCACCTATTTAACCGTTCTATCATTCCAACTATATTAAACCTTATCTACTAAGCAAATCATTTAACCATATAAACTATCCACCTATTTAACTGTTCAGTCACTCCAACTATATTAAACCTCATCTACCTAGCAACCAATATAGTTTGTTTTTACTCTGTATGATATTTTACATCATATTTTTTGCATTTTCATGCACTGTATTTCCTTCAGGAAATGCTTTTCTAGTTATTATTCTTCTTCTTCTAACGCAGTTAATGCAGCTTCAACCGTTTAACGTAGAAACTTAATTCAAACTGCGTTGCGTAGGTCTTACTTATGACATGTGGGCTTTGTATTTTTCATCTTTGTAACTTTTATACTTTTTAAACTATTAATTAAAAACTACTCAAAATTTCCCCATAGACTTAACATGGGCTGATGACATCACAATGGACTAATTAACTTGATTTGCACCTGGTATCATCTTCCAGCTGCTCATCTAGGCCCCATCAAAGAATCAGTTCAACTGATTGCACCTGTATCAACTGCTTTCTACTGAACTAGACCAACTCTCTCTGTCTCTCCATTCTACAAGGATATAAGACACATTTCATCCAACTTTCTATCCATTCATCCTCTTCAAACCATTCACTCATCCACCCATTAAACTATCCATCAACATCCATTAAACAATCTGCCTATCAACATCCATTCAACTTTCTGTCTATCAACATCCATTACACTATCTACATTTAACTTTTAAACTATATACTCTGTCTGAGGCTTTAAGCATACAATAAATATGGCTCTATTAAGACTGCCGTTAAGCAATTAGAATCCTAGGCCAGGTGGCCAGGCCACCAGCATCAACTGCCAGTCTCAGGCTTTAAAGTGGAAATGAAGCAGTCAAATAAAACAGATGTCTATAGCACTAGTTAAATATTTAAATATACCTTAAATACAAATTAAGTCAGAAATATGACCCGTTATTCAGAATAAAGCACAAACAAGTTGCATTAATTTCAGCTGTGTGCCGCCATCTTTGTTTTCAGAAAATGATGACATCACAAGAATGGTTGGTACAACATTCTATGCTGGTTACATAGCGGCTGTCATAGGTTCAGTTAGCTTACTGCCTCAACAAAATGGATATGAACGAATGGGATAGACCCACCAATGAGGACAGGCATCCAATTGCCTATGCTTTTGAGCCAGTAAGAGCAGTGGGAGTTTTAGTGCCCCCAGAGCCTGACTATGGAGGAGAAATAGATGATCGAGAGAGAGAGAGGTGTATCTGAGCGCACAGAAAACAATCGGTGGTGCTTATGTGGGGGTTGTGTCCCTATGTTCACTGACATGCCACACATGGAGAGTGTCTGCTGCCAGGAAATGAACCTGGGACATCTCATCCAAAATAACAGATATATAACGTCCAATCCTACGTGCCAAATGCTGTCATTAAAGCGAGACGTTGAAGGTTGCAATGCGGTCGCTGAGGGACATCCGAGCCGAAACACTGGAACGCCCAATAAACAGCAGTTAACCAACTAACACACTCTTGATAGGTTGTGCAGAGGGGGTAGGCTAGGGGACTACACTGATCGCCTGAGACTACACTGATTTTTACACCCATACTCAGTTGTTCTGCAACGTATTATCATGGTAGAAGCTGCGATACAGTACTAGCATAGCATAACATAACAAGCACATACTGTAACTAGCATAGCATTAACCCTAAAATCTTGCTACAAGCGGCACATCCGTGCATTTATTTACTTAAAGCGAACAGCAGGTTATTTTATGTTAGCTTACATAAACAAATAAAACTCAGATGCCTTACAGTCCATAAACAACGTCTACCCACAAAACCATGCCTGTCACAATCACAGAACTAGGCTACTGCAGAGTAGCCTACACAAGTCAGACGTACTGTAGGCTAGCGTACCCACAACAGGTTCTCACCAGGTTCGCAAGTCTCTGCAAATAGTTTCCACTACTACTTGAGTGAAACAAATGCAATCATTGATACTAATCAATCACAAAAAGAAACCTCTTACTCACACATGAGAAGTTCGCTCCCCCGAGTTTATTCACCAATTCATCAACGATGCAACTGCATTTTCAGGTCGCGGTAATCCACAAGTTGTGCGAGAACATCCAAACACATTATTGCGACTTAAGTTAAATCTAATTAAGTACTGTCTCTGATAGGCCTACAGGCTACATTACAGCGGCCCTTGTTCTTGTACAAACACAAAAACAAACATCAACAGAATTTGCGTTGGCATATTGAAATAAAGTAAATGTCCGCTAATGGATAAAACATCCACGAACAAACGCTAACCATTCTGATGACGTAGCGCCTGCATTTTTAAAACATGGCCGCGCCCTAGTGGCGAAAGTCGTTATTGACATGTCATTTTCCAGTGAAACCACTTGAATTTCAGGTTTAATGAAAATCCATGTATCTTCAAAAATGAAAAAGCAGCCAAAAAATGGTCACAGTTCTCACTGCTTCATTTCCACTTTAAGCATACAAACTGGCCCTATTAAGACTACACATCCTGTTCAACTGCTTCCTCTGCCAAAAACTGTTTCAAAATAAAAGTCCTCACTACAATATTTCACTGTTAAACAATTTAACCCTTTAAACTACTGAACTTTTTAACTGTTCAGCCATTGTAACTGTTACTTGTCATCAACTATGACTCCTACCCACTGTAGCTAGTTAGCATGGTTAGCATAGTTAGCATGCTAGCATGTTAGCATGCTAGTTAGCATTTTTTGCAAAACTGCTAAAAATAATTAGCTAAGTTAGCTAAGTCACATGGTTAGCATAGTTAGCATGCTAGCATGTTAGCATGCTAGTTAGCATTTTTTACAAAATTGCTAAAAATGATTAGCTAAGTTAGCTAAGTCACATGGTTAGCATAGTTAGCATGCTAGCATGTTAGCATGCTAGTTAGCATTTTTTGCAAAACTGCTAAAAATGATTAGATAAGTTAGCTAAGTCACATGGTTAGCATAGTTAACATGCTAACATGTTAACATGCTAGTTAGCATTTTTTGCAAAACTGTTAAAAATGATTAGCTAAGTTAGCTAAGTCACATAGTTAGCATGCTAGCATGTTAGCATGCTAGTTAGCATTTTTTGCAAAACTACTAAAAATGATTAGCTAGGTAAGCTAAGTCTCATGGTTAACATTGTTAGCATTTTAACATTATTAGCATGCTATTTTTGCATTTTCATGCACTGTATTTCCTTCAGGAAATGCTTTTCTAGTTATTATTATTCTTCTTCTAACGCACTTAATGCAGCTTCAACCGTTTAACGTAGAAACTTCATTCAAACTATGTTACGTAGGTCTTAATTAGGACATGTGAGCTTTGTATTTTTCAACTTTGTAACTTTTATACTTTTTAAACTATTAATTAAAAACGAATCAAAATTTCCCCATTGACTTAACATTATGATTATGACATCACAATACGGCCGTTAAGCAATTAGAATCCTACGGCAGGTGTTCGGGCCACCTGTTTCAACTGCCAGTCTCAGGCTTTAAGCATACAAACTGGCCCTATTAAGACTACACATCCTGTTCGACTGCTTCCTCTGCCAAAAACTGTTTCAAAATAAAAGTCCTCACTACAATATTTCACTGTTAAACAATTTAACCCTTTAAACTACTGAACTTTTTAACTGTTCAGCCATTGTAACTGTTACTTGTCATCAACTATGACTCCTACCCACTGTAGCTAGTTAGCATGGTTAGCATAGTTAGCATGTTAGCATGCTAGCATGTTAGCATGCTAGTTAGCATTTTTTGCAAAACTGCTAAAAATGATTAGCTAAGTTAGCTAAGTCACATGGTTAGCATAGTTAGCATAGTTAGCATGTTAGCATGCTAATTAGCATTTTTGCAAAATTGCTAAAAATGATTAGCTAGGTTAGCTAAGTCACATGGTTAGCATAGTTAGCATGCTAACATGTTAGCATGCTAGTTAGCATTTTTTGCAAAACTGCTAAAAATGATTAGCTAAGTTAGCTAAGTCACATGGTTAGCATAGTTAGCATGCTAACATGTTAGCATGCTAGTTAGCATAGTTAGCAAAACTGCTAAAAATGATTAGCTAGATTAGCTAAGTCACATGGTTAACATAGTTAGCATGTTAGCATTGCTAACTACTAAAAATGCATTAGCTAAGTTAACTAAGTTAAGTATTGTCCACCTATTTAACCGTTCAATCATTCCAACTATATTAAACCTTATCTACCAAGCAAATCATTTAACCATATAAACTATCCACCTATTTATCTGTTCAGTCACTCCAACTATATTAAACCTCATCTACCTAGCAACCAATATAGTTTGTTTTTACTCTGTATGATATTTTACATCATATTTTTTGCATTTTCATGCACTGTATTTCCTTCAGGAAATGCTTTTCTAGTTATTATTCTTCTTCTTCTAACGCAGTTAATGCAGCTTCAACCGTTTAACGTAGAAACTTAATTCAAACTGCGTTGCGTAGGTCTTACTTATGACATGTGGGCTTTGTATTTTTCATCTTTGTAACTTTTATACTTTTTAAACTATTAATTAAAAACTGCTCAAAATTTCCCCATAGACTTAACATGGGCTGATGACATCACAATGGACTAATTAACTTGATTTGCACC
Organism: Alosa pseudoharengus; assembly: GCF_046254945.1. Lineage (NCBI taxonomy): Eukaryota > Metazoa > Chordata > Actinopteri > Clupeiformes > Clupeidae > Alosa > Alosa pseudoharengus. The sequence goes on from NW_027468718.1 coordinate 34,829,894, forward strand.
TGGTATCATCTTCCAGCTGCTCATCTAGGCCCCATCAAAGAATCAGTTCAACTGATTGCACCTGTATCAACTGCTTTCTACTGAACTAGACCAACTCTCTCTGTCTCTCCATTCTACAAGGATATAAGACACATGTCCTCCAACTTTCTATCCATTCATCCTCTTCAAACCATTCACTCATCCACCCATTGAACTATCCATCAACATCCATTAAACAATCTGCCTATCAACATCCATTCAACTTTCTGTCTATCAACATCCATTACACTATCTACATTTAACTTTTAAACTATATACTCTGTCTCAGGCTTTAAGCATACAATATGGCTCTATTAAGACTGCCGTTAAGCAATTAGAATCCTAGGCCAGGTGGCCAGGCCACCTGCACCCTATCAGTTTCTCAGGCTAACCTTTTACACTATCCACCTATTTGACTGTTCAGTCAGTCCAACTATATTAAACCTCATCTACCTAGTTCAGTCATTCCAACTATATTAAACCTCATCTACCTAGTTGTCATTCCAACTATATTAAACCTCATCTACCTAGCAAATAATTTAACCATTTGAATCCTATGGCAGGTGTTCGGGCCACCTGCATCAACTGCCAGTCTCAGGCTTTAAGCATACAAACTGGCCCTATTAAGACTACACATCCTGTCCAACTGCTTCCTCTGCCAAAAACTGTTTCAAAATAAAAGTCCTCACTACAATATTTCACTGTTAAACAATTGAACCCTTTAAACTACTGAACTTTTTAACTGTTCAGCCATTGTAACTGTTACTTGTCATCAACTATGACTCCTACCCACTGTAGCTAGTTAGCTAAGTTAGCTAAGTAACTTGGTTAGCGTAGTTAGCATGCAGCATTTTTAGCAAAACTGCTAAAAATGATTAGCTAAGTTAGCTAAGTCACATGGTTAGCATAGTTAGCATGCTAGCATGTTAGCATGCTAGTTAGCATTTTTTGCAAAACTGCTAAAAATGATTAGCTAAGTTAGCTAAGTCACATGGTTAGCATAGTTAGCATGCTAGCATGTTAGCATGCTAGTTAGCATTTTCAACAAAACTGCTAAAAATGATTAGCTAAGTTAGCTAAGTAACATGGTTAACATAGTTAACATGCTAGTTAGCATAACTACTAAATATGAAAACATTAGCTAAGTTAACTAAGTTAAGTAACTTGGTTAACATTATTATATTTGACAACATAGTTAGCATAAATGTTAGCAAACATTAGAGCCATTCCAACTGTCAGTTATCGTCAATTATCTACCTAAATAATTTAACCATTTAAATTATCCACCTATTTAACCGTTCAATCATTCCAACTATATTAAACCTTATCTACCAAGTAAATCATTTAACTATATAAACTATCCACCTATTTAACTGTTCAGTCGTTCCAACTATATTAAACCTCATCTACCTAGCAACCAATATAGTTTGTTTTTACTCTGTATGATATTTTACATCATATTTTTTGCATTTTCATGCACTGTATTTCCTTCAGGAAATGCTTTTCTAGTTCTTCTGATTATTCTTCTTCTTCTAACGCAGTTAATGCAGCTTCAACCGTTTAACGTAGAAACTTCATTCAAACATTGCCGCGTAGGTCTTAATTAGGACATGTGGGCTTTGTATTTTTCATCTTTGTAACTTTTATACCTTTTAAACTATTAATTAAAAACTATCAAAATTTCCCCATTGACTTAACATTAGATTATGACATCACAATACGGCCGTTAAGCAATTAGAATCCTATGGCAAGTGTTCGGGCCACCTGCATCAACTGCCATTCTCAGGCTTTAAGCATACAAACTGGCCCTATTAAGACTACACATCCTGTTCAACTGCTTCCTCTGCCGAAAACTGTTTCAAAATAAAAGTCCTCACTACAATATTTCACTGTTAAACAATTTAACCCTTTAAACTACTGAACTTTTTAACTGTTCAGCCATTGTAACTGTTACTTGTCATCAACTATGACTCCTACCCACTGTAGCTAGTTAGCTAAGTTAGCTAAGTAACTTGGCTAGCATAGTTAGCATGCTAGCATGCTAGTTAGCATTTTTAGCAAAACTGCTAAAAATCATTAGCTAAGTTAGCTAAGTCACGTAGTTAGCATAGTTAACATTTTAGCATGTTAGCATGCTAATTAGCATTTTTAGCAAAACTGCTAAAAATGATTAGCTAAGTTAGCTAAGTAACGTGGTTAACATAGTTAGCATGCTAGCGTGTTAGCATGCTAGTTAGCATTTTTAGCAAAACTGCTAAAAATGATTAGCTAAGTTAGCTAAGTAACATGGTTAGCATAGTTAGCATGCTAGCATGTTAGCATGCTAATTAGCATTTTTTGTAAAACTGCTAAAAATAATTAGCTAAGTTAGCTAAGTAACATGGTTAACATAGTTAGCATGTTAGCATGCTAGTTAGCATTTTTTAACAATACTGCTAAAAATAATTAGCTAAGTCACATGGTTAGCATAGTTAGCATGCTATCATGCTAGTTAGCATAGTTAGCATAACTACTAAAAATGAAAACATTAGCTAAGTTAAGTAACTTGGTTAACATTATTATCTTTGATAACATAGTTAGCATAACTGCTAGCAAACATTAGAGCCATTCCAACTGTCAGTTATCGTCAATTATCTACCTAAATAATTTAACCATTTAAATTATCCACCTATTTAACCGTTCAATCATTCCAACAATATTAAACCTTATCTACCAAGCAAATAATTTAACTATATAAACTATCCACCTATTTAACTGTTCAGTCATTCCAACTATATTAAACCTCATCTACCTAGTTCAGTCATCCCAACTACATTAAACCTCATCTACCTAGCAAATAATTTAACCATATGAACTCATCATATTTTTGCATTTTCATGCACTGTATTTCCTTCAGGAAATGCTTTTCTAGTGATTATTTTTCTTCTTCTAACGCAGTTAATGCAGCTTCAACCGTTTAACGTAGAAACTTCATTCAAACTGCGTTGCGTAGGTCTTACTTATGACATGTGGGCTTTGTATTTTTCATCTTTGTAACTTTTATACTTTTTAAACTATTAATTAAAAACTGCTCAAAATTTCCCCATAGACTTAACATGGGCTGATGACATCACAATGGACTAATTAACTTGATTTGCACCTGGTATCATCTTCCAGCTGCTCATCTAGGCCCCATCAAAGAATCAGTTCAACTGATTGCACCTATATCAACTGCTTTCTACTGAACTAGACCAACTCTCTCTGTGTTTCTCCATTCTACAAGGATATAAGACACATTTCATCCAACTTTCCATCCATTCATCCTCTTCAAACCATTCACTCATCCACCCATTGAACTATCCATCAACATCCATTAAACAATCTGCCTATCAACATCCATTCAACTTTCTGTCTATCAACATCCATTACACTATCTACATTTAACTTTTAAACTATATACCTTGTCTCAGGCTTTAAGCATACAATATGGCTCTATTAAGACTGCCGTTAAGCAATTAGAATCCTAGGCCAGGTGGCCAGGCCACCTGCACCCTATCAGTTTCTCAGGCTAACCTTTTACACTATCCACCTATTTGACTGTTCAGTCAGTCCAACTATATTAAACCTCATCTACCTAGTTCAGTCATTCCAACTATATTAAACCTCATCTACCTAGCAAATAATTTAACCTTTTACACTATCCACCTATTTAACCGTTCAGTCATTCCAACTATATTAAACCTCATCTACCTAGTTGTCATTCCAACTATATTAAACCTCATCTACCTAGCAAATAATTTAACCATTTGAATCCTATGGCAGGTGTTCAGGCCACCTGGATCTCAACTGCCATTCTCAGGCTTTAAGCATACAAAATGGCCCTATTAAGACTACACATCCTGTTCAACTGCTTCCTCTGCCAAAAACTGTTTCAAAATAAAAGTCCTCACTACAATATTTCACTGTTAAACAATTTAACCCTTTAAACTACTGAACTTTTTAACTGTTCAGCCATTGTAACTGTTACTTGTCATCAACTATGACTCCTACCCACTGTAGCTAGTTAGCTAAGTTAGCTAAGTAACTTGGTTAGCATAGTTAGCATGCTAGCATGTTACCATGCTAGTTAGCATGCTAGTTAGCATTTTTAGCAAAACTGCTAAAAACGATTAGCTAAGTTAGCTAAGTCACATGGTTAGCATAGTTAGCATGTTAGCATGTTAGTTAGCATTTTTAGCAAAACTGCTAAAAATGATTAGCTAAGTTAGCTAAGTCACATGGTTAGCATAGTTAGCATGCTAGTATGTTAGCATGCTAACATGTTAGCATGCTAGTTAGCATTTTTAACAAAACTGCTAAACATGATTAGCTAAGTTAGCTAAGTCACATGGTTAGCATAGTTAGCATGCTAGCATGTTAGCATGCTAGTTAGCATTTTTAGCAAAACTGTTAAAAATTATTAGCTAAGTTAGCTAAGTAAAATGGTTAGCATAATTAGCATGCTAACATGTTAACATGCTAGTTAGCATAGTTAGCAAAACTGCTAAAAATGATTAGGTTAGCTAAGTCACTTGGTTAACATAGTTACCATGTTAGCATTGCTAACATGCTAGTTAGCATAACTACTAAAAATGAAAACATTAGCTAAGTTAACTAAGTTAAGTATTATTCACCTATTTAACTGTTCAATCATTCCAACTATATTAAACCTTATCTACCAAGCAAATCATTTAACCATATAAACTATCCACCTTTTTAACTGTTCAGTCACTCCAACTATATTAAACCTCATCTACCTAGCAACCAATATAGTTTGTTTTTACTCTGTATGATATTTTACATCATATTTTTTGCATTTTCATGCACTGTATTTCCTTCAGGAAATGCTTTTCTAGTTATTTTTCTTCTTCTAACGCAGTTAATGCAGCTTCAACCGTTTAACGTAGAAACTTCATTCAAACTGCGTTGCGTAGGTCTTACTTATGACATGTGGGCTTTGTATTTTTCATCTTTGTAACTTTTATACTTTTTAAACTATTAATTAAAAACTACTCAAAATTTCCCCATAGACTTAACATGGGCTGATGACATCACAATGGACTAATTAACTTGATTTGCACCTGTATCTTCTTCCAGCTGCTCATCTAGGCCCCATCAAAGAATCAGTTCAACTGATTGCACCTGTATCAACTGCTTTCTACTGAACTAGACCAACTCTCTCTGTGTCTCTACATTCTACAAGGATATAAGACACATTTCATCCAACTTTCTATCCATTCATCCTCTTCAAACCATTCACTCATCCACCCATTAAACTATCCATCAACATCCATTAAACAATCTGCCTATCAACATCCATTCAACTTTCTGTCTATCAACATCCATTACACTATCTACATTTAACTTTAAACTATATACTTTGTCTCAGGCTTTAAGCATACAATATGGCTCTATTCAGACTGCCGTTAAGCAATTAGAATCCTATGGCAGGTGTTCGGGCCAGCTGCATCAACTGCCAGTCTCAGGCTTTAAGCATACAAACTGTCCCTATTAAGACTACACATCCTGTTTAACTGCTTCCTCTGCCAAAAACTGTTTCAAAATAAAAGTCCTCACTACAATATTTCACTGTTAAACAATTTAACCCTTTAAACTACTGAACTTTTTAACTGTTCAGCCATTGTAACTGTTACTTGCCATCAACTATGACTCCTACCCACTATAGCTAGTTAGCTAAGTTAGCTAAGTAACTTGGTAAGTATAGTTAGCATGCTAGCATGTTAGCATGCTAGTTAGCATTTTTAGCAAAACTGCTAAAAATAATTAGCTAAGTAAGCTAAGTCACATGGTTAGCATAGTTAGCATGCTAGCATGTTAGCATGCTAGTTAACATGCTAATTAGCATTTTTAACAAAACTGCTAAAAATTATTAGCTAAGTTAGCTAAGTCACATGGTTAGCATAGTTAGCATGCTAACATGTTAGCATGCTAGTTAGCATTTTTAGCAAAACTGCTAAAAATGATCAGCTAAGTTCACTAAGTCACATGGTTGGCATAGTTAGCATGCTAGTTAGCATTTTTAGCAAAACTACTAAAAATGATTAGCTAAGTTAGCTAAGTCACATGGTTAGCATAGTTAGCATGCTCATACATTAGCATGCTAGTTAGCATTTTTAGCAAAACTATTAAAAATGATTAGCTAAGTTAAGTAAGTTAACTAAGTTAAGTAAAAATGATTAGCTTAGTAACATGGTTAACATAGTTAACATGCTAGTTAGCATAACTATTAAAAATGAAAACATTAGCTAAGTTAACTAAGTTAAGTATTATCCACCTATTTAACCGTTCAATCATTCCAACTATATTAAACCTTATCTACCAAGCAAACTATTTAACCATATGAACTATCCACCTATTTAACTGTTCAGTCACTCCAACTAAATTAAACCTCATCTACCTAGCAACCAATATAGTTTGTTTTTACTCTGTATGATATTTTACATCATATTTTTTGCATTTTCATGCACTGTATTTCCTTCAGGAAATGCTTTTCTAGTTCTTATTCTTATTCTTCTTCTAACGCACTTAATGCAGCTTTAACCGTTTAACGTAGAAACTTCATTCAAACTATGTTACGTAGGTCTTACTTAGGACATGGGTGCTTTGTATTTTTCAGCTTTGTAACTTTTATACTTTTTAAACTATTAATTAAAAACTAATCAAAATTTCCCCATTGACTTAACATTATGATTATGACATCACAATATGGCCGTTAAGCAATTAGAATCCTATGGCAGGTGTTCGGGCCACCTGGATCAACTGCCAGTCTCAGGCTTTAAGCATACAAACTGGCCCTATTAAGACTACACATCCTGTCCAACTGCTTCCTCTGCCAAAAACTGTTTCAAATTAAAAGTCATCACTACAATATTTCACTGTTAAACAATTTAACCCTTTAAACTACTGAACTTTTTAACTGTTCAGCCATTGTAACTGTTACTTGTCATCAACTATGACTCCTACCCACTGTAGCTAGTTAGCATGGTTAACATAGTTAGCATGTTAGCATGCTAGCATGTTAGCATGCTAGTTAGCATTTTTTACAAAACTGCTAAAAATGATTAGCTAAGTCAGCTAAGTCACATGGTTAGCATAGTTAGCATGCTAGCATGTTAGCATGCTAGTTAGCATTTTTTACAAAACTGCTAAAAATGATTAGCTAAGTTAGCTAAGTCACATGGTTAGCATTGTTAGCATGCTAGCATGTTAGCATGCTAGTTAGCATTTTTTGTAAAACTGCTAAAAATGATTAGCTAAGTTAGCTAAGTCACATGGTTAGCATTGTTAGCATGCTAGCATGTTACAATGCTAGTTAGCATTTTTTATAAAACTGCTAAAAATGATTAGCTAAGTTAGCTAAGTAACGTGGTTAGCATAGTTAGCATGCTAACATGCTAGTTAGCATTTTTTAACAAAACTGCTAAAAATGATTAGCTAAGTTAGCTAAGTAGCATAGTTAACATGCTAGTTAGCATTTTTAACAAAACTTCTAAAAATGATTAGCTAAGTTAGCTAAGTAACATGGTTAATATAGTTAGCATGTTAGCATGCTAGTTAAAATAGTTGGCATAACTACTAAAAATGAAAACATTAGCTAAGTTAACTAAGTTAAGTAACTTGGTTAACATTATTATCTTTGATAATATAGTTAGCATAACTACTAGCAAACATTAGAGCCATTCCAACTGTCAGTTATCGTCAATTATCTACCTAAATAATTTAACCATTTAAATTATTCATCTATTTAACCGTTCAATCATTCCAACTATATTAAACCTTATCTACCAAGTAAATCATTTAACTATATAAACTATCCACCTATTTAACTGTTCAGTCATTTCAACTATATTAAACCTCGTCTACCTAGCAACCAATATAGTTTGTTTTAACTCTGTATGGTATTTTACATCATATTTTTTGCATTTTCATGCACTATATTTCCTTCAGGAAATGCTTTTCTAGTTAGAGTGCATGAAAATGCACTCTACTGTTCTTCCTAGGCTTCTTCTTCTTCTTCTTCTTCTTCTTCTAACGCAGTTAATGCAGCTTCAACCGTTTAACATAGAAACTTCATTCAAACTGCGTTGCGTAGGTCTTACTTATGACATGTGGGCTATGTATTTTTCATCTTTGTAACTTTTATACTTTTTAAACTATTAATTAAAAACTACTCAAAATTTCCCCATAGACTTAACATGGGCTGATGACATCACAATGGACTAATTAACTTGATTTGCACCTGGTATCATCTTCCAGCTGCTCATCTAGGCCCCATCAAAGAATCAGTTCAACTGATTGCACCTGTATCAACTGCATTCTACTGAACTAGACCAACTCTCTCTGTCTCTCCATTCTACAAGGATATCAGACACATTTCATCCAACTTTCTATCCATTCATCCTCTTCAAACCATTCACTCATCCACCCATTAAACTATCCATCAACATCCATTAAACAATCTGCCTATCAACATCCATTCAACTTTCTGTCTATCAACATCCATTACACTATCTACATTTAACTTTTAAACTATATACTCTGTCTCAGGCTTTAAGCATACAATATGGCTCTATTAAGACTGCCGTTAAGCAATTAGAATCCTAGGCCAGGTGGCCAGGCCACCTGCATCAACTGCCAGTCTCAGGCTTTAAGCATACAAACTGGCCCTATTAAGACTACACATCCTGTTCAACTGCTTCCTCTACCAAAAACTGTTTCAAAATAAAAGTCCTCACTACAATATTTCACTGTTAAACAATTTAACCCTTTAAACGACTGAACTTTTTAACTGTTCAGCCATTGTAACTGTTACTTGTCATCAACTATGACTCCTACCCACTGTAGCTAGTTAGCATGGTTAACATAGTTAGCATGCTAACATGTTAGCATGTTAGCATGCTAGTTAGCATTTTTAGCAAAACTGCTAAAAATGATTAGCTAAGTTAGCTAAGTCACATGGTTAGCATTGTTAGCATGCTAGCATGTTAGCATGCTAGTTAGCATTTTTTGTAAAACTGCTAAAAATGATTAGCTAAGTTAGCTAAGTCACATGGTTAGCATTGTTAGCATGCTAGCATGTTACAATGCTAGTTAGCATTTTTTATAAAACTGCTAAAAATGATTAGCTAAGTTAGCTAAGTAACGTGGTTAGCATAGTTAGCATGCTAACATGCTAGTTAGCATTTTTTAACAAAACTGCTAAAAATGATTAGCTAAGTTAGCTAAGTAGCATAGTTAACATGCTAGTTAGCATTTTTAACAAAACTTCTAAAAATGATTAGCTAAGTTAGCTAAGTAACATGGTTAATATAGTTAGCATGTTAGCATGCTAGTTAAAATAGTTGGCATAACTACTAAAAATGAAAACATTAGCTAAGTTAACTAAGTTAAGTAACTTGGTTAACATTATTATCTTTGATAATATAGTTAGCATAACTGCTAGCAAACATTAGAGCCATTCCAACTGTCAGTTATCGTCAATTATCTACCTAAATAATTTAACCATTTAAATTATTCATCTATTTAACCGTTCAATCATTCCAACTATATTAAACCTTATCTACCAAGTAAATCATTTAACTATATAAACTATCCACCTATTTAACTGTTCAGTCATTCCAACTATATTAAACCTCGTCTACCTAGCAACCAATATAGTTTGTTTTAACTCTGTATGGTATTTTACATCATATTTTTTGCATTTTCATGCACTGTATTTCCTTCAGGAAATGCTTTTCTAGTTAGAGTGCATGAAAATGCACTCTACTGTTCTTCCTAGGCTTCTTCTTCTTCTTCTTATTACAGTGCATGAAAATGCACTGTACTGTTATTCCAAGGCATTTTATTATTATTACAGTGCATGAAAATGCACTGTACTGTTATTCCAAGGCATTTTATTATTATTACAGTGCATGAAAATGCACTGTACTGTTCTTCCTAGGCTTCTTCTTATTACAGTGCATGAAAATGCACTGTACTGTTCTTCCTAGGCTTCTTATTCTTCTTCTTCTAACGCAATTAATGCAGCTTCAACCGCTTAACGTAGAAACTTCATTCAAACTATGTTACGTAGGTCTTACTTAGGACATGGGTGCTTTGTATTTTTCAGCTTTGTAACTTTTATACTTTTTAAACTATTAATTAAAAACTGTTCAAAATTTCCCCATAGACTTAACATGGGCTGATGACATCACAATAGAGCCGTTAAGCAATTAGAATCCTATGGCAGGTGTTCGGGCCAGCTGCATCAACTGCCAGTCTCAGGCTTTAAGCATACAAACTGGCCCTATTAAGACTACACATCCTGTTCAACTGCTTCCTCTGCCAAAAACTGTTTCAAAATAAAAGTCCTCACTACAATATTTCACTGTTAAACAATTTAACCCTTTAAACTACTGAACTTTTATCTGTTCAGCCATTGTAACTGTTACTTGTCATCAACTATGACTCCTACCCACTGTAGCTAGTTAGCTAAGATAGCTAAGTAACTTGGTTAGCATAGTTAGCATGCTAGCATGTTAGCATGCTAGTTAGCATGCTAGTTAGCATTTTTAGCAAAACTGTTAAAAACGATTAGCTAAGTTAGCTAAGTCACATGGTTAGCATAGTTAGCATGCTAACATGTTAGCATGCTAGTTAGCATTTTTTGCAAAACTGCTAAAAATGATTAGCTAAGTTAGCTAAAGGCCCGTACACACCAAGTCCGATTTTTCGGACGAAATATTCGCACGAAATTACGCAGGCTATTAAACACATGTATTCTTATTAGTCTGTACACACCGAGGACGAAATTCGTTGCGATGAAAAAAACTTTCGCAATGGTCTCGTTTCATGCGAAATTTCGCATGCGAAAAAGAGCTGTTGACCAATCAAATAATGATTTCGCAGAGTTCTAATATGATGAAACAAATATAGAACGTCACTGAAGAAAAGGTTAAAAAATGGGTGAACAACTAATCAATCTTGTTTGTCAGTACCCCGTCCTATATGACAAAAGCCACCAAGATTACATAGATGTCAACCTCAAGGACAACATCTGGACGAAAATAGCAGAAGAACTGGGACATGACGATGGTAATGGTTGCCTAGCAATAACATACAAGTTGCCTCCTATGCTAGTTAACTAGCTAGGTTACAATAGCCAACTTAAACCAACCTAAACCAACCTGAAGTAATGTCCTGGCTATTGTTTCTGTTTATATTAAATTAAACCACAATATAGCTATGCATTTCCAGTTATTTTGGTTACATTGCGAGATCGTGAGATACACCACTGATTTCTGTGCTGCAAAACGTAGGCATCTGGCAGCTATAACGTTAGCTGATGATCCTCAAAACTAGCGATTTGTCTGCTCGAGGCTCGAGCTCCCTGACCATTTCTCCTTGCAAGATGTTGTTTTATTATGCTTTCAGTCTCAGAAGTGAAGAAACTGTGGCGCAACCTTAGAGACACGTACATGCGGAATAAGAAAGAGAACCAAGGAACAAGTGGACAGGCAAGCAAAAAAAAGAAGAAGTGGAAATTTATGGATGCCATGTCATTCATTGAGTCGTCACTTGAACATAGAAGGTATCTCATGTTATGTTCTTTAACAACCAACCACTTGTTTGTAATGTTTACTCTAATTTATGTTATGTCATGGCCCCTTTGTTATTTTTTCTCAGTCGCTATGGATGATTTCTCGAATCATCATTAACGTTTAGGTTTAAAAAGTTTGCAGTATTGCACCAGTAGAGGGCGCTCGCATTACATAAATCAAGCCTGTTCCAGTAGCCTTAAATCCTGCCCTCTTTATTTTGTGCAGAACCAAACACTTCTGAGTATGTAATTTGGCTACAGTTAACAGTTAACTACAGTTAGCACAGATTATTCCTACGCCAGGGTTATTAGTGAAATACAATTTAATTTTAAATCATAATTTTCTAAGGGCATGTTTTGGGATTAATTGCTCATGTATTTTTGACACAGGGTTTCAAGTAACATTCAGGTTGAAGAGAGAGAGGAGTCAGACATTGTGGACGTAGACGTTGTACAGACAGAGGGTGATGACTGTCAACCAACCCCTAAACGAAAGCGTAGCCAGGGTGCCACTGGTAGCAGCTTTATGGAGAGGTACTTGGAGAGGAAAGAGACAAGAGAGAAAGAGAGGGAGAAAGTACATGAGGAGGAGAGAGACGCAAATTTTTTGTTTTTGGCTAGCTTGGCTCCAGCTCTGAGGATGCTACCTGCAGAGAAACAGTCACTGGTTAAGATGAGGTTCCAACAAATTCTGCACGAGGCAGAGTTTGACCAGATGACCAGTGTGCAACCACGGATTTTCAACGCTGGGCAGACACACATTTATGGGGAACATCACACATTTTCACAACCAGCTAACACATACATGAATTTGTGATTAAATAAATGAATGAGTTGAGAGTAAAATATTGTCATGTGAAATAATTTTCTGATCTTATTTATATTGTTACTGTTACTGTTAATTGTGACTTGGGTTAGAGCATGGCAACATGACAGGGAGACCAATTGCAGATTGCATACAATAAGCACATTTATTACACAAAGAAATAAATTATTAACAAATCAAATATGAAGTATGCAACGGTGCATGATCACAGCAAGCCACGGCGCACTTTGTAATATTGGCTGCGTGTTTCTCCTGCAGGAGAGGAGAAATAGCGGCATAGTGTGTCCCGATTGTGCATGGCTAGGACAGGTCCACGGTTCCCTCGTAGAGGTGGGATGGGCTGCAAAGCAGGGCCCACAGCTACATCACCTTCCTCATGTTGCTCATCCTCTGCTGCTGCCTGGCCTGCATCTTGCCGTAGGTAGTTGCAGAGGACACATGTGGCCTTGATCACCTGCAGTAACAAAGAATAAGGTGTAATCAGTAAACTTGTCTAATGACTAACAAACATCTATTTTATTTTTAACTGATATACTGTGCAATATTTTACCTGGTCTACTGTATCCGGTGCCACCCGCAATCGCCGTTGGTATATCTCCCATCTCTGTGTTAAAATACCAAAGGCATTTTCCACCATCCGGCGGGCACTGGAGAGGCGGTAGTTAAAGATCCGCTGGTCTTCTGGTAAGCGTCTCCCTGGATATGGCTTCATGATGTACGTCCTCAGAGGGAATGCATCATCTGCCACTATCACATAGGGCAGATCTCCCAATTCTGGGGCACCAGGTAAGGCAGCAGGTGGAGGGACATGCAGTGTGCCTGCCTCAAGGCTTTTGCCTAGATTAGAATTGGCAAAAATTCCTCCATCGCTGTTGCTACCAAACGCTCCCACATCCACAGCAATGAAATTGTAGTTGTCATCAACTAGGGCTAGCAAAACCACTGAAAATGTGCCCTTGTAATTAAAGAATGATGATCCAGATCCAGCAGGCTTCTGGATAATGACGTGTTTCCCATCCAGTGCACCAATGCAGTTGGGGAAGTTACGTTTTTCTTGGAAACCCCTCGCAGCCCTCCTCCACAAAGCCTCGGTGGGTGCAGGCATGTACCGATCCATCATCTGTTCCCAGATTAGGTGGCAGACCTCCTTCACAATTTCTGCCACTGTCGATTTCCCCAACCTGAAGCTTGATGCAATTGTTTGATAGGAATCACCAGTACAGAGGAATCTAAGTAAAGATAAAATACATAAATACATACATATACATGTTATAGGTCCTACTTGGCTGTCTTTATTTATTATTGTTTCTGTTTCCATCTATCTATCTATTTATCCATCTTTCTTTTATCCAGGTTACTTTGATCAAGCTAGGATGATAGCCAACCAACGTTATGTAAACACCATATGAATGTAACCAGACGTTCATAATAGAACAGAGGAACATTTCGCGAAATCGTGATTTAAATGGATTTCGTGATTTTAGTAGGCTAGCAGCTAGGCTACTTATGTATCAGTAGGCACAGACAGCAACATGAAACTTGAAACAGTGGCTACAATGTATCGTTTACGTCCGCTCATGAAAAGCGGACCTATTAGAAGTCGTCTAAGATTTTCATTAGGCGTATAGGCCTATATGCCTACTAGGGTATATCTTACCTTAGACACACTGCCAGGCGTTGTTCTGGATCGATTGGCTCTCTGTAGTTTGTATGAAGTCTCCTCAAGTGAGGAGCCAGGATACCCAAAATATGTTCAAATTGAACGACACTCATCCTAAAATGTTGACGGAATCTGTCGTGGTACAGCTTCAGTTCTTGGATGAGGTGGTGGAACTCTCCCTGCTGTTGCCTCAGCTGTAACGTAGGATGTACCCAAAACTGCCTTTTTCTCTTTCTCAAGAGGATGTCGATAACAATTAGCTCTTCGTCGCTGCTAGACGTCTCCATCATTAAATTCAACTCACGGGCTCACGGCGCGAAACAATGCGAAATAGAATGCGAAATATTAAAATGATCGCATCGGACTCGGTGTGTACACTTTGAGTGCGAAAATTTCGCACACGAATTTTTCGCATTTTCGCACCGTAATTTCGTGTCGTATCTGGTGTGTACGGGCCTTAAGTCACATGGTTAGCATAGTTAGCATGCTAACATGTTAGCATGCTAGTTAGCATTTTTTGCAAAACTGCTAAAAATGATTAGCTAAGTTAGCTAAGTCATATGGTTAGCATAGTTAGCATGCTAGCATGTTAACATGCTAGTTAGCATTTTTTGCAAAACTGCTAAAAATGATTAGCTAAGTTAGCTAAGTCATATGGTTAGCATAGTTAGCATGCTAGCATGTTAGCATGCTAGTTAGCATTTTTTAGCAAAACTGCTAAAAATGATTAGCTAAGTTAGCTAAGTCACATGGTTAGCATGTTAGCATGCTAGCATGTTAGCATGCTAGTTAGCATTACTGTTAAAAATGATAAGCGAAGTTAGCTAAGTCACATGGTTAACATAATTAGCATGTTAGCATGTTAATTAGCATAGTTATCATAACTAATAAAAATTATTAGCTAGGTTAGCTAAGTCATATGGTTAGCATAGTTAACATTTTAATATTGTTAGCATGCTAGTTAGCATAGTTACTTGGTTACCATTATTATCTTTAACATAGTTAGCATAACTACTAGCAAACATTGGAGCCATTCCAACTGTTAGTTATCGTCAACTATCTGCCTAAATAATTTAACCATTTCAATTATCAACCTATTTAACTGTTCAGTCATTCCAACTATAGTAAACCTTATCTACCAAGCAAATAATTTAACCATATGAACTCATCATATTTTTGCATTTTCATGCACTGTATTTCCTTCAGGAAATGCTTTTCTAGTTCTTATTCTTCTTCTAACGCGTTTAATGCAGCTTCAACCGTTTAACGTAGAAACTTCATTCAAACTATGTTACGTAGGTCTTACTTATGACATGGGTGCTATGTATTTTTCATTTTTGTAACTTTTATACTTTTTAAACTATTAATTAAAAACTATCAAAATTTCCCCATTGACTTAACATTGCCCTTTATGACATCACAGCAATTAGAATCCTATGGCAGGTGTTCGGGCCACCTGGACCAACTGCCATTCTCAGGCTTTAAGCATACAAACTGGCCCTATTAAGACTACACATCCTGTTCAACTGCTTCCTCTGCCAAAAACTGTTTCAAAATAAAAGTCCTCACTACAATATTTCACTGTTAAACAATTTAACCCTTTAAACTACTGAACTTTTTAACTGTTCAGCCATTGTAACTGTTACTTGTCATCAACTATGACTCCTACCCACTGTAGCTAGTTAGCATGGTTAGCATAGTTAACATGTTAGCATGCTAGCATGTTAGCATGCTAGTTAGCATTTTTTACAAAACTGCTAAAAATGATTAGCTAAGTTAGCTAAGTCATATGGTTAGCATAGTTAGCATGCTAGCATGTTAGCATGCTAGTTAGCATTTTTTACAAAACTGCTAAAAATGATTAGCTAAGTTAGCTAAGTCACATGGTTAGCATAGTTAGCATGCTAACATGTTAGCATGCTAGTTAGCATTTTTTACAAAACTGCTAAAAATGATTAGCTAAGTTAGCTAAGTCACATGGTTAGCATAGTTAGCATGCTAGCATGTTAGCATGCTAGTTAGCATTTTTTTACAAAACTGCTAAAAATGATTAGCTAAGTTAGCTAAGTCACATGGTTAGCATAGTTAGCATGCTAACATGTTAGCATGCTAGTTAGCATAGTTAGCAAAACTGCTAAAAATGATTAGCTAGATTAGCTAAGTCACATGGTTAACATAGTTAGCATGTTAGCATTGCTAACTACTAAAAATGCATTAGCTAAGTTAACTAAGTTAAGTATTGTCCACCTATTTAACCGTTCAATCATTCCAACTTTATTAAACCTTATCTTCCAAGCAAATCATTTAACCATATAAACTATCCACCTATTTAACTGTTCAGTCACTCCAACTATATTAAACCTCATCTACCTAGCAAACAATATAGTTTGTTTTTACTCTGTATGATATTTTACATCATATTTTTTGCATTTTCATGCACTGTATTTCCTTCAGGAAATGCTTTTCTAGTTAGAGTGCATGAAAATGCACTCTACTGTTATCCGAATTATTCTTATTAGAGTGCATGAAAATGCACTCTACTGTTATCCGAATTCTTCTTATTATTCTTCTTCTTCTAACGCTTTTTGTGCGTTTAATACAGCTTCAACCGTTTAACGTAGAAACTTCATTCAAACTGCGTTGCGTAGGTCTTACTTATGTGACTTAAGCAATGTATTTTTCAACTTTGTAACTTTTATACTTTTTAAACTATTAATTAAAAACTACTAAAATTTCCCCATTGACTTAACATTAGATTATGACATCACAATAGCAATTAGAATCCTATGCCAGGTGTTCAGGCCACCTGGATCACCATTTATGGCTCTGGCCAGGCCACCTGGATTACTGTGAGTTTCTCAGGCTTTATGACATCATAGCAATTAGAATATTGTGCCAGGTGGCCAGGCCACTTGATCAACTGTCAGTTTATCAGGCTTTAAACATACAGTCTCATTCTATGCTATATGCCTGAGAAACTGTTCAGTCATTCCAACTATATTAAACCTCATCTATCTAGCAAATAGTTTAACCTTTTAAAATATCCACCTAATTAACTGTTCAGTCATTCCAACTATATTAAACCTCATCTACCTAGTTCAGTCATTCCAACTATATTAAACCTCATCTACCTAGCAAATAATTTAACCTTTTAAACGATCCACCTATTTAACTGTTCAGTCATTCCAACTATATTAAACCTCATCTATCTAGCAAATAGTTTAACCTTTTAAACTATCCACCTATTTAACTGTTCAGTCATTCCAACTATATTAAACCTCATCTACCTAGTTCAGTCATTCCAACTATATTAAACATCATCTACCTAGCAAATAATTTAACCTTTTAAACCATCCACCTATTTAACTGTTCAGTCATTCCAACTACTGTATATTAAACCTCATCTACCTAGTTCAGTCATTCCAACTATATTAAACATCATCTACCTAGCAAATAATTTAACCTTTTAAACCATTCACCTATTTTAACTGTTCAGTCATTCCAACTATATTAAACCTCGTCTACGTAGTTCAGTCATTCCAACTATATTAAACCTCATCTACCTAGCAAATAATTTAACCTTTTAAACCATCCACCTATTTAACTGTTCAGTCATTCCAACTATATTAAACCTCATCTACCTAGATCAGTCATTCCAACTACATTAAACCTCATCTACCTAGTTCAGTGATTCCAACTACATTAAACCTCATCTACCTAGCAAATTATTAAACCTTTTAAACTATCCACCTATTTAACTGTTCAGTCATTCCAACTATATTAAACCTCATCTACCTAGTTCAGTCATTCCAACTACATTAAACCTCATCTACCTAGTTCAGTCATTCCAACTACATTAAACCTCATCTACCTAGCAAATTATTAAACCTTTTAAACTATCCACCTATTTAACTGTTCAGTCATTCCAACTATATTAAACCTCATCTACCTAGTTCAGTCATTCCAACTATATTAAACATCATCTACCTAGCAAATAATTTAACCTTTTAAACCATCCACCTATTTAACTGTTCAGTCATTCCAACTATATTAAACCTCATCTACCTAGTTCATTCATTCCAACTATATTAAACATCATCTACCTAGCAAATAATTTAACCTTTTAAACCATCCACCTATTTAACTGTTCAGTCATTCCAACTATATTAAACCTCATCTACCTAGCAAATAATGTAACCTTTTAAACCATCCACCTATATAACTGTTCAGTCAAATGATTAGCTAAGTTAGCTAAATCACATGGTTAGCATAGTTAGCATTGTTAGAATTTTTTCTAAAACTGCTAGAAAACATGAGCTAAGTTAGCTAAGTAACTTGGTCAGAATAATTAGCGTTGTTAGCATAACTGCTAGCAAACATTAGAGCCATTCCAATCGTCAACTATCTACCTATATAGAGCCTTTAAACTATTTGTCTATCAACACACATTAAACTATCAGTCTGTCAACTACTTTTAAACTATCTACATTTAACTTTTAAACTTTCAACATTCATTGAACTATATGTCTATTAAACTATCTGTCTATTAACAACTGTTAAACTATCTACATTCAACTTTTAAACTGTCTACTTCTAAACTATCAACTTTTATTAAGCTATGCTATGTGTGTCCTAGCTTCATTTTCATGCACTCGTAATTCCCTGGAATTACATTCTCTAGTTATTCTTCTTCTTCTAACGCTTTTTGTGCGTTTAATACAGCTTCAACTGTTTAACGTAGAAACTTCATTCAAACTGCGTTGCGTAGGTCTTACTTATGTGACTTAAGCAATGTATTTTTCAACTTTGTAACTTTTATACTTTTTAAACTATTCATTAAAAACTACTAAAATTTCCCCATTGACTTAACATTAGATTATGACATCACAATAGCAATTAGAATCCTATGCCAGGTGTTCAGGCCACCTGGATCAACATATATGGCTCTGGCCAGGCCACCTGGATCAACTGTAAGTTTCTCAGGCTTTATGACATCATAGCAATTAGAATATTGTGCCAGGTGGCCAGGCCACCTGGAGTTTCTCAGGCTTTAAGCATACAGTCTCATTCTATGCTATTCATAGTTATCACTCACGTCACGTTGTTAATTGTTACGTCATCCGCTCTAGGTACCCAGTGAGAACTGCGCCATTTTGAGTACCTACTTGCGGCTTCCAATGCCCCTCCCCCGTCAGCTCAGCTGTCAGACGTTAACTATCGCCTAAACATGAGTCTGTCACATCTAAACAGCGAGGAAAATCGGAGATACGAGGAGAAAATTGCGTGTATTGGGTGTGATCCGTATACAGTACCGGGAGAGTTTTTTAAATCAGTTTTGTCCACCAACACACTGCCTGACATCCACTTCCACGATATTTACATTTACCTCATACATCATCCATCATCGTACACCGGAGCATCGCTTAAAGCTTTTAAGAGCACGGAGGCGTACAGGTATTTTTTTGCGGGCTGGGTCCTTGACCCGAAAATATGTCTCTTCAAGAAGAAGCACTTTCTCGTCAAAGGAAGGGTAAGTAGGCCTACTCTTTTTTATCAACTTTGTAAACAGCTGCTCACCGATATCTACCTCAGCTGTAGGCTAGCTGATACTCTTAGCTGCTAGCTTGTCACTGTAGGTTAGCTAGAATGAGGCTAAGCTAAAGCATCAGTACCATGGTCTGCAAACTACTTGAAAGTGCTGTCAACGTTAACGTGTTTATCACATCGACCTTTAAAAAAAAAAAAAAAAAAAGTCTTACAAAAAATAGTGTAACTTCAACTTCAACGCGAGCACTCCACTATTGAGTTGTATCATCTTTCAGAGCCTCGCTCAATCCTACAGCTACAGTATGATATCATAAACTAGAAGACTTCGCCTAATTCATGCTTAGCCTAATGCAAAACATGACGTTTTGGATGGTTGTTGTTGACGTTTTCATGTTTTGGGGAAGAAAAGCACAGGCGTCGCTGCTACCCCAAGCAATGTGCAGCTTGTCAACTCTCTCAAGAGTAGAAATAGATAGATAGACTTTAGACTCCCCAGTGGAAATTCAAACAACCGATTTGATTTGATTACTGAAGTGATTACAAGGCCTGATAGGGACTGATCCTGTGATACTGACCATGGTAAAGTGCTATGGTAGAGTAGCCTAAGTTCAATAGTGCAAAAGTAAACAGTGCAAGGATAGGCTTGGCAATAATCTGTTGTGTAGTGGATGGCATGTCCTTACCCAGGATTTCCAGTATTCTGTTTAGTGGATGTTAAAACAAATCAGATGTCTTAACATTGCAAATTCTTGCTAAACTAATTGATCTTACTTCCTCACTTCAGGTGAACCACTCTCAAGCTGTCAACACAACATCCACACAGCCATGGATCGTGGTCCATGAGGATGGGACCATTCGTGTGGCCCACTGCACCTGCAAGGTGGGACTGGGTGAAGCTTGTTCACATGCAGCTGCCCTCATGTATGCCCTCTCAGCTGCCGTTGAACAAAAAGACAACGTGTCCTGCACGGACATGCCCTGTGCCTGGGCCCCGCCAAGTAAGACCGGCAAGGTGCAGTACAATGAACTGTCAAGTATTTTTGTGCCACATAGGCCTGTAATCAATATACCATCACCCAGCATAGTTCCTACAGAAGCCGAATATATGGAGCTATTCAACAAGCTTTATGAGTGTGACATGGAGGCCAAAAATAGCAAGGGGACTGCTATTTTGTCAGTAATTGAGGGTCATTCAGATAGGTATATGCCGAAAACTTTGCAGCTAAATTTGCCCGAGCCACTTTCAAACCTCTACAACAGTGCTCTGATAGGCACTGATCTAAGGACGTTACTAGCAGAGAGTGAGAGGGTCTTCAAATAGAGGCATCATGTTGAAATAGCATTAACCGTCACAAAATATTTCAGTGCTTATCAGTTGAAGAGGCAACTAGACAACAGGCAGGCAGTAAGCTTTGGTTTGAGCAGAGAGCTGGGAGAGTAACAGCATCAGTGTTCCATGAGGCAAGCAGGACAGACAGCGCTGTGTCCCTGAGGATCATCATCCTGTAAGTTGTCCACAGAGGCTATGAGGTAAATATTTAAATGCATAAGGAAAGACCACATAACTAAAGGAACTCTCACAGTGCTGGTATTCATTTCATTTGTCAAAGACATTTGAAGCAATACACCACGGTTGATCATAGGGTTGGCAATGGATATTCCCACGAGTCACAACTGCGTTTTACCTGGGCCACCGAACCATCTCCTTGGGAATATCCATTACCAACCCCACGATCATTGGTGCTATATTGCTTTAATACAAACAATTTTGCCATCAACTAATTCATATTTAAGTACCACACTTTTTACATTTCTTCTTAAAGTGCTATGATATAGCCTAAGTAAATACAGTGTCTGTGCAATGCGCTGACAGCATGCTGTAGGTGGAGTGGGTGTTTCACGACTGGTCCCCTTCTTTCACACCTCTTCCTAATTGATTAAGGAGCCTAATACCCATGTGATGTGCCACACCCTGTGCAATACTCCCCCTAATGGCTAGGATAAGCAATAGCGAACACAATTAAAAGGTGAATCATATAAATGATGCTCTCCATAGAAAAGAGTTAACACAGTAGTTTGGAAGTGACGTGGGATACTGTAGTTTTTTAGTGAAGTATAAGAAGCCTGTCTAAACAATTCTTTGTATTTTTCTAGATGGGGAAATAAGAATGAGCCCACAGCAAGGACACAGTACATCACAGCGATGCAAGGGCACACAGATCTTCAAGTGCAGACATCAGGCCTGATCATCAACACATCTTGGCCATGGATCGGTGCCCCTTTACACTTAATAAAGACTCTGTTATGAATAGCTGCAACACTGACACCAATTTCTGTCTATTGGCGAAGGACAACGTCATAGCCCTAAAACCGAATCACAAGTACATGTCACAAGTCCAAGTCCAAATGTGCATTGCAGGGGTACAGTATTGTGACTTTGTTGTCTGGAGTCCCACTGAGATGTTCATACAAAGAATTCAGTTTGATGAAGTGTTTTTTTAACGAGACATACAGCAGAGTAGAGCGATTTGTTAAAACAAAGATTCTGCCAGAACTTCTTGGAAAGTATTACACAGTACCCCGCACAGTGTTTTCTTCAAGCTCAGAGCAACAGCCCCAGTCAGGATGCTACTGTGGTGAACCGGATGGTGATTCAGAGAATGTGGTTATCTGTGCATCTAAACAGTGCAAAAGAGGGTTCATGTTTCTTGCTTGCAGCTGACTAGAATTCCTAAGGTGTGGAAATGTTGTGAATGTAGGAAAATACAGAAAAAATGAAGCACTTTTTTTATATTTTAAGTTGTCTAATGTTATTGTGATGATATATTGGGACCTTACCACTTGAAATGCAATCTGTAAATAGTGATTTTGTCTTACCATGTGATTTCTTCTGTCCCAACATGGGTATTTAAGTAAAATGACAAATTGACTACACGTTAATCCTCTGTTCTCAAAACTTTCTTTAATAGATAGAAACATATACTATGTAATTGACAGAAGTCATAGATGTACAGGCCATCACTCTGATGGAACAACAGGGGCACAAAAATTACATAGGGCACAACACACTCTCACCATCTTGTCCAGTGGACAGAGTCCATCTGGAGATGCGTAACACAGTGATAAGGGTATGGTTCCCTGCAGAATGGTGTACTTATTCCTTACAAGACCTATTACCCTTTCTATGTGAATGCGCACAGCCGCCAGTCCCCGAGACGACTCAATTTCAGCTGGGTGAAGCTGCACAATATGGTTGGAACAAAGTCGGGGCACAGAGGGTTTGAGCTTTTCCCACCTGTCAAGACAAAGGTGGGAAGCACAACTGACATTACAGAATGAATAAACAAGGTAATACAAGGCAGAATTTAGGTTATGAATAGTAAGCCCAACTGTTTCAGAGCAGCAACAGTAGTCACTATTATATATATCTTACTAGAAAAATATCCAATGTCATTCAAATGAATGGTATTCACCACATAAAGTTGATGCAGAACAGTGGCTACAAGCATAAGGCTGTCATGATGAAAACAGATTGTCCTGCCTGGACACTAACACTAGTTGCTTGTGCCATTAGTTTGAGAAAGCTACATTGTAAAGCCCACAGTGAGCTACTACTCTAACCTTGTGCTTCTGTTAGACACAGTGTCTTAATTCCTTCTTAATGCTTAACATTTGTCATGTTATAACATATGTATACAAATATCTAGGTTAGCATAGCTCACGATAGCTAGCTCGCGATAGCTAGCCATAGATAGTAGCTAGCTCGCTATGTTATGAAATCCTTACTCACCAGAGACAAAATGTGCACTGCAAAGTCGACTGCTACCGGTGGGTGTCCATTCTGCCCTTTTAATCCCTGCAAGCCATCGTTGACGTCTATCCTCGTCTTTGGGAAGTCTATAAAATGACACGTTTGGTCCCCTTTTTTGTTGCTACATCCCACAGCACAACAGATTGAAGGCATCTTTGTTTAGGTATAGCGGCTGACGAGCGAGCTCGGAGTCGGACTTGGTACCCAAACCAATGCGTTCTATACATAGACTGTCAGTGGGTACCAAGGTACTCAATATGGCGGCGGTGAGTTTTATCGAACGTCTGTGAACGTCTATGACATCAGCTGATATTTATAGAGAAACTGTTCCAACTTCATTCCAACTCCATTCCAACTATATTAAACCTCATCTATCTAGCAAATAGTTTAACCTTTTAAAATATCCACCTAATTAACTGTTCAGTCATTCCAACTATATTAAACCTCATCTACCTAGCAAATAATTTAACATTTTAAACCATCCACCTATTTAACTGTTCAGTCATTTCAACTATATTAAACATCATCTACCTAGTTCAGTCATTCCAACTACATTAAACCTCATCTATCTAGCAAATAATTTAACCTTTTAAACTATCCAACTTTTTAACTGTTCAACTGTTCAACTGTTGTAACTGTCAGTCAACTATGACTCCCATCAACTGTATCCTCTGCATTCAACTGTTTCGAAATAAAAGTCCTCACTAGCTAGTTAGCATCATTAGCATTCATTAAACTATCTGTCTATTAACAACTGTTAAACTTTGTACATTCAACTTTTAAACCGTCTACTTCTAAACTATCAACTATTAAGCTATGCTATGTCTGTCCTAGCTTCATTTTCATGCACTCGTAATTCCCTGGAATTACATTCTCTAGTTATTATTATTCTTCTTCTAACGCACTTAATGCAGCTTCAACCGTTTAACGTAGAAACTTCATTCAAACTATGTTACGTAGGTCTTACTTAGGACATGTGAGCTTTGTATTTTTCAACTTTGTAACTTTTATACTTTTTAAACTATTAATTAAAAACTAATCAAAATTTTCCCATTGACTTAACATTATGATTATGACATCACAATACGGCCGTTAAGCAATTAGAATCCTATGGCAGGTGTTCGGGCCACCTGTTTCAACTGCCAGTCTCAGGCTTTAAGCATACAAACTGGCCCTATTAAGACTACACATCCTGTTCAACTGCTTCCTCTGCCAAAAACTGTTTCAAAATAAAAGTCCTCACTACAATATTTCACTGTTAAACAATTTAACCCTTTAAACTACTGAACTTTTTAACTGTTCAGCCATTGTAACTGTTACTTGTCATCAACTATGACTCCTACCCACTGTAGCTAGTTAGCATGGTTAGCATAGTTAGCATGTTAGCATGCTAACATGTTAGCATGCTAGTTAGCATTTTTTGCAAAACTGCTAAAAATGATTAGCTAAGTTAGCTAAGTCACATGGTTAGCATAGTTAGCATGCTAGCATGTTAGCATGCTAGTTAGCATTTTTTACAAAACTGCTAAAAATGATTGGCTAAGTTAGCTAAGTCACATGGTTAGCATAGTTAGCATGCTAGCATGTTACCATGCTAGTTAGCATTTTTTGCAAAACTGCTAAAAATGATTAGCTAAGTTAGCTAAGTCATGTGGTTAGCATAGTTAGCATGCTAGCATGTTAGTGTCCCGGGTAACATGCTAGTTAGCATAACTACTAAAAATGAAAACATTAGCTAAGTTAACTAAGTTAAGTATTATCCACCTATTTAACCGTTCAATCATTCCAACTATATTAAACCTTATCTACCAAGCAAATCATTTAACCATATAAACTATCCACCTATTTAACTGTTCAGTCACTCCAACTATATTAAACCTCATCTACCTAGCAACCAATATAGTTTGTTTTTACTCTGTATGATATTTTACATCATATTTTTTGCATTTTCATGCACTGTATTTCCTTCAGGAAATGCTTTTCTAGTTAGAGTGCATGAAAATGCACTCTACTGTTCTTCCTAGGCTTCTTCTTCTTCTTCTTATTATTATTCTTCTTCTTCTAACGCAGTTAATGCAGCTTCAACCGTTTAACGTAGAAACTTCATTCAAACTGCATTGCGTAGGTCTTACTTAGGACATGTGGGCTTTGTATTTTTCATCTTTGTAACTTTTATACTTTTTAAACTATTAATTAAAAACTGCTCAAAATTTCCCCATAGACTTAACATGGGCTGATGACATCACAATGGACTAATTAACTTGATTTGCACCTGGTATCATCTTCCAGCTGCTCATCTAGGCCCCATCAAAAAATCAGTTCAACTGATTGCACCTGTATCAACTGCTTTCTACTGAACTAGACCAACTC
This sequence comes from Alosa pseudoharengus, assembly GCF_046254945.1. Classification (NCBI taxonomy): domain Eukaryota; kingdom Metazoa; phylum Chordata; class Actinopteri; order Clupeiformes; family Clupeidae; genus Alosa; species Alosa pseudoharengus. The sequence continues at coordinate 34,855,743 of NW_027468718.1, forward strand.
TCTCTGTCTCTCCATTCTACAAGGATATAAGACACATTTCATCCAACATTTCTATCCATTCATCCTCTTCAAAACATTCACTCATCCACCCATTAAACTATCCATCAACATCCATTAAACAATCTGCCTATCAACATCCATTCAACTTTCTGTCTATCAACATCCATTACACTATCTACATTTAACTTTTAAACTATATACTCTGTCTCAGGCTTTAAGCATACAATATGGCTCTATTAAGACTGCCGTTAAGCAATTAGAATCCTATGGCAGGTGTTCGGGCCAGCTGCATCAACTGCCAGTCTCAGGCTTTAAGCATACAAACTGGCCCTATTAAGACTACACATCCTGTCCAACTGCTTCCTCTGACAAAAACTGTTTCAAAATAAAAGTCCTCACTACAATATTTCACTGTTAAACAATTTAACCCTTTAAACTACTGAACTTTTTAACTGTTCAGCCATTGTAACTGTTACTTGTCATCAACTATGACTCCTACCCACTGTAGCTAGTTAGCATGGTTAACATAGTTAGCATGCTAGCATGTTAGCATGCTAGTTAGCATTTTTAGCAAAACTGCTAAAAATGATTAGCTAAGTTAGCTAAGTCACATGGTTAGCATAGTTAGCATGCTAATATGTTAGCATGCTAATATGTTAGCATGCTAGTTAGCATTTTTTGCAAAACTGCTAAAAATGATTAGCTAAGTTAGCTAAGTCACATGGTTAGCATAGTTAGCATGCTAGCATGTTAGCATGCTAGTTAGCATTTTTTGTAAAACTGCTAAAAATGATTAGCTAATTTAGTTAAGTCACATGGTTAGCATAGTTAGCATGCTAACATGTTAGCATGCTAGTTAGCATTTTTTGCAAAACTGCTAAAAATGATTAGCTAAGTTAGCTAAGTCACATGGTTAGCATAGTTAGCATGTTAACATGTTAGTTAGCATTTTTTGTAAAACTGCTAAAAATGATTAGCTAAGTTAGCTAAGTCACATGGTTAGCATAGTTAGCATGCTAATATGTTAGCATGCTAGTTAGCATTTTTTACAAAACTGCTAAAAATGATTAGCTAAGTTAGCTAAGTCACATGGTTAGCATAGTTAGCATGCTAGCATGTTAACATGCTAGTTAGCATTTTTTGTAAAACTGCTAAAAATGATTAGCTAAGTTAGCTAAGTCACATGGTTAGCATAGTTAGCATGATAGTATGTTAGCATGCTAGCTAGCATAGTTAGCATAACTGCTAAAAATTATTAGCTAAGTTAGCTAAGTCACATGGTTAACATAATTAGCATGTTAACATGTTAGTTTGCATAGTTAGCATAACTAATACAAATGATTAGCTAGGTTAGCTAAGTCATATGGTTAGCATAGTTAACATTTTAACATTGTTAACATGCTAGTTAGCATAGTTACTTGGTTAACATTATTATCTTTGTTAACATAGTTAGCATAACTACTAGCAAACATTGGAGCCATTCCAACTGTTATTTATTATCAACTATCTGCCTAAAAATTTAACCATTTCAATTATCAACCTAACCATTTAAATGATCAACCTATTTAACTGTTCAGTCATTCCAACTATAGTAAACCTTATCTACCAAGCAAATAATTTAACCATATGAACTCATCATATTTTTGCATTTTCATGCACTGTATTTCCTTCAGGAAATGCTTTTCTAGTTATTATTCTTCTTCTTCTAACGCAGTTAATGCAGCTTCAACCGTTTAACGTAGAAACTTCATTCAAACTGCGTTGCGTAGGTCTTACTTATGACATGTGGGCTTTGTATTTTTCATCTTTGTAACTTTTATACTTTTTAAACTATTAATTAAAAACTGCTCAAAATTTCCCCATAGACTTAACATGGGCTGATGACATCACAATGGACTAATTAACTTGATTTGCACCTGGTATCATCTTCCAGCTGCTCATCTAGGCCCCATCAAAGAATCTGTTCAACTGATTGCACCTGTATCAACTGCTTTCTACTGAACTAGACCAACTCTCTCTGTCTCTCCATTCTACAAGGATATAAGACACATTTCCTCCAACTTTATATCCATTCATCCTCTTCAAACCATTCACCCATTAAACTATCCATCAACATCCATTAAACAATCTGCCTATCAACATCCATTCAACTTTCTGTCTATCAACATCCATTACACTATCTACATTTAACTTTTAAACTATATACTCTGTCTCATGCTTTAAGCATACAATATGGCTCTATTAAGACTGCCGTTAAGCAATTAGAATCCTATGGCAGGTGTTCGGGCCAGCTGCATCAACTGCCAGTCTCAGGCTTTAAGCATACAAACTGGCCCTATTAAGACTACACATCCTGTCCAACTGCTTCCTCTGCCAAAAACTGTTTCAAAATAAAAGTCCTCACTACAATATTTCACTGTTAAACAATTTAACCCTTTAAACTACTGAACTTTTTAACTGTTCAGCCATTGTAACTGTTACTTGTCATCAACTATGACTCCTACCCACTGTAGCTAGTTAGCATGGTTAACATAGTTAGCATGTTAGCATGCTAGCATGTTAGCATGCTAGTTAGCATTTTTTGCAAAACTGCTAAAAATGATTAGCTAAGTTAGCTAAGTCACATGGTTGGCATAGTTAGCATGCTAACATGTTAGCATGCTAGTTAGCATTTTTGCAAAACTGCTAAAAATGATTAGCTAAGTCACATGGTTAGCATGCTAACATGTTAGCATGCTAGTTAGCATTTTTTGCAAAACTGCTAAAAATGATTAGCTAAGTTAGCTAAGTCACATGGTTAGTATAGTTAGCATGCTAACATGTTAGCATGCTAGTTAGCATTTTTTGCAAAACTGCTAAAAATGATTAGCTAAGTTAGCTAAGTCACATGGTTAGTATAGTTAGCATGTTAGCATGCTAGTTAGCATTTTTTATAAAACTGCTAAAAATGATTAGCTAAGTTAGCTAAGTCACATGGTTAACATAGTTAGCATGTTAGCATGTTATTTAGCATAGTTAGCATTACTATTAAAATGATTAGCAAAGTTAGCTAAGTCACATGGTTAATATAATTAGCATGTTAGCATGCTAATTAGCAGTTATCATAACTAATAAAAATTATTAGCTAGGTTAGCTAAGTCATATGGTTAGCATAGTTAACATTTTAATATTGTTAGCATGCTAGTTAGCATAGTTACTTGGTTAGCATTATTATCTTTAACATAGTTAGCATAACTACTAGCAAACATTGGAGCCATTCCAACTGTTAGTTATCGTCAACTATCTGCCTAAATAATTTAACCATTTCAATTATCAACCTATTTAACTGTTCAGTCATTCTAACTATAGTAAACCTTATCTACCAAGCAAATAATTTAACCATATGAACTCATCATATTTTTGCATTTTCATGCACTATATTTCCTTCAGGAAATGCTTTTCTAGTTCTTATTCTGTTTCTTCTAACGCGTTTAATGCAGCTTCAACCGTTTAACGTAGAAACTTCATTCAAACTTTGTTACGTAGGTCTTACTTAGGACAAGAGTGCTATGTATTTTTCATCTTTGTAACTTTTATACTTTTTAAACTATTAATTAAAAACTATCAAAATTTCCCCATTGACTTAACATTGGGCCTTTATGACATCACAGCAATTAGGAGACAAAGACCCTGAGACTGCAGACCCCCTGGCCCTTACAGAATACGTAGACCTTGGGGCTGAATCGGAAGTGGAGTTCTTGAGGATTGTCAGCCAACAGGCTGAAAAAATGGGGTCATCCCTATGTTCCCCGGGTCCTATGTTCCCCGCTACCGGGGAACATAGGACCCTTTTTTGAAAAAAGGGTCCTATGTTCCCCGCTGCTTCCAAGACTGCAGCTGCACGGCAAGTTTGAGCTCCGAGTCGCCTCTTCTTGGAGGAAGAGCGCATGTTTGAAACTGCAAGCACGTTCACTAATGAACATTTCTTGACGAAGCTGGCCTATCTTAGCGATATATTTGAGTTAAATGTCCAGTTACAAGGCAAAGACAAGCACCTCACCTAGCAAATAAGATTACTGCATTCACCAAAAAAACTTGAGTAAGACAGGCGCCTCGATCGCGACAGTATTATGCCTTTGAGATTTCTGAGCGAAATCGCTGAAACGTCTGATTGGGCGTCTCTTGTGATCCCATGTATTAAACAGTAGGCCTACAGTACATCACATCCCTGCACAGTTTATTTCAAAAATATTTCCTAACCAGCAGTGCTCAGTATGACTGGATCCATTTAATGCAGCATGTTGGCATTTCATTGAATATATTGTACAATGCTGTATAATGGCCAATGCTTCCTAATATGTTGCTGGAAAACAGAAATATGTGTGTTATGTAGGCTATTTATTTATTATTATATCTGCAGCAGCAGCTGATTTTAACTCTGTTGAAGAGGATATGTTTAGAACTTGTCATTATTTCAATAAATTTGACAATTTTAAGCTTGACCTACCACTTTCTTAGAGCGATGAGGGACAGGTGGGGCTCGAGAATGCCCCCTCAAAGTGGGGAATGAAAGAAAAAGTTTGAGAACCACTGATCTAGTTTGTTAACTACCACAGTCACGAGTTAGGTCGCGATAGTCTGTCATTTTTAAAAAGTGGGTCCCCAGAAATAAAGTTTGAGAAACACTGTTAAATCTAGCCGAGTCTGGCTTCAGTCTCAAGCTTGTCATTGTCTTTGCACTTGGCATGTCATTGTTGAATCTTACTGTACAAGAGGTAAGGGAGGTGATCTATAGCCTTTGGTTGAGCTGTCGGAAGAATGGGATTAATTTTAATGGAACAAAGAGATATCAAACTAGGCTACTGGGCTGTAGACCCAAAGGGACATTTTTGGATTATTGACGAGTCAGACCAAAGGGGCTTCGGAGCAACGCGCAGTCCCCCCTGCAGCGTGCCAGCGAACGGAAAAATGAACAAAACAAACCAATTAAATATCAACTTAAAAAGGCATGTAGTTGTAGCGCGTTTCTTCTGTGAGAGGTGCAGCTCGTGTACGTTGCTGTCCTCAATTTAGTGCTGAAGCGGACAATGCGAATTTACCTAGAATGTTAACTTTGAACTCGTTATATTCAGTAAAGAAGCACAAGTAAAACCATTGTAGGCCTATGTTATAAAAATCTTCTTCATCTATTCTTTTACTCCGCTATATTTAACGTGGAAGTTAGGAAAATCGCCCTTCTGGCTTGTGTCAATATTGCACCGTGCGCGTATGTGTGGTCTACCTGGTGTGCTATACGGCAAGCAACATTGATAGAAAAATACACTTTGCTACCGTTTGTGCACGAAATGTGCACTCGCAAGCATATCTCATGCAATTTCCGTGGTCAGATACAAAGCGGGGAACATAGGACCCTTTTCTACAAAAAGGGTCCTATGTTCCCCGGTCCCATACAAATAGCGGGGAACATAGGACCCGGGGAACATAGGTACGCTCCCGAAAAAATTCAGCACATGGAAACCATGCAAATTGGTTTCCAAAGTAACAAAGTAACACCCGAGTTAGTCAATAGCAGTGAGATTTCTAACTATTTCACCTACTGTACTGGATTTACATTTGATCAATTTAATCATCTCTGCTCTCTTTTCAGAATCCCCATTAATAGCACAGCTGCACAAACAGAAATCCCTTTTACATATAAACGACAAACATTTCATACAAAAAACATGCCCCTGCGAAGCCAGTTCTTGATGGTTTTAATGAAACTGCGCAACAACTTTGACGTAAAAGACCTGGCATTTAAGTTTGAAATAAACGTACAGAGTGTTAGTGTCATTTTCAATGCCTGGGTTAACTACATGTTTCACAGACTTGGGCAGATACAAATTTGGCCCCACAGAGATGTGATTTCAGCCCAGATGCCCGCAGAATTTAAAGAAAGCTTTAGCACAACATTTGCTATACTTGACTGTACAGAGTTAAAAATTGAAAGGCCAACATCCCTCTTGTTACAGAGCCAGAGCTACTCGGATTATAAATCCACAAATACACTCAAAGGGTTGATTGCATGCGATCCACGTGGTTCAGTTATGTTTGTGTCCACGCTATTTACTGGGTCCATATCTGACAGAGAGATTTTCAGGCAGAGCAACATCAAACCCCTACTCTCCAATCTAATTAAGTCAGGCTATCTTCACTTCGGTGACAGCCTAATGGCTAATAAGGGATTTCTGATAGAGAAGGATGTTGAAGACGTTGGCCTAAAGCTGAACATTCCACCTTTCGCAAAGGCCAACACACAAATGGCTGCACCAGATGTGCAAAATACTAAAACCATTGCAAAACACAGAGTACATGTGGAGCGATGCATTGCAAAAATAAAAAAATTCAAGATAGTGGCAGGTAAAATCCCTAATTCCATGATTGGCAGTATAAATCAGATCTGGTGTGTTGTCAGTCTGTTAACTCATTGAGTGCGAAAAACGTTCCTTCCCATGCGTTGAGTAGCTTTTTTTTTAAATTACGAAACTAGACACTCTAATACACCTTATATGTGATTTTGGGAACTCTGTGATGAATAGAAATGAACTATATGACGATCGTGAAACTCATGAAAACGGACAATCTGGACATTTTATCTGGACATTTTATCATAACTCGGTTGCCGCTTTGGGTCGAATCAGTGACGCATGCACGTTAGGTCAAAACCAGGCCATTTTCGTGGGTCTATCATGAGGTGGCAGTCTCGCCAGGTCTCACTGATCACTTCCCGGAATGTTTACACGAGTAAGTAACAGGCAACACTTCATATTTCATGAAAGACGTTTATCTCCTTTTCTAGAAAAAAACAGCGATTTTGATGAAAACTAGCCACTGTTTAGCTTCGGATTTCTCAGGAACGGAGGCGTGTAGAAATACGCGGTTTGCACGCACTGAGAGCTTAAAGTCTCATCTTTTAATCGCGCTATTGTACGTGTTCATAGCTATAACACAGAATATGCTGTGGCTGTACACAAATCATCAGCAATGGTCTAGATTGCTGGCACTCTAGGACAAAGCTCCCGAAAACAGCTTGCCATTCAATGAGTTAACAAACTTTCAGCCTCATATTTTGTCTCAGTAGTCACCTTACCTGGTAGCTCAAAACACTTCCTAAAGGATAGGTGTTCTCCCTCTCAGCTGTCCCTATATCTGTCTGGTTTGTTAAATAACTTATTGGTGTCCCTGCCATTGATTTCATGAGATGATAATCTGCAGATGTTACCTCGAAAATTGTCCTAGAGATGACAGAATGTTTGTCAGGAGAATACAAACAATATTATATATTCATGATATATTCATGTTAGCCTGTTGTTTTTGTTTGTTTGTTTGTTGTTATTTTTAAGAATGTACAGTACTGTAACAATATCCACACAGCCTACTGAGATCAAAGTAAAGGTGTGAGGATAACTCCTGTTTCTAGTGTGTGACTGAGTACATACCTGTTATCAGTGAGTGTACTCACAACTGGTATCCTCTTCCGGTCAGGTTTGGCCTTTGCTGCCACTATGCTGGATACTGGTTGGGGCACCACTTTCTTGCCCCTGGGTTTGTGCCACTCCTGATGCCACCTTTTCAGTTTCAGTACCCTCAACCTGTTTTGCTCTCCAAAAATCTAAAGTGAATATGTCCCACTACATGGGAGCAATATCCAGAAGTTCTGCAGTAGAGAGGGAGAGGACAGATTAATAACAAATAATAAACGCAGAGTAACCTACATTCAGCTACTTGCACCACGGAGATCTGTTAGTTTAGCCTACTATAACATAACTAACAAACTAGATAGACACAACTGGATACTAAACATCGTATTTCAATCGCGTATTCAGCTACACATTAACGTTACGATGATGTTATTAAGTTGCCCTTCACTGTCAAACAATGTGCTAGACGCTAACTAGCTGCATATAGTTGTTGATAACGTTAGCATAATATTTAGCTAAGTCTAAAACGTTTAATTTATCTAATCAGGAATTACACAAGATGGTTCAACTCAGCACAGAAGAGAAAACTACACCTACCCGGCAGTGCAGGAGCAATGTTGATTAATAAATCTGTCACGGTCAGTCTCCACGCAAATGTTGTGGGGCTTCTCATTTTTCTTTTGAGACCGGAATGATTTACCCTCAATTTGTATGTTTCCGCCTCGTTGATAAAAGCGGATATCGTGGATATACCCTTCCATTGCATACTGAAGGCCTTTCTGTCAGCTTCTTGAAGCAATATAACTTGATGCCCAGAAATTATCCAACACACACTGTGGTACTTGGCTGAATGGCATTGGTGTCCCCATGTTGAACACGGGTTCCCTCACACTTTCCCGTCCAAACTTGTCCGAGGTAGCAACAGTAACTATGGGACTGACAATGGGAGGAGGGGCTTGGGATCGGTCAATTATGTTAACCATGCTAACTAGCTACAGTGGGTAGGAGTCATAGTTGATGACAAGTAACAGTTACAATGGCTGAACAGTTAAAAAGTTCAGTAGTTTAAAGGGTTAAATTGTTTAACAGTGAAATATTGTAGTGAGGACTTTTATTTTGAAACAGTTTTTGGCAGAGGAAACAGTTGAACAGGATGTGTAGTCTTAATAGGGCCAGTTTGTATGCTTAAAGCTGAGACTGGCAGTTGATCCAGGTGGCCTGAGACTGGCAGTTGATCCAGGTGGCCTGAACACCTGCCATAGGATTCTAATTGCTGTGATGTCATAAAGGCCCAATGTTAAGTCAATGGGGAAATTTTGAGTAGTTTTTAATTAATAGTTTAAAAAGTATAAAAGTTACAAAGTTGAAAAATACAAAGCCCACATGTCCTAAGTAAGACCTACGCAACATAGTTTGAATGAAGTTTCTATGTTAAACGGTTGAAGCTGCATTAACTGCGTTAGAAGAATAAGAAGAAGCCTAGGAAGAACAGTACAGTGCATTTTCATGCACTGTAATAAGTTACTATGCTAACTAACATGTTAACAATGTTAAAATGCTAACTATGCTAACCATATGACTTAGCTAAGAAGAAGAAGAAGAAGAAGAAGAAGAAGATTTGGAAGAACAGTACAGTGCATTTTCATGCACTATAATAATAATAATAATAAGAAGAAGCCTAGGAAGAACAGTACAGTGCATTTTCATGCACTGTAACTAGAAAAGCATTTCCTGAAGGAAATACAGTGCATGAAAATGCAAAAAAATATGATGTAAAATATCATACAGAGTAAAAACAAAAACTAGAAAAGCATTTCCTGAAGGAAATATAGTGCATGAAAATGCAAAAATATGATGAGTTTATATGGTTAAATTATTTGCTTGGTAGATAAGGTTTAATATAGTTGGAATGACTGAACAGTTAAATAGGTTGATAATTGAAATGGTTAAATTATTTAGGCAGATAGTTGACAATAACTAACAGTTGGAATGGCTCCAATGTTTGCTAATAGTTATGCTAACTATGTTAACAAAGATAATAATGTTAACCAAGTTACTATGCTAACTAGCATGCTAACAATGTTAAAATGTTAACTATGCTAACCATAAGACTTAGCTAACCTAGCTAATCATTTTTATAAGTTATGACAACTATGCTAATTAGCATGCCAATATGCTAATTATGTTAACAATGTGACTTAGTTAACTTCGCTAATCAGTTTTAACAGTTATGCTAACTATGCTAACTAACATGTTAGCATGCTAACTATGTTAACCATGTGACTTAGCTAACTTTGCTAATCATTTTTAGCAGTTATGCTAACTATGCTAACTAGCATGCTAACATGCTAGCATACTAACTATGTTAACCATGTGACTTAGCTAACTTAGCTAATTATTTTCAGCAGTTTTGCTAAAAATGCTAACTAGCATGTTAACATGCTAGCATGTTAACTATGTAAACCATGTTACTTAGCTAACTAGCTACAGTGTGTATGAGTCATAGTTGATGACAAGTAACAGTTACAATGGCTGAACAGTTAAAAAGTTCAGTAGTTTAAAGGGTTAAATTGTTTAACAGTGAAATATTGTAGTGAGGACTTTTATTTTGAAACAGTTTTTGGCAGAGGAAGCAGTTGGACAGGATGTGTAGTCTTAATAGGGCCAGTTTGTATGCCTAAAGCCTGAGACTGGCAGTTGATGCAGGAGGCCCGAACACCTGCCATAGGATTCTAATTGCTTAACGGCTCTATTGTGATGTCATCAGCCCATGTTAAGTCTATGGGGAAATGTTGAAGTTTTTAATTAATAGTTTAAAAAGTATAAAAGTTACAAAGTTGAAAAATACATAGCACCCATGTCCTAAGTAAGACCTACGCAACGCAGTTTCAATGAAGTTTCTATGTTAAACGGTTGAAGCTGCATTAAATGCGTTAGAAGAAGAAGAAGAAGCAGAAGAAGAAAAAGCCTTGGAAGAACAGTACAGTGCATTTTCCTGCACTGTAACTAGAAAAGCATTTCCTGAAGGAAATACAGTGCATGAAAATGTAAAAATATGATGTAAAATATTGACGATAACTGACAGTTGGAATGGCTCTAATGTTTGCTAGCAGTTATGCTAATTATGTTAACAAAGATAATAATGCTAACCAAGTTACTATGCTATGCTAACTAACATGCTAACAATGTTAAAATATTAACTTTGCTAACCATGTGACTAAGTTAAACTAGCTAAATATGCTAACTAGCATGTTAGCATGCTAACCATATGACTTAGCTAACTTAGCTAATCATTTCTAGCTGTTTTGCTAAAAATGCTAACTAGCATGCTAACATGCTAGCATGCTAACTATGCTAACCATGTTACTTAGCTAACTTAGCTAATCATTTTTAGCAGTTTTGCTAAAAATGCTAACTAGCATGCTAACATGCTAGCATGCTAACTACGTAACCATGTTACTTAGCTAACTTAGCTAATCATTTTTAGCAGTTTTGCTAAAAATGTTAGCAATGCTAACTATGCTAACTAGCTACAGTGGGTAGGAGTCATAGTTGATGACAAGTAACAGTTAACAATGGCTGAACAGTTAAAAAGTTCAGTAGTTTAAAGGGTTAAATTGTTTAACAGTGAAATATTGTAGTGAGGACTTTTATTTTGAAACAGTTTTTGGCAGAGGAAGCAGTTGAACAGGATGTGTAGTCTTAATAGAGCCAGTTTGTATGCTTAAAGCCTGAAACTGGCAGTTGATCCAGGTGGCCTGAACACCTGCCACTGTATGGATTGGGGGATCTTCACACACCATTTCTGAAATGTACATGGAGAGAAATAATTAGTGATTATTTTAGGGTGGAAAGTTGAGGATCATGTTGTTCTCTTGTTTTGTTTTTAGATGCCTCTACTCAGCCTGCCTGCAACTGACCAAGAGGATATTCTATGTAGTGCTGTAAACATCCCAATGCCCCTGGCCCCTGACATAAGAACGCCAACACTTCGGAGCAATCTAAATTTCACACTGGAGCACGCCACGCACATACAGAAACTCACTACTAGTCAAGCAGACTCAGAACTTTGGCACACAGAACGTTTGGGGCGAATAACAGCTTCAAAATTTGGGGAAGTCATTAAAAAGAAAAAAGTCTCACAGACTTTCCTTGATTCCATTTACAGGCCTAAAAAATTTTCATCTGTTCAGACTCGGTATGGTATTAACAACGAAACAGTAGCTAGAGAGGAATACCATAGAATGTATCCAGAGAGGCATACACATAAATGTGGCCTTCTACTCCAGCCTAGCCTCCCTTTTCTAGGAGCCACACCAGATGGCATAGTTTGTGACAAAGAGCAGAGTGGACTGCTTGAAATAAAGTGTCCATATAGTGCTAGAGACATGACTGTGATGGAGGCAGCATCCACTATTAACCATTTTCATCTGATGAGAAAGGGAGAGTCTATCAGTGTATCTGAAAATCACAACACTTATTACCAAATACAGGGCCAACTTCTGATGTCTGGTCTCAACTTTTGTGATCTAGTTGTTTATACCAGAAAAGAAACGAGTGTGACTAGAGTACATCGAGACAATGACTTCATTAATGAAATGATTGTACAGCTCAGCCAGTTTCACAGCAAACATGGTGGTAATGTGTTTGTGTAACATGTAAATAGTTGAAGGCATTTCATTTTAAAATATGACCTAATTTATAATCTAATCTCTTTATTTGTTATTGCTGCTCTGATTTTAGCAATAAACTCACCTTTGTTTCGTAATCCTGGGTCTTTATGGAAGAATATTAGACTCAAAAGTTTTGTACGTGTGTATCACGTTTTGAAACTGTAGAAATTATTTGTAACTGTAAAAAAGATCTGTACAAGTAATTGTCAATATCACAAATATGCCCTACAGTTACAAATCTATTCTACGGGTACGGATCGGTTTTACAGCTACAAATCATCCTACAGTTAAAAATATTTTACAATTACAAATATATTCTACAATTACACATCAATATTCTACGCACAAAAAGCTGCTCTATAGTTCTAAATCTTTTCTACAGGTGTACAGACTTTTGCACCACCTTAGGGATGAGAAGTGTCTCATATGTATTGTGTGTGTGTGTGTAACAGGATTTGTAACTGTAAAAATGATTTGTGATTTAACAAAAAAATAACACGAACAATTTTAAGTACTCATATGTCGTTCACTTACAAATATATTCCACAGGTATGAAATATTCCACAGTTGCTGTCTTTCAATTACGAAACTATTCTGCCATTACAAATCTCTGCTGCTCGCACAAGTATTTTCTACAAGTATACAAATCTTTTTGAGACTGTTCTGGCGCTTCCTGTTGAATAGCCAATGGCAATCCTCAGGTTTGGCTAGCCAACCATGAATCTCAGTTCACTAACCAATCACAGAGCAGGAGCAGCGCCGTCGTCGTGGCTAGTTGTGTGGATGCAACCAAACTTGGAGTCTACGCTTGGAGCACGCTAGCAGAGAATGTCTAATAAAGGAACGGGCTCCAATGCTAGTTTCCTATATTCCTTGAGGTACATTGATAGTTACAGCCAGTGTACCTGATACACGGGGCAAGTCGTTAACAAAATGTTTCCCCTCTCTATCGGCAGTTATCTTTCTGGCTGTTCTAGGTAGTTAAGTTATCAATTTATTTACATTTCAAATGGGCGACTTCAGCTATGTTAATTTAACCTGGCCCTAGCCAGATGAATGTCGTTCCGCTTAGCTCCGCCTAGCTTCACTCACATCCATCTGGAACCTCTTCCATTGAGAGTGATTTCTCCAACCAACTTTATGGTTTAGCCAATCAGGACGCAGGGCGGGAGTTTCATAGATGTGACATAGCGTAGAAGCGACTGTGAGACTGTTATCAGCGTCACGGGTTGGCCTCGATGAGAGTGGTTGAAGTAGCACGTCAATAGATGACGGACAAGTGGCTTATTCAATCATATGCAAGCATTCTGAAGCAACACTTCAATGGATCGGTTCCAGATGGATGAGTGGAGCTAGGCGGAGCGAAATTCATCTGGCTAGGGCCAGGTTAATGTTAATTAGTCATCGTTTTACATTTCTGATGGTTTGTTAACTTTGATAATTTGCCAACTGTACCTGTGCAGATAAGCTACTACAAATACAATCATGCTTTTCCAGAATGCTCTCTTTCTACATAGTGTTTCAGTGTGCATGTAAATATGCATCGTTGTTTTTGTCTATTCATGTAGCCTAAGCCAGTGTTTCTCAAATTGTGGTTCGCGAGCAGGCATGCTAAAATATAAAAGGCCTATAGATGATGTGTTTGCAATGTTGAACAACTTTTATGTAAATCCAAACAGTTCTGTAACACTGCCTATGTAAGCTACGCCAGTTTAAATCATGAATCCTCTGACAATAAGCAAGGTAATAAGCAATGAGAAGGCCTACTATTTTTTTGTTTAGCTAGGTGGTCTGTGAGGTTTTTTTATTTATTGGTTAAGTGGTCCTTGTTCTGAAAAAGTTTGAGAAACACTGATGTAATATCAAGGGCCTTCAAGATCACTCCACTAGATCACTGGACCATTATCTACATCAGCATGGAGAACATGTAGCCTACCACTGAATAGAAAATACATCTCCTTCCCTCCTATATTTGTTCTTTAAAATGTGTTTCTTAGGTCTATTGTATTCTAGTCTTTGAACACCATTATTGTAGACTTCTCCCCTGTCCTGTCTGATAAATTTAAAATTGCATTTTTAAATATTATTCCCTAATGCTGGGATATGTGAACTTTAATAAATAATTTTATTCATTAGGCTTAAGTTTTTATCCAAAGCAACTTAGACATCAATTCTTACCAGAGCCAGTTTCTCAGAGCAAGTTGGGGATAGGTGCCTTGTGGCAGCTGAGAAACAAAATCACAACTTTTCTGGCTACTGCATATGGTGCACATATTGTAGTTAAATATACAACTAGGAAAAATAGCAATCGTCATACAGTTTCTCATTGCATAGTTTATTCATTGAACAACTGGAACTCTGGTCACCGTCTGAAACACTAAAATTGTTGACTATACTGCATTGAACTTGCAGAAAACAACGCTAGATCAAGCCAAAACCATAATTGCTTTATTTCAGCGCTGCATTCATAGCTTCTTTGAAGGCGTCATACATTCTTGTCCCTAGGGGGAGTTTCAAAGTACAGTCGGCATTGCCCCTGCCAACAGACCATCCCGTCTAGAAGACCACCAGGTCTTTCAATGTCTCTAAAGAACCTGTAAGAATTAAAAAACAATATCAGAAAATATTTTTAGTACTAGTTTGTTTGTTATACAATGCTAGCCTGGTTAGCGCTTCGGACTTGTAACTGGAGGGTTGCCGGTTTGAGTCCCGACCAGTAGGCACGACTGAAGTGCCCTTGACCAGGCACCTAACCCCTCACTGTTCCCCGAGCGCCGCTGTTGTTGCAGGCAGCTCACTGCCTGGATTAGTGTGTGCTTCACCTCACTGTGTGCTGAGTGTGTTTCACTAATTCACAGATTGGGATACATGCATAGACCAAATTTCCCTCAAGGTATCAAAAGAGTATATATACTTATACTATATACTTATAATACCACAAGAAAATAATATTTGTGATTTACTGAACAAAGTTATAACATTTCATACATCTGTGATTCCTGGGAGATAACAAATGTGGAGGGCACTGTAAGCTATATTACTGAATACAGTGTATGGCAAATGTAGTCATCACAATCACAAAAAATACTTTTTCAGTCTGCGAGTGGTTCAAGTACAGACCGCTCATCAAATCCAAATCACTCTGATCAGCCAGGTTTCAAAATCTGGGGGGGGGGGGGGGGGGATCTTAGGATCGTAGGCTGTTGACACGGCATGAGTCTTCCATTTCATCTTCGTCAACCTCCGCCTCATCTGGTCAAACCACTCTTTTCAAAATCATCTGCAACAAAAACAGTGCGCCCTGTTTGGAATACTATTGTGCACTGTACCATAGTCATGATGTACTTTATTCTGTCAGTTGTTTTCCTCCATTTACAAATTTACCTTTGCAAAAAGAATGTGAGAGGATGTGTCATGCTTGCCATGTTTAAATGGCCATACTTGAACATTAATACCTTAGGATCCATCAGAGATGAGGCACCTCGTGGGAACAGAACTCTAGCCAGTTCTGGCCGTTCTGTTATCATTGGGAGCACCCCAGTATCCTGTAGCCCTCTTTTAAGGCCTGCTTTTCCCGTCTGCCTATGACCTGTTAAACGTATCATAACAACAATATTTTAACCTTATGAAGAACACATTGGAACACCTACCCTCCTTCCCCCAACATTCTAAATCCCATATTGCTATGTAGCATAGTTATGTTATACACCATTTGGAAGCTTGGACACTTGGGAATCCATACATCATAACCTTTTTCATGTCATCTGTATAGTGCTTTTGATTTTACTCATTTTGAGTAGGCCTAAACTATTCGCCAAAGGCCATCATCTCTGGCCCCAGGTTGATAAAAACAAAAGCAAGCTCTGATTTAGCCTAGTCTACTGTATGACTTCAACAAGGTGATCTTCAGTTTCGTTCTGCTTACAGTATCTCACTGCCACTGCAACGCCTTTGAATGCACTCCCCTGCCCTGTTTACAAATGCTACAGTGGACTTAAACTGCCACCTTGTGGCGATAAGTTGTAATACATTTCACACAGCTGCATGAATCACAGAAAGCGCGAAAGAAATGGCCACTTCTGAATGGGACCCACTATATGTGGTAACAGTCAATATTTTTTTTTCAAATGTGCTTCATAAACATACAATTCTGCACTGTGAAAACAAAAAACATCTGAATTATACTTCTCCCTTCACCCAAATACAATAAAGAAGGTGAAAGGAAGTTATTAAGCCTTAATGGTGCTTCCTAAAGGGGGTATTGTCAAACCTGCTACTAAAATTACAGCATGAAGAAAGTCAAGGACATGCATGCCAGCTTCCACTCATCCCAGTATTAGATGACTGGTCTTAAATGAAAATGTATTGGCTGTGTTATTTCTTTTTTTGTGGGATGTCCAATTTATATGTAGAAATGCACATTTCCAAAGGTGACTTAGTATGTTGTCGTAAAAGAGGCTCTCCTTTTGATTTTGCACTGCCAATGTGTCTCTTGTGAGAAAAATAGTGAGGATTACTGGTGTAGGTCCATGATTTATTTTATAATTAATTAATGATTATAAGCATGAGGCTCTGCCGTCTCCTCTTTTGTTTTTAATATATATAAATCAACACTTAATACTATTTTTACAGTACAAAAAAACTGTATTCTGGTATCTAATAGTTTGTGAGGGGAAAATATGTAAAAACTGTCAGTGAAGTTTATTTTAGCAGGACAGCAGGACTCAATGGCACCTTCTGAAAGTATTCTGAAAACAGGGGTAATGTTTGTACTTATTTTGCACAAAAAACAAACAGACTTTGCTTACCTCTTCTGGAAATGGCATGTGAGTACTCAGTAAACTAGGCTCAACTGGTACAGAGGAACTCTAAATAGTCCAGGTCCAGAGGCTGCCTTTAAAGAGCCTGTTCCAGTCTGGTTTTCAGCCTCTCTAATAACCTGCCAGTGTAGAGAGTAACTATAAATTTATCATAGATAATGACCTATCACTGACAGGAACCAACAAAAACGTTTGAAAATAAACTGACTTTTTAAGATAGAATAGTAGTGATTTCTCTTTAACTTTTACAAAATATAAAACATACACATCCGAGGATGTTGTTTTAAGTAGGAATACTGCCGTCAACAAGTTCAAAAGGTATGCTTTTTGAAACTCACATCGGGCGGCGACCTATTTTCATAGACAGTAAAATATATTTTATGACCCACCTGTGCTTCAGAAGGAGGCAGCAACTGGGGATCCATAAGAAACTGCTTACACAGAAGAAATAGATACATAGACAGATTAATATAATTGTCTACCAATGCCCAGCACTGTATTTCTGTATTATTTATTTTGTACCTTATGATCAGTCATAAAGAACCATCAGAAAATGCCAATATAGCCTAGCTGATGTTGACACCAGTTGGTACGTTTTGTCACACATATCAATGGATACTTATTATTAACTTATAACTAACTCCAGAGCAATCTGTTGAGCATCAAACCTACTACGGTTTTTCTGCAGTAAAGAGTTTCTGTTGCCTACTATAAGAGTTCGTCAAGTCCGAAGTAGCACCTCACAATCTGGAGGTAGACCTGGCATACGAGGCCTAATGGTTAGCACACCTCTTGATAATAATGCTAGCCGCCTGCCTCGTTTTGCTGAGCCTACCTTATGACCAACTGACAAACTCCCTTAAAACTTTGACCGAATTTGTTACAAACTTGAAACAAAATGACTTCAAAAGTATGTTGAGTGTTGTTATTTATTTCCATCCACACACTACATTTCCGTTCGCACTTGTATGCTGCTTAAACTGACATTGCTATTCTACATTGAGATTGAGTGGGATTTGGCTAACTAGCGGTATCTTGCTATATATAATAGTTATTTGTCTGTTGCCCACATTAGTTGCCATTGATTGATCTCACCTCGTTGCCCCGTATATCAGGTACACTGGCTGTATTAACAAGGAATAGTGGACATAGAACATGTCTGTGTGGTGTAGGCTACCAACATACCTCAAGGAATACAGGAAAATAGCGTGCTCCAAGCATAGATTCCAGGTTTGGTTGCACCCACAGACAACGACGGCGCTGCTCCTGCTCTGTGATTGGTTAGTGAACTGAGATTCATGGTTGGCTAGCCAAACCTGAGGATCGCCATTGGCTATTCAACAGGAAGCGCCAGATCAGTCTCAAAAAGATTTGTATACTTGTAGAAAATACTTGTGCGAGCAGCAGAGATTTGTAATGGCAGAATAGTTTCATAATTGAAAGACAGCAACTGTGGAATATTTTATACTTGTAAGTGAACGACATATGAGTAATACTTAAAATTGTTCGTGTTATTTTTTTGTTAAATCACAAATCATTTTTACAGTTACAAATCCTGTTACACACACACACAATACATATGAGACACTTCTCATCCCTAAGGTGGTGCAAAAGTCTGTACACCTGTAGAAAAGATTTGTAACTGTAGAGCAGCTTTTTGTGCGTAGAATATTGATGTGTAATTGTAGAATATATTTGTAATTGTAAAATATTTTTAACTGTAGGATCCGATCCGTACCCGTAGAATAGATTTGTAACTGTAGGGCATATTTGTGATATTGACAATTACTTGTACAGATCATTTTTACAGTTACAAATAATGTCTACAGTTTCAAAACGTGATACACACGTACAAAACTTTTGAGTCTAATATTCTTCCATAGGTCTTCCTTTCTCCTTTCTTGTCTACAAACACATAACAAATGTAAAATTAGATGTATCAGTGAGTGTATAATATCAGTTGACTACTAATGTCATCTTAACTAATAGATAGGTAAATCATTTTGATGTCTATTTTACTTGCCTTTCGGATGGGGGAGATCTGCATGGTTTAGGGGGCTTGCTGGGATTCAGTGCATCTCGTGGATTAGGGAAGGTAGGTGTAGGGCCTCCATCTACAAAATGCTAGAATAAAATAAAACGTGTTACATTACGATTTTACCTCCCAGTGTAAGCTCTTCAACAGATCAGAGAACAGTGTTTTCCTTTATGGCTAATTATTCTTCCGTTGTGTTGTTGATGTCAGCAGCCTGATTTTCCAAAACACCTGCGTTAGCATTACAATAGAAAGCTGAAGTTTATGAAGTTACGTTACGGCAGAGACTTTATTCTTGCGCTACTAGTTAGCTAGTTTGCTAACGTTAGTTTCGCGACGTCAGAGGCTACAATGTTACATTGAGTGTTTGAAGACTTCGTGAAAACTTCTACAACTATATAAACGAAAACTTAGTTGTAACAATAAGAGACCAATGTATATCGTAGCAGAAACAATATATTATATCACATGACATGTAAATGTAGTAGGTTTATCTCTTACCTTTGAACAGATGTAGGTGTCCCTCGAAATGATTTCAATGTTTAGCTGATGGTGAGGTCTCCCACACAACTTTATCCATACTTTACAAATTTGAAGTTTTGTTTTAGGTTTTGGAAAAGGAATGAATGTCACTCCTTTGACGCGGTCAGGGTATCGAGAATCGCTTTTACACGTCCCCCAAACACATCTCTTAACCATTGCTGACTGAAGAGAATTTTAGATTTGATGAAACTAGAAGGTAGAAAGTTGTCCGAGGTTCGTACAGACTCCATTGTGACATAGCAAAAAGGGGCGGGGCTTGGGATCGGTCAATTAGCATGATAGCATTGCTAACATTGTTAGCATTTTTATCAAAACAGCTAGTTAGCATAGTTAGCATAAATGCTAAAACTAATTAGCTAGGTTAACATTATTATCTTTGATAACATAGTTAGCATAACTGCTAGCAAACATTAGAGCCATTCCAACTGTCAGTTATCGTCAATTATCTACTAAATAATTTAACCATTTAAATTATCCACTTATTTAACCGTTCAATCATTCCAACTATATTAAACCTTATCTACCAAGCAAATCATTTAACTCTATAAACTATCCACCTATTTAACTGTTCAGTCATTCCAACTATATTAAACCTCATCTACCTAGCAACCAATATAGTTTGTTTTTACTCTGTATGATATTTTACATCATATTTTTTGCATTTTCATGCACTGTATTTCCTTCAGGAAATGCTTTTCTAGTTACAGTGCATGAAAATGCACTGTACTGTTCTTCCAAAGTTTCTTATTACAGTGCATGAAAATGCACTGTACTGTTCTTCCTAGGCTTCTTCTTCTTATTCTTCTTCTCCTAAGCAATTAGAATCCTATGGCAGGTGTTCCGGCCACCTGCATCAACTGCCAGTCTCAGGCTTTAAGCATACAAACTGCCTCTATTAAGACTACACATCCTGTTCAACTGCTTCCTCTAGCTACAGTGGGTAGGAGTCATAGTTGATGACAAGTAACAGTTACAATGGCGGAACAGTTAAAAAGTTCAGTAGTTTAAAGGGTTAAATTGTTTAACAGTGAAATATTGTAGTGAGGACACTTATTTTGAAACAGTTTTTGGCAGGGTGTGTAGTCTTAATAGAGCCAGTTTTATACTTTAAAGCCTGAGACTGGCAGTTGATCCAGGTGAGACATAATGAGACATAACAACTTCTGATCACAATGAAACTGAAACATAAATGGACTCAGCATCCTCAATAACCCCTAAATTGACACCAAGATTGTGAAAAATCATTATTAGTAGATGTCGTGTGTGGTCAGTATCCTGGCAAAGGTGAGAAAGCGCCCCCCAGAGGGGGGGGGGGGCAAAACGGGGTCAGAAAATTTGCACCCCGTCATTTTTCATCAGTAGGACCCCAAATAAAGCAAATAAAACAAAAAAATCTATTTTAGCAAAAATACTCTTAGTAAGGAAAAATGACAACTCCTAAACTAAGAGTGAGTCTTCGTTGCTATGGATGATGTCATTACTCATGCACAAGCTTGACTGAAGTGACCACCTTGATTGGCTGATGATTTTAATGCGTGAATGACCTCCCCTATGATGATGAGATAGGGGTCTGAGACAGGTCTGAGAATGTGTGCGCTACACAAGTAGTGCGAAGGACGTTAGATGATGAATAACTGAATAAATAGCCTAAAAGAATAAAGTGTAAGACAAAACAAATAGCCTAGTAACGAAACATACAGATTGATGCAGTATCTTTGCAACATTTTTAAATTGATATATTTTTTTTAATTAACAAATTAACATTTTTAAATCATGCTTCAATGACTACCGTCCAGTAGCACTCACGCCCATAATCATGAAGTGCTTCGAACGGCTAGTCATGTCACACATCAAAGCCACCCTACCCCCCACCCTGGACCCCTTCCAGTTTGCATTCCGAGCCAAACAATCCACGGAGGATGCACTCTGCTCTGCCCTCCATCCAGCCCTCACCCACTTGGACAATAAAGACTCATATGTGAGAATGCTGTTCATAGACCATAATACCACAACAACTCATCAGCAAACTGGACAAGCTAGGATTCAGCACCTCCCTCTGCAACTGGCTGCTGGACTTCCTGTTGCAGAGACCACAAGCAGTACGTGTTGGGAACAACACCTCAAGCACTCTGACCCTGAGCACGGGGGCCCCGCATGTGTGCTCAGCCCCCTGCTCTTCACACTGCTAACACATGACTGTACAACCACTCACAGCTCCAACCATCTGGTGAAGTTTGCGGACGACACAACACTGGTGGGCCTCATCACTAAGGGCGATGAGGCTCACTACAGAGAAGAAGTAGACCTGCTGGCTAAATGGTGCAAAGACAACAACCTCCTGCTGAATGTCAGCAAGACCAAGGAGATTGCTGTCAACTTTCAGAGAGGCTACAAACAACTGCCACCACTGTCCATCGACGAAGATGCTGTGGAGAGAGTGAGCAGCACAAAATTCCTGGGGGTGCACATCAGCGACGACCTCTCCTGGACCACCAACACAGCATCACTGGCGAAGAAAGCCCAGCAGCGCCTCTACTTCTTGCGCAAATTGAAGAAGGCAAGTGCCACGCCTCCCGTCATGACCACATTCTACAGAGGGACCATCGAGAGCATCGTGTCCAGCTGCATCACAGTGTGGGGCGGAAGCTGCACAGATCAGAACAGGAAGACCCTCCAGCGCATTGGTAACACAGCTAAGAGGATCATTGGAGCACCACTCCCCTCCCTGCAGGACATTTACAGCACCCGCCTCACCCGCAAAGCACTAATGATTGTCAAGGACACAACCCACCCTGCACACAAACTGTTCAGCCTCCTGCCCTCTGGAAAGAGGTACAGGAGCCTCCGCTCCCGCACCACCAGACTTGCAAGTAGCTTCATCCACCAAGCAATCAGGATGCTGAACACTCTACCCACTCTCCCATCACTGACAGCCCCCCCACCCACCAGTCAGCCAGGAACCTAGGACCCTGTCTACCAGTGGCGGCCGGTGGTTAAAAAAATAACGGAGGAATAAATGTCCGCTTGATTGGTGTTAGTGACAAATGTAAGTTTGTGATGGTGTTGGTGGCATATGTGAACGAGTATGTAGGCCACCTACCCAGACACATTTAGGGTTCAATTCTTGGCTTACACAATTGTGCATTTCCTCCAGGGACAATAGACTTTGTAATATAATTTAAATATACAAGTCACTTTGGATAATAGTGCTAAATTAATAAATGTATATGTAAAAATATGTAAATTTAGGTCTGGGAAGTCAGGGAAGATATGTAGCCTAGGTCTAGTTATGAAACACTGTTTTCCTGATACAAATATGAAAAGTCTGGAAGTTTTGCTCAATGTAATACATTTTGCAAAAATGTCTATAATACTAAAAATAGACACTTGTTTTATAAAACCATGTAACTATTGACCATTAAAAATAGAGCTTAAAAGTGGTTATTTTTAAAGCCAAATTGGTATTATTTAAAGACAGGTTGTAATAGGTACTCGAAAGGCAAATGAAGACGTCATTAAAGGAATGCATCATGGTCTGAAACATTCATTAACAATGTTACCATCCAAAGATACAGTTAGAACGGTGAAAACAAGAGCATATTAACAACAAGAACATCATTTAACAATTGTTTAGTTGAGGCATAACTTGGATGATTATAACAACGCATAACTTTTCGAAAATGTTTTTATCACCAAATTCCTGAACTGTCCACGTTTGTGACAGACCAGTGCTAACGTTACCAGTTAGTCACGAGTAGGCTATTTGTCATACTAGCCTACGTAGCATTCAGTAGCCTACACTAGCCTTACCATTCTTCAGTTTTGGATCTGGTCTTCCTGCTTTGATCCTAACTTTTGCACTGTATTTGAATGTATAAAAGATGGACTTTGTCTTCTGATTCCATTGTACTGTTTATTTCAGGAGCAAAAAAACAAGCTTTCCGTTCAACACAAGATTCTTAGTTGTATGACTGCAGATAACGTTCTTGCTTGCAGAGCAGCTAGCTGCTCATTAGTTCACCGTTGCCGCTAAAAACAGCACCCCCTATCGCAATTGAAAGTTACTGTACGGGGGAGCTACCTCCCTTGGCCATTGAAAACGGCGTGATTCACGAGCCGCTGGGGTCCGAGGCGTTTATAATGGACTTCAATGAGGGGCTTGAGGAGGAAGCTCCTCCATACAGTAATTTTCAATTGCGATAGGGGGTGCTGTTGGCATTTTGACCTAGGGGAACGATTTTGTTCATTTAAAGTGTTCAAATAGTAATATATTAACAGTAATTTATCAGAATAGTAATTCACTTTATATATTTTTTATTTTTTCTCTGAAATTTTAAGGAGGGTGTTCCTCCCTTTCCTCAATGAAGGAGCCTCCTCTGCTGTCTACCCTAACCCCCCCACCCCCAACACCACCCCAGGACCGCCCTGTGGAACTGCACTGTGACTGCGCAGCCTAACGTGTTGCTGCTTCATATCAAGCCTGATATACTTGAAATGACTGCATATCAATGTAAATATGCAGTACACACAAGCACAAGTTTAAACTTCATGTAAATGTTATCAATGTTATTTATCACTCTGCCACAATGCTGCTGCTACTAGTACTCTGTCAGAAGGTTACGCTAGGACTATGTAAATATACAACACAACTACCTCTATTTTTTATATATATGTTCCATATTTATATATTTTGATATATGTTCTATATTTCAGTCTCGCACTTTAATGTCTGTATGTGGTATATCTGTATATTTTTTATTGTCTATGGCTATGTTTATGTCTAAAGTATGTCTATGTCTGTATTTAAAGTATGTCTATGTCTGCATGGGAAAGTAAGAAACGAAATTTCAATTCTTTGTATGACCAGTGCATGTAAAGAAATTGACAATAAAGCCGACTTGACTTAATCTGTCACCATGTAGTCCTATGCCTACGATGGCAAAGAGAAGAACATTTTAATTTGATCTTCAATAAAAATGTCACATTTAGTTTACATGTTGAGTAGTTTTGGTTGTTGTTGGAGACATTATTGCATCCTTTAGTTTAGTTATGCCTATAATGCACAATGTCCCCTGCGATTGGAAGCTCCTGTAGCCGCATAGGATTTCAAAACATTGCGACGTGAAATGCCACAAAAAGCGATTTGTGAATAGGTCTTAGTGAGTTAGGAGTCCTCTCGACTTCTTTTTTTTTTTTTAAGCTGACCCAGACTTAGGTGCTACTTTTAGGTCTAAAATGCTTCGTGAATTACTTTTAGTGAAAAAAATTACGAGTCTTAAAGTTAGGAGTGACACTCCCATCATTTTTAGGAGTTGCTCCTAAATTCGCCAGTTAGGAGCTACTTTTAGTCTCAAAATTCTTTGTGAATACGGCCCCTGATGTGGTTTGGCTGGTGATTTAGAAATCCTTATACATGCTTTTATTTCCTCTAGGCTTTGATTACTGAAACTCTGTATGTAGGTGTAACTAAATCTACCTTAAACAGACTCCAGCTGGTCCAAAATGCTGCAGCCAGATTACTGACTGGATCTAAGTAACGTGACCACATTTCACCTGTGTTGGCTAAATTGCACTGGCTTCCTGTGGAACACAGAATTCATTTTAAAATTCTTCTGTTTGTTTTCAAAGCTTTACATGGTTTAGCACCTCAGTATTTATGTGATCTTTTAATTCCTTACTGTCCTCCTAGACCTCTTCGATCATCTTCCCAGTGTCTTCTTTGTGTTCCTTCTGCCTCTCTTAAATCCAAAGGTGACAGAGCTTTCTCTGTCTATGCTCCCCAGCTTTGGAATAGTCTTCCTGATGTTGTGAAATCCTGCCCCACTATTAGTAGTTTTAAATCCAACCTAAAGACCTACCTCTTCTCCCTAGCTTTTGACACTCCCTGACTCCCTCACCTCTCCCTTATTTTATATGTATGTATGTATGTATGTATGTATGTATGTATGTATTATTATTATTATTATTTTATGTAAAGCACTTTGGTGTAATGCTATTGCTTTGAAATGTGCTATATAAATAAATTTGACTTGACTTGAAGATATACTGTAGTGGTCAAAAGTTGCAATTTTTTAAATTTAATACCATATTCAGCAAATCCTCGGGGAAACACCTGGAGAGCCCATCAAGTTTGGGGTGCCTAGAGGGACTGGGCGAAAATAATGAAAACATTTTGTTGACCAATATTAGCTTTTTAGATGTCTAACTAGGGGGTTTTAGGGGTGGTGAATCTATCCCAGCCATTAGTTTTGAGTAAAAATGACTCTGAGTCCATAAAAAATCCATAACAAGTGGTTTTATTGAACAATTACAAAACAAGACTTTCTTAATCAGTTTAAAATTGAACAAACCTCCTCCCTCAACTCCCCTGCACTTCCTCACTCCTATTATCTTCTGGCTGGTTGATGTTCTGGCAAGAGTTACCATGACAGTTCCAACAAGCAGAAATACACTTGACTCCTTGCTTTTTACAGCAGCACCTGAGAGTGTAACAGACACCTGCACAGTTGCAGCTGACGGTAGGTAGTCTGGTGCAATGGGATCTGGTGTGACTGGTGCATAATCATGTTCTCCTTGTTTCTATCCACACTCAAGGAATCTAGTGATGGATTTTGTAGCAGTAGCCAATCTCTGGTCTGGAGATATGCCCGCAGAGAGTGCTATGCTGCACCTCCTGTAGTCGGAGGTAGTTTCTAAGGCTTGACACTAGTTACAGTATGTTGTCCTCATGAGTTTTACATGTTGCTCACTGTCCACCCTCAACGTTGGACATTCTTTGCTATCTATCTCTCTCTCTCACACACACACACACATTTATGCACATTGACTTTCTCACAAACACATTCACAACCACACACCCACACATCTATGCACATTGACTCTCTCACAAACACGTTCACAACCACCCACCCACCCACACCCACACAAACACATATGCACACACTTACAAATAAAGTTCACACCTTCACTGATATTGTCTCTCTCTGTCTCTGTCTCTCTCTCTCTCTCTCACACACACACACACACACACAAATACACACTCATGCAAAATGTCCTTTCTCACACACACCATGTTGAGACAAAACTATCTGTGATTATAGTACCAGTGTGTTACACGCAAAGTGTGTGTGTGTGGATAAATTGGGATGTGTTACTAGACACCTATAGGAACACATAGTAAAAAAAGCTATTGGTAAGAATTTTCCCTAACTAATATTCATCTGTGGGCCAAATAACTTTGCAGTTATCTATAGTCACGCAATATTATAAGCATTTAGCATGAATTGTTCAAAAGCAATGACTCAAGGAACTTAGTGATTTAAAAAAAATGCATTTTATCAGACTGTTTTTTAAGCCTCCATATCTCAGAAAATAAAATAGATACAAGCTGAAACTTTTGCACAGTAGTTGTTGGGTATTACAGCATTATTGACAAAAAGTATGAAGCAAATCCAAGAAGGTTAGGCGAGACGCATCTGTTGATTTGGCACGGAATGACACTGTACTGAAAATGTTATGCTGAAATTCAGAAGAGATGCACCTAGCTAACCTTCACTGAAAATTAAGCTTAATGTTATAGCTATAGGATGGACATTGTTGGACAATTAATGTTGTGATATTATCTTAACATGGCCCAAACATAACCTTTTGTCAAATGACATCAATTATTGGTTATTTAGATTTAAATATCCAACACAGGAGACAGGAAAGAGAAATCAGACAGTTGAGAAGATGTGACACTCACACTGTGTAAAATTTCTAGCAACGCCCCTGACCTCAGTATTTAATAAGACCTGGCTACGACCTTGCTTCTACTTGAGTTCAGTGTAAAGTATTTCCTCAAGAGTAAGCATAGCTCCACATCAGGCACGGTTTGCGGGGTCAGATCTACCAAGATCCAAGAGACTTGACCAAGTAAGTAGCAACTTATGAAGACATCTATTGAAAGTCAAAACCATGAGTGAAACCGGCGAAATGAAGAGCACCCTATTTTACAGAGGCAGAGTAGCAAGTTCTCCTCAAGGCTTATGAGGAGAAAACCGTAATAACAAAAAAGAACAATACTGAAGTGAAAGTACATGCAGCTTAAACCTCGCTTCTGCAGTTGGTACTCCGTCAGTCTCATAATCTGAAGGTCATAAGTTCGATCCTCACAGGGAACATGATGCTTTTTTATCAACTTTAGTTATAAACTATAGTTATCATGGTTACCCAAAAAAACATAGTAAAAGCATGGTTAATCCATGGTTAATTTTCGTAAGGGTGTGCCTGATTAAAATAAAAGAAAGGTGGCTATTGATAGATTACGCATTAGTCTGAGTTAATATGTGGTAGGTTTGCACATATATTGCTGGTTGCATATTTATATTTACATATACAGGCTTGGAATTTCACCATTTTAGGGGCAAGGCCACTTGGCCTTCAGTTGGGCATATTTGGTGGGGGGCACAAAGGCCACATGTCAGGGCACCAAGGCCAAAGTTAACTACAGTAGTAGGCTATAAAAAATATCAAAGTTGTATTTAGCCTATTGACAGCAGTAGACCAGCATCACTGCATTAGAAAAACATGAAACATGACATATTACATAGAACTGTAAATCATCTGATCATCTAATATTTACAGATATCTAGGCTATATTTAACATTTATTTTATATTTGGCCTGTTAGGAAATCATGTATGGAACAATTTAAGCACAGCTCAGCTTTAAAGGAACACGCCACCCAGTGTCAGTAGTAATATATGTGTAATATATGTCTCTCTTTTAAATGCCTATTCCCTGAATGGTAGGCTACAATTACTATGTGTTTTACATATAATATCGAAACAAAACCCAGGCAGTCTCATCTACGAGATGTTTACACACACACACACACACACACATTCACCTCCGTAAATAGAACCAACTTCGCGTTGACTTCAACCTGTGCTAGGAAGCACCAAGAAATTATTTGCAATGGCTGACTTAATAGACAATGACGATAACAACTGGCTTGTAGCAGACCCAGAACCATATTTGTTTGAACCCAAATACACAGAGGAGGAACTAGCTTTTATGGATCGTGAAAGGCAGGAAAGATGAGTGAGACGGTGAGAGAACACGGGCGAACAGCAACTGGTGGAGAGCCTGCTGTTGAGAATGGGATAGTGTTGCCATCGGTAGCGGGGGTCATAGGCTGCTGTTCAACTATACAAAGTTAATACGCGTTCTACTGTAGATGGTAAAACGGCCCGACGCGAAGCGGAGGTTCCGTAGGCCCTATAGAAAAGTGTAGGCCCTATTAACTATGTATTTTACAGCTTGGATGCAACATGACAGTTCATTTAAACTTCACAATGAGTTTGGCAACTGTGATACGGGCAAAAATATGGATCTACTTCATAGGTGGGCAAATAACATAGCCTATGGTTCTAAATTACGCAGGACAATGGGAAATTCAACTAAGCAGTGGAATAAAAATATATAATCTATTGTATAATGTCATCGGATATTCCATGTATTGCCAATATATAACACATTGGGAAATGTAATGGGAAATAATATATTACAATATATTTCAAGTAATACAATGGTAAATATATTTTCCTTTCAATCAATATATTATTCTATTATTTAAAATATCATGCCATCACAAGTTTCAAACAGAGGCTCTGAGTGATGATTTTAACACAACATTTCAGTTGGTAGTCAGCAACCTTCAGAGTTGAAAAGGTCACGTGCCACACACACACATACACACGCACACAGACACACACACATACAGACACACACTCACAGACAGGCACACACGCACACTCACACTTAAAGGGACACCAGGCAACATTTTCCTACCCGCCGACCTTCAGCCTCACAAAGTCTCAGACATTGCGAGAAGCAGGATAAGTTTACATCCTGCATCCCCAGCAGCAGGCTAACGAAACGCTAGTGATTGTTGCAAACGTGTGTATAATGCCAGAGCCGGCGAATAAGCAGCGAAAACCCTTGAAGGAAGGTGCAAAGAAAAGGAAAAGAGCTTCAAACCGAGCGAGGGCTCGCACACGTATCAACACGTACAGACGGTAGGGGGAGCTTTTTAGAGAAAAATCATCAGGCTTGCCGGGTGTCCCTTAGCTGCACATCTACATTCTGTGAGTTGAAGAGGTCAGGTACACACAGATGAAATCAAAACCACAGACCCTGCACCCATCCAACCTAAACATGCTGTATCTTCCTTTCACTTCTCTTTTCTGTTCTTTTTTCCAGTGACTCACATTGGGTTTTTTGTTAGTTAGGTAACTGCATTGAAGTTGAGCACAGTATGCTGTATGTGTGCTGCATTTTTTATATCTTTGTACTGTAAGATCAGGGACATTGCAATAGTCAGGATCCACTCATTTAAAGCAACTCAATGTAATAATTTTACCTGGAAATAATGGTTTCAAACTCACTTATGATGATACATGGATTTGTGATGGGCAGAATGGCACACTACCATGTAGCCGTTGATGTCTAGTACCTGGGCATAAAATCCCTGACCAGTACTGTATGTTTTGTTTGTTAACCTGATTGTAACCCCACCAATGCCTTTCCTCTGATCCTTAGGAGCTGAGTGCCCAAGGTGAAGGTGTAGCGATCCTTTTGCTGGTGAGATACCCCATGATGCTAGAATATGGAAAATGTAATAGGAGCTACGAATAGTGCTTCACATCTAGGCATTACGGTTTATTTTCTTCCATTCAACAAAGTTGTACATATCCATAAAACATTGGCAAAATATGACTGAGACCTTGGGCCTCAATTCGGGTCCTAAACTCCTTAAAGTAAAATTGCACATATGAACTTTCTTTATTCAAATAAACTTTCAAATTAAAAGTGCCCCTTTTCTACATAAAGGCAGGAGGCCTCTTCATTTTTAAAAAGCATAAAATAAATTAATATTAAATAAAAACAAGAATATAACATGTAAACAGAACATTTACATGTTATAAGGGTTATTAACAGTGAGCTACCCCTGCCTGCCTACAGACAGAATGCATGTTGTTTGCAGTGTTTCCCCTAAATCTTGGTTGTGGCTAGAAGGGATACAGCTAAGAATGTAAGTTACGTAACAGATTGTGAAATCTCGCCGCTCAGGACAGGAAGTAGGAAGCGATCATGGAAAGAAAAATAGCTATTTTGCGAACAGTAACATCACTTTTATGTTATAAATTCATGTTAGAAATCCGATTACAAAATAAATAGTTTAGTTATGATCACGGTTGTCCCAAAGAAGTATAATATATATGGACACGTAAGTTTAACTTTACCCCGCGTTACGAGAACTTATAATTAAAGACGTCTCAGCCATGGATATCCGTTTCATAAATGAAAACTATTTTTAAAACTATTTTTATGTATCGTTGTGAAAAGAGTTGCTTCAATTGCACACCGAACACTGCATTTCCCTTGGGGAAATGGACCATAGACATTTCCCTTGGGGATGGACCATAGACAATGTAAACCATTCTCTGATAAACACCTCGCCTCAACATAAAAATGACAATCGGTTTTGCCAATACTCACTTTATTGGAAGTGCATTTTAACAGTAATGTCAACAATGTATAGCAGACATCCCATACTGAAAAAAGTAATTTCAGGGAGGTATCCCTTTAGTCTAGCCTAGAAATCTAGACGCGCCCCTAGCGGCAGCAAATTACATTTGCTGCCAGGGCTAGTCTAGCAACTCTCCGTTGGCTTGTGAGCTCCAGAAATCGAAACTTAATCAGGCCAATGAAATCGTGTTTAGAGTCGTGGGCTTAACATAATGATTGATGGCAGAGTTGCAACCGTTTGGCTTGAATTCCCTGCTACTTGAAAACAAATAAGATGGATGTTGCTGTTGGCGAACAGTGTGACACGAGTTAAGCTTTTATTAAGTTGGCAAACGTTTGAACTAGCCAACAAGCTCCGCTGGTGTGAAACGCATGGGACTCATAGCGCTGCCGCTGTCCTATTGCGTGCAGAGGGAATTTGGAAGACAACTGATTATCCCGCCCCTCGGACTGAGCACTGTGGACGGTGAGTGCCCAGACCCTACATTTTAATGTGGGTCTGGCTCGTCAGGCTACCTTTAGTCTACTTAGATACTGAAATTCAGATGTTTGTTCAATAATGTCTAGTCAGGACCCCAAATAAGGAAGGCCTATAGATAGAAATTGTGCTAATAAAATATGTAGATTTTGGTAGTTTGGGCTTTTCATGTAGCCTTGGCAACTAGCCATATAGTATGGGCCTGAATAATATGCAAATTAAATGACATTTGTTAAACTCACCTCAACAAGTCTTTTGCAATCATTTAACCCGCCAAGGGCAATGCTAAAGTCACTGTTAAAAACAGTGCATTGTGCAAGAAGACTATCATTATGTTTTACTCTGAGACAAGGGTACACGTTCGTGTAGTCAGATGTGAAATGGGTCTTAAATGTTCCTTTTTGGGGGGCACTGACTCCAATGCTCCTGTTCCTAGATACACTGAACTGATTAATTTAGTTCGGGAGAAAAGAGATAAAAGCCCACCTACACTCAAAACTGATTGGTTGATTTTAGCAAAACAGGCCAGGATGCTCTTTGTGTTGGATGCGCTTCAGGCACACGCACCACCACTCTCTCTCTCCCTCTCCGTCGTGTGCGCGCTAAACTCAGATGCACACTCGATTTCAAGTCTCAGTATGGCTTGCCTTGCGCGTTCTTGTTTGCTCTAGATTCCGGGACATTTTATCTAATTTGCGGGCGTCAGGAAGCCGCTATCAATATGCGGGAGACTCCCAGAACTTCGGTAGACTTGGGATGTCTACCTAGACAGCACTTTGTCGCCAGCACAGAGTGTACAACGTACAGTACCTTAATGTTTTCATGTTTAGCTGACACAAACTCAAAATAATGACTGTAGCTCAAATACGCATCTCTCTCCTCCCTCCATTGTTGTTTAGGTTTGTGTTGCTGCATGGTATTACACGTGAGTTGTCCTCATGCTGAAAACGTGAGCATACATGACATTAATTCCTGACGAGAAGAAAGCAAAGTTGTCTCAGGAATTAATGTCAAGATATTTCTTGTTAGGGAAAATGACAAAAATAGTAACGCACAGTGACTTGGATAAGTAACTTTAATCTGATTACTGGTTTGGAAATAGTAGCATGTTAGATTACTCGTTACCGAAAAAAGTGGTCAAAATAGAGTAACGCGTTACTAAGTAACGCGTTAGTGGCATCACTGGACACAACCCATTAAACATGATTTCTAGAAAATTTTGTGGACAGAAATGGACAGATTGAGACATACAAATATGACATAATAGTACAGCAGCTAAGGCCAGATTTTTACCTGAATCGTTCAGTTTTTGAATAAAAGCACGGAACTTGGTACAGGTATACTGTAGTACTACCCCTATGATAAAAAATTGAAATGGACCCCAACACATAGCGCCCCCTAGTGGCCCCTATCTTGACTTCAAATATGGCCACCAAAATATGCCCTTTTTTTCTACATTTATAATGCTATGCTGCAAAACACATAATATGATAGCCATCTTTCAGCATTTTGAAATACATAATGAGACATTCATGCCTAATTAAAATGGCAGACATGTTGGATTTTAAGGAAGTAGCCATACATTCTGACACCGAGTCAAAAACTGGGGTGCGTTTAGGCTATGTGTGAAGTTTCGACTGTGTGACTAAACCTTGCACTTGCCTGGGCTCAATCCTTCTAATTTGCCCCCTAGAGGCTGGCATGCTAGCAAGGAGGCTAAAACCCATGGATGCTAGCGTCTGTCAAGTCTCTTAAAGAAACATATGCTGCCTTTTGGGAAATTAGCTATTTTGTCTTCTATCCTAGAGTTAAAATAAATAATAAATTAGTACATGCACCCAGTCATAGTTAGATAAATTAGTACATAACCCAGTCCAACACATCCTACTGTTAGCCTAATTCAATTGAGATGGGTGGGGCTAATTAGTATGCTAAAGTCTCTTTTAAGGCTTATAGTATTTGTTTGAAAAGGTATATTTTGCTTTAATGTAGTTTAACATTTTGCATCCCATAAAATGATTATGCCTGTCAATGAAGCTAATTTAAATACGTAATACCTTATGAGTTTAGCTCCCTACTGACACATTAGGGCTCATGCTAGTCAGTGAACCAGCACTTTTAGGACACTTGCTAGTGCGTTCAGCGCCCAGTCCTTGGGTGTGCTTTGTGGTGGAAACACCAAAAGCTCAAGACAGGTAAAGTTGAGTATTGTCCACATAGCAGTGATAATCAAATTCATGGGAGTGAATGGTCTCACCCAAGGAAGTGTGTAAATAGAGAAAAGTAGGGGCCCTAATACTGATCCCTGAGGCACACCTGTGGTGAGGTCATGTGCCCTTTAAGGTAGGATTTAAACCAGTCAAGGGCTTTCCTAGACATCCCAGTTCAGATAGTGTAGAAAGGAGAATGTCATGGTTAACAGTATCGAAGGCTGCAGATAAGTCTAGTAGAATGAACACTAATGACTTAGCAACTTAGATGAGGACTTAGCTACTCTCAATGCTTCAGTCACAGACAGAAAAGCAGTTTCAGTAGAATGACTCTTGAAAACAGACTGGATAGGGTCTAGCACAGGGGTGGGCAACTAATTTCCCCAATCCAATCCAATCCACTTTATTTATATAGCACAGTTTAAACAAACACAAGGTTCCCAAAGTGCTGTACAGCAAGATAAGAAACACACAAGACACCACAGAAGCACAATAATAGGATAAAGTATTACAATTTAAAAGATAAAAAACGAACTAAAAATAAATGTAAAAATAAATACAAGTAAGAAGACATAAAAACTAAAATAAAAGTAAAAAGAGATTAAAAACCAACTCAAATCCAATAAATAAAATAAAATAAAATAAATAAAGTATACTGCCCACATAACACATCTACATACCATCAACACACTACCTGGGGTTAAAAGCCAGAGAAAAGAGGTGAGTTTTTAGATGGGACTTAAAAAGAGACAGTGAAGGGGCCTGTCTGATGTGAAGGGGTAGATTGTTCCATAGTTTTGGAGCTGCAACGGCAAAAGCTCGTTCCCCTCTACATTTTAGCCTGGCTCTGGGCTCTGTCAGGAGCAGCTGGTCAGCTGACCTGAGACAGCGGCTGGGAGTGTATGGGTGGAGCAGCTCAGAAAGGTAAGGTGGGGCAAGGCCATGCACGGCTTTAAAAGCAAATAAAAGAGTTTTAAAATGAATTCTAAAATGGACAGGCAACCAGTGGAGTGAAGCTAAAATAGGTGAAATGTGCTCATACTCAACGGAGGACCCGCTAACCCCCATATAAAGTGCATTGCAGTAATCCAGCCGGGTGGTCACAAAGGCGTGGATTGCTGTTTCAAAGTGCTGTTTTTGAAGGACTGGTTTAATTTTTGCCAGCTGCCTCAACTGGAAAAAGCTTGATTTTACCACAGATTTAATCTGGCTGTCAAATTTAATGTCAGAGTCCACTTTTACCCCCAAATTTGTCATGATTGGCTTGTGGTACTGTGCTAACAAACCCAGATCAACCAGGGGGGTCACAGAAGTGCCACCAAAGACCATGACTTCAGTCTTTTTTTCATTAAAATTTAAAAAGTTAAGAGACATCCAGGCTTTAATGTCATGTAGGCACTCTAGCAATGGTTTAATACTGTAAGCATCTGACTTTTTAAGACGGACATAAATCTGTGTGTCATCCGCATAGCAATGA
Source organism: Alosa pseudoharengus (assembly GCF_046254945.1). Taxonomy (NCBI): domain Eukaryota; kingdom Metazoa; phylum Chordata; class Actinopteri; order Clupeiformes; family Clupeidae; genus Alosa; species Alosa pseudoharengus. Next base: position 34,890,991 of record NW_027468718.1, read on the forward strand.
AAAGAAATGCCGTGTTTTCTGAGAATTGAACCAAGGGGGAGAAGATAGAGAGAAAATAAAAGAGGGCCAAGCACAGAGCCTTGTGGTACCCCATATGAGAGGGGGACAGTGGAGGACACAGAGTCACCAACACTAACACAGAAGGTTCGATGTGACAGGTAGGACCTGAACCATTCCAGAGCTGTGCCTCTGATGCCCACCCACTGCTCCAAACGGGCAATCAGGATTTCATGGTCCACTGTATCAAAAGCAGCAGTCAGATCAAGCAGTACAAGGACAACGCAGTGACCAGAGTCAGTAGCTAAAAAGATGTCATTAAAAACTCTTAAAAGCGCTGATTCTGTGCTGTGCAATGTTTTAAAGCCAGATTGGAAGATCTCAATAATATTTTGCTCATTTAAAAAGTCCATGAGCTGGGAATACACAATCTTTTCTAAGATTTTAGACAGAAATGGCAATTTGGATATCGGCCTGAAGTTTGCCAAAACAGTAGAATCCAGCCCAGGTTTTTTTAACAATGGTTGCACAACGGCATGTTTAAAATTACCTGGAACCACTCCAGAGGTCAGACTGCTATTAATAACTGCAGTAAATGATGGTCCAGCAGTCTGAAAAACCTCCTTAAGAAGTCGGGGAGGGACATTATCAACTGGTGAGCCTGAGGGCTTCAAATGACCAACAATATCCAGCACAAAGGGCAGGGTCACAGGCTGAAATGAGTCAAAAACAGCAGAGAAGGGGACAGACACTGAAGGGTCAATTGAAATGACACTTGTAATTTGTCCTTTTTCCATTTTCTCTCAACTCTTCGGCAATTCTGTCTGGCAGCACGGGTTGTTTCATTCAGCCAGGGCTTCGCCTCCGACTTAGTTTTATGCCGTCTAGTCTTTAATGGAGCCGCAATGTCTATGGCAATTTGACAGGTGTCGAGAAACCATGAGTTCAGAGCCTCAGTATCATACCCAGATGCAGGCAATACACAGTTTTGACTGAAGGCAGTGGTGAAGCGAGCAGCAGTGGAAGGGTTAATAACCCGACATCTACGAGCAGCAGCAGCGCGAGGTTTGGCTGCTTGATAGCGAACAGTAGCTTCAAACAGTACAGGCATATGGTCAGAGAAAAATGCATCACAGATCTCCAGATTGTCAACAGGCAGACCGTAAGATAACACAAGATCAAGTGTGTGACCACGTTCATGTGTAGGCCCAATTACGCACTGTACAAGATTAAACGAGTCGATAATGTTTAAAAATTCTCGTGCCAATGGGTTCTCAGGGCAACACACATGAATATTACAATCTCCCACAATAAGGACTCGGTCATATTTAGGCATAATATCCGCTAAGAACATAGAAAAATCAGATATAAAGTCTCTGTTATATTTGGGAGGCCGATAAACCACCGCACACAACACCGTGTGAGAAAGACCCAGCTCAAACAGACTTAGTTCAAAGCTAGTGGTCGATGGTAACGTTAGTGATAACTGTTTGCATTTAAAGTCACTCTTAAAAACAGTCGCAATTCCTCCACCTCGGCCAGATGTCCGGGGAGAATTAAAATAGGAGCAATCGTCAGGTAAATCGTCAAGGGGCCACATGACAAACTGGGACTGTTGAGGAGGGCCGGACCCAAAATACCGAAGTCTGAACTCAATTCTGTTCAATTCTATTCTGTTCTTGTATAACATTAAGTAAATCATATGGTTTTGTTTACTAGTCGTAAGAACAGATGAAAATGTGAGGGAGACAAAGGAAAAACAGCAATGTTATTTAGTCTATGTCCAGTATTTAATCCTCATTCTCGAAAATGATTTTTTGACTTTTTTCAGTTTTCAAAGACTGATATAAAAAAGTACTACAATATCTATATAATTAGGCTAGGTCATGAAAATGTGAAGGAGTCAGTACAACCGATAGGCCTGTGCCACCATTTCATCAACACTCAGCAATATTTCATCATTAAATCATTACCATCATTAAATTAACTAATATGCAGAATTAGACTACTAAAATGTGGAGCAGACAATAGTAGGCTGTCATTAGTTAATCAACATGCACAAAGAAAACTATTTTAAAAATGTAGGCTATGTTTTTGCTTTAACTTTATGCACATAACTGTGATTGGTCAACTCGATCTCTATGCTAGGCTCTTGACTATTGTTCTTTCACGGATCTTACGCGGGCCGGTCAGGGAAAGCCCACGGGCCGGATGTGGCCCGCGGGCCGTATGTTGCCCATGTATGGTCTAGCAGGTTGTTCTGATATAGTAAGTTCAAGACTTACTTGAAGATCACTTTCTCCAAAAACTTTGACAAGAAAGGAAGAAGGGAGATACAGTAGGTCTGTAAAAACAGGAATGGTTTTAGAGGTGGTGGCAAATGATACATTTTCCATCTTTATCCTCCTTGACTGATTTTTCACTAGTTTCCCATTTGGCTAGGGTCAGTGTCACTACTGGTAGCATAAGCCAGTACTTGGAGCCTACAAACATTGCACAGGTAGTCCAACTCCTCCAGAATGGCACACCAATACGTTCCATTGCCAGAAGGATTGCTGTGTCTCCCAGCACAGTCTCATGAGCATGTAGGAGATTCCAGGAGACAGTTGCTCTAGGAGAGCTGGGCAGGATGGTAGAGGGTCCTTAACCCAGCAGCACCACCAGTATCGGCTCCTTTGTGCAACAACAAACAGTAGGAGCCCTGCCAGAGCCCTACAAAATGACCTCCTCCAGGCCACTGGTGTGAATGTCTCTGACCACACTGTCAGACTTCATGAAGGTGGCCTGAGGGCCCGATGGCCTCTGGAAGGACCACTGCTCACTGCCCAGCACCGTGCAGCTCAATTGGCATTTGCCATAGAATACAAAATTGGCAGGTTCGCCATTGACACCCTGTGCTTTCCACAAATGAGACCAGGTTCACCCTGAGCACATGTGACGTCTAAAGATGTCTTGGAGAATGTAATGCTGCCTGCAACATCATTTAGCATGACTGGTTTGGTGGTGGGCCAGTGATGGTCTAGGGAGGGATATCCTTGGAAGGACGCACACACCTCTACGGGCAAGACAACTGCACCCTCACTGCTCTTAAGCATCAGGATGAAAACTTCAGACCCATTGTCTGACCCTGTATTGGTGCAGTGGGTCCTGGGTTCCTCCTGTTGCACAACAATGGCTGGACACATAGCGAGAATGTGCAGGCAGTTCCTGGAGGATGAAGGCATTAATACTAGTGCTGTCAGTTAAACGCGTTATTAACGGCGTTAACGTAAACCTATTTTAACGGCGTCAATTTTTTTATCGCGAGATTAACGTTCTTTTTGGTGTAATAAACGTTGTAGTTTTTTCACATGCTGTTGCAACAACCCGGAACGTTAGAACAACTACAAAACCACACCGGATCTAGCTAGACCAGAAACGAATGGAATGGAACGTTGTATGTGCTGCACGTACACGCCCCTTTTAGGTGAAAGATGACTGATATAAAGGAAATCTATGCTGCTGCATCAAAGTGGGGAGCGAAAAGGGCTTATAGTAAACTTACTAAATCTTGAAACCAACATGAATAAACCCAGAGGAAACTTTTGCTTCTCATTTGTATCCCTTCTGCTGCTAAAGAGACAAAATGGTGATTCTCTTTTAAGGATCATTTAAGTATTACTTTTGTCACAATTATTTCTCCTAATTTTGCCTTAGGAGAAATAAAAAAAGCAAAAGATGAGACACATAGCAATAAGACAAGTAGGAGTCACATAAAAGATATTAGTTTGAGAAGCAGGAGAAATACGGGAGATCTCTTATATGTTTGAGTGTAGTCTCACTTACAACTTGTTTCTCCTTAGGAGAAATAATAGAGCAGATGGAGTCACATAAAAGATACTAGTTTGAGAAGCAGGAGAAATACTGGAGATCTCTTATATGTCTGAGTGTAGTCTCATTTACAACTTGTTTCTCCTTAGGAGAAATAATAGAGCAAATGAGGAGACATTGCAATGAGAAACTGTTGAGAAGTTACAATTGAGATGTCAGTTTGAGGGTCAAAAAACAGGGCACTCCATAGCATTTCAAACTTTTATTTTATAAAACAAAGCAAAACAGTTGTACTTTAAAAATTGACTTTATACAATGGGAGCTTGCACAGATGCACTTTAAAATGGACTTCAAGCAATGGAACCATGTTAATGCCTTGGTATGTTCTTTTTATAATGTGTATTCTTATTTTATTTTTTTTGTGTGAGTGTGTATGTGAGTATTATTTTTAAAAGCTGCACAACCAAATTGCATTGTGCGGACCAACTGCACAATGACAATTTAAGACTATCTATAAATCATACAACATGGAGAAATGAACTAATAAACAATAACATAAACAAACTGAACTTGTACCAAAGCGTGCCATACTGTGTACAATGGTGGATGAAAGCGTGGGCTGGTCAATCTGCGTCTTTTATCCTGGTGGTGGAACCAACCAAAGGGAGGAGGGAGAGAAGAGCAGAAAATAGAACATTGTTAGTTTGTGAGCCACTCAAAAATACAAAGTAAGACATTGGTTTGACCGTCTGCTTTCATAACTGTGGGAATTTTGATACAGCACAAAGATCAGACACATCTTATTAATCACTTAAACACAGAATGGGGGATGTGATAGCTACCACTCACATTTTTGCTATATGTTGCCCAATTGAAAAACAGATTTTATTGATATATTTGTCAAGCTTAAACAAGTTTGTTGAATTCCCTCACCTCATCTAGTGAGTAAACTGTATTGTCAGGCTAGGAATAACCCCTATCCAGCTTACCACTAGGCCACCAAATCATCACCAAATGGCGGACCGCGGTCCGAGTCCGGACCGTGACGTGATCCTATCCGGACCCAGACCATAATAGCCTAATTTAGATTTTCACGTAAGATTTGTACTTTTTAAAAGTACATAATCCGTCCATGCTGGAAGTGTCTCTCTTTCTCTTTCTCTCTCTTACACACACACACCTGTCTGTTTGTCTAGCTGATCCTTTACCCTTTTTTTTTTTCTTCACACTTACATAGGCTTCAGAAGGCCTTACAGACTTCAGCTGGTACTATCTAAAAGTCTATTAAACTTGATTTAACAGAGATCTCTGCACTTTGTGCTCTGAAAAAATGTTTTATAATGTTGTATTGTTTATGTGGTCCACTTTTGCACACTACCTTGTAGAATATCTTTGCTTTTTGGCACCAAACTCTATGCTATAATACCAGCAATGTGAGGTTTATGGACAAAACACCAAATTTGACCTTTTCTGAATTTGACCTTTGATTTGGGTCCTTCAAAACCTTCAAAAAAATGGAGACATGTTTTTTTTTACTCTTAAGAACCCCTAGAACAAAGATATATTACTCTCCAAAAATTAACATGCGAATCCCACAAGCCCCCAAATTAGACACATAGGCCCCCCTACTATTATGCATATGTGCTAATATAGCACACAAACAGTGAAGCAGTAAGACAGAGGTAAAAAGTGGCTAGACAGACAGTACACAAACATGGAGAGGGTGGAAGGCAGACTATGCGGAAAAGTCTATCTCTCCTCTTCCCTTAAAGGAATTATCCGGAGTAAAATGCACTTTAGATCGATTTACGGATGATTGGGGGTACATACGTTGAGTTGACATCAAAATCATGTCATTCGGATGTGTTTTGAGAAAGTTCGATTGTACTGTTTTCAGTCACAACTCGGTAGCCTGGAAGTGAGCAGGGCATTTCAATTTCGCCTCTTCTACAGTTCCAAACAACATAACACTTACGTGGTAGTGAGTAGAGGGTCCCTAAAGCCAAACCGAAGTATCCCGAGGTCTTTATGTGGTCGAATAGAGAACCGCCGTCATGCTATCCGGCAAAAGATTCTTTGGACGCCGCTATTTATGTATTTCCGGCTCCCATTGACTTACATTGAACACATATAAACAAAACGTCAATTATGTGCTCAAACTAACGCCGCTGACTTATGAAAACAACCATTCCACTTTGATACGAAACTACATAATTGTACAACATTTATACAACAAAAATCACAGAATTTGGATCAAGTAATGTGGAGAAATCTTATGCAAAGTGTCAACCCCTAACAATGTGCCCATTGCCCAAATTTATGGTGGACTAATGTCGAATGTCAGAGTAATGACATTGAAAAAGGTACCTTAATGATACACTTCAATTCATAAAGGTACGAAGTATAAAAAGAAAAACACAATTTATCAGATGGATTACCCATATAATTTAACATTTATTCGAGGGCACATTTATTCCCAGAACTATAATGGGTGTTAAATATTCCACAACCGCTAGATGGCAGCATGACACAGCACATAAAGTACACCTACGTGTCACTGCGACCTGAAGGATGGCGTGGTTGAATATCCACTTCTCCTGCACTTCGGGTCTAATAGCGGGTGAATTGCATGACCACCAGATGACGCCATTTCACTGCACCTCGGGCCTAATAGCTGCTGTAACTTCGTTTAAGTAATAAGCCTCGAGGAGCCGACGGTTACACTTGTTTTAGGGGCGTTGTTAGCCACGCTGCTACAGAAGAAGCCCATAGGCTACAGTCGCGTGTGTTTGTGGTGATTTATTCCATGTATTAACAAAATAATAATGTAACATTAAAAAAATAGCCTACATAGATAAAAAAAACTAAATAATTACATCAACAAGTAAAGAAGCTTTATCATTGATATATAAGCTTACTGAAAATTAAATATAGGCCTAGCCTACAATTGTGTTCCACAGACAATATGTCCTACAGATAATAACAACAGTAAGAACATAGGCTAACCTAAGTCATGACGACACGGGGGCTTAAGTCTCATGTTGGCCTATGACTACGTAGCCTAGGCTACCAAGCACGTCTGGGTCTGCGACAGTGAAATAGCTCCAATAATAATTGTGTCGCCAATGAATATATGCTAACATGAATCTCATCAGTCACCTATAGATAAGGGTTAGGCTATAACATATGTAGGCTATAATGTAAAAATAGGGTCATATCATATAATGTTGACTTATTAAGATGGGGGAGAGAGCTGAACATATTACACTGAACTAACTGTTCATTGTTGAAAATCAATCAAAAGTTTGTAGTTGATCCGGATGTCATTGGTCGCAAGGACTGTTAATGGGTGTATCCACAATTGGGACCTTGTTACAAGTTGGTCTTTCAGCTGCTAATGCAATCAGTGGCCGTCAGAAAACATGTTAGACAACTGGGGAATGAGATGCCACACATAAAATGTACAGTCAAACAGAACCCACAAACATCAATGGGAATCAACCAAACACTGCAGGGAACCATGTTATTGTCAATCAGCACTCTGCCACGCTAAATCAGACCCTGCTTATGTTTGTGCAGAGCAGAACAGATATTTGTAGATATGATGCAGGACCTGTTAAGAGAGATTGGCAGCTCAGTCTCCCTCATACTAGTCCCTACAGTGAACGATGTAATAGCATAGTGCTGCTGCTGCTGATGTGCAAGACAAGACAGGGTATATTCATAATGTGACAGGCAGCATGTATTTATCATTATGTTACAACCTCTGCACAACTACTATTGATGTTAGAAGAACAAAACAATACATCTTCAAATGTTCATTGCTTATTACATGTGTTATAAAAACAAAATCCTTGTCTGCTTTCTGTGTTTTTGCATGCACCTGTCAACAGGGGTGTAAAGACATATTTGTTCACCATGCACTTAGGCTGTTCTGAGTCATTGTTTGTATGTTATAGTATTTGTTGATTTTCATTTATTGCCCATTGATATTGCATTCACATTATTGTTTAGTATTGCTATTCTCCTTATTATGACCGCCGCGCAGCGAAGCTTTCTTTTTTCTTTTTCGCATGTCCAAATTTCCATCAATGATTCCCGGGACACTGAAAGACCGGGGTAGACGAAACTTGGTGGGCATGTTACCCCATATGGATAGCATGGAACCATCGTTTTTCATTTTGATCTGTAGCCCCCCCGCTGGACTGCACCCCCCGAAAGGAGGGTAGGGCAGACACAGTTCTCTGTGAATATCTTGAGAACTGTAGGGCCTAGGATGACCATTTTTTTCCGTATATTTGCCTCCAGGGGTCATGTTAACCCATTTCATGTGCACACATGTGCACAAACAGATACACACACACACACATACATTCACAGTAATCATATGTATGACACATACTCGTAGACATATGTACGCTTGCATGCACAGGAACATACGCAGGCACACACACAAGCACGCACGCACGCACACACACACACACACACACACACACACTCACACACACACACACACACATAACATAAACATGTACATGCACACAATTCAAGAATTTCTCAGAATTATGAACAGGCAAGATGGAGGTGGGTTGTATAAAATTATTTTTACATGTGAAATCTATGAACTAATCATGTTTTGGTACTTGTTGTCTAGTAGATACCAGTGAGAATTGAGTGTGGATAATTCAATTTAGTGAGACAGTTAGAATCATATAGGCCTTTCAGCGTGATTTCTTTTTGTGGAAAAAATGTGCTGGACTGGGCGGCGGTCATATTTTGTACCGCTCTGCGGTACATCTAGTTTAGTCTTCTTTCTCTCGACTCTAGGCTAGCGCATGCATTATCATGGCCCTATAATTGTGCAGACAGGCGGGATATCCGACGCTCCTTTTACAGTAAACTACTTCACAACGAACGTTCAAATAACCCCCAGAGTTCAGTGTCCATCAGTCCCAACATTTAGAAACATAATCGAAAAGTCCAAGCGTGAAGTGGGTGTGTTTTGATTTTGAGAGAGACTGGAGAAGGGCCGTATGTCTCACAGCAACTGCGATAACCTTGTTTCTTGAAGGCTATTCTTACCTCCAAATATCCACATGAGGGTCGGCGACTATCCAATACCCAATACTATTTGCAATACCCTCGATATACATATTGTTGGAAAGCTTAGTTTATGGCCGTTCGTGTGAGTACAATAACTTAATTTTGTAAATTTTACCAAAAATTTCACCTTGCAGGGTCACATTTCATTTGTTGTCTTATCTTTTTTTATTCAAAACAATTCGAAGGTATTCATACTCAAGTCTAATTACCACCAGACACAAATAATCATCACCAGGGTAGGAATTTCACGGCGGCCACGACGGCCATGGCCGTCGTAGTCCCTTGCGTTGGCCGTGACGCCCCTTTGAAAATCAGAGGTTTACAGGCCACGGTGGCCTTGGTGCCCCCTTCTTTAAATATTCTGCTTTGCGTCCTACGAATAGCGATATATATTTAGCCTATGGCCTGTCAAAATAATCTTAGCATTCGCAGCGCAAATTACGCAGTGGAGAAAGTGACAACGCAAGAAAGAAAGTGCGTCCAAATTAACCCATTCTTAGTTGAACTACTCGCGAAGTAGCCTACTCATCACACAGACATCACAAGTATCACATGAAAGAGCTTTTTCTCCGCTTTGAAACGATATTAGCCGCTAATTGCTGTGGTGAACGGTTCGCGAGAAAAGTAAATAATATTCAATTTAATCATAAATTCTACTGAAGGTTTTGCGTCCATCTCCCTACCCATTCATCTCGGTGGAATACTTCACGAACCCTTCGTTTAACATATGACAAACCATATATCAGAATAAACAGCAGACCTTACCGAACAGAAAGGTGTAAAGCAGTCCCCTGTACAGTTAGCCGTTCCAGACTAATCCCGTTTTGAATTTGCAGTAAATTTCAACATACATGGATGTCTCCAAATTTGGGATTTAAGTTTTACACTGTGTTTAAATTGTTCCACATTATTTCATAACGGGCCAAATACAAAATAAATATTACAAATGTCGCCTAGATATCGGTAAATCAGAGGACGGCTGACTATAAGAGTTTGTGAAAATAGCCTTAATGATCACAAAATGCTAAGCATGCATCTAGACTATTTGAGTTTCTTAAAGCTGAGCTGTGCTTAAATTGTTCAATACATGATTTCATAACAGGCCAAAATATAAAATTAAATATATGTTAAATATAGCCTAGATATCTGAAAATATTAGATGATCAGATGATTTACAGTGTCATGTTTTATGTTTTATATTTTATTTTTTATGTTTTATATATGTCATGTTTTATGTTTTTGTAATGTTTCATACAGTGATGCAGGTCTACTGCAGTGAATACAACTTTGATCATTTTTATAGCATACTACTGTATAGTTAACTTTGGCCTTGGTGCCCTGACATGTGGCCTTTGTGCCCCCCACCAAATATGCCCAACTGAAGGCCAAGTGGCCTTGCCCCTAAAATGGTGAAATTCCAAGCCTGATCATCACCTAGGTTAAATCCTCTCTCTCTCTCCAAAATCTCTTCCTCTGAGATGCACGCGCTATAGGCTATAATTTAGGCTACCCGACATTTCAAATGTGACTCTCTAATCAACTTTTTTATCAATGTAGCCTTTTATTGTTTTTTTGCCATGAATCGTCTGAGCTGTGATGAAATCGTGTGTTGTTTAAAGTTGGGACGACTACTGTAGGCTTAGGCTATACTGCCCATATTGGCCCACCCTACTTCGCAATAGTCCACTCCGTTGAAAAATCCTGGCTACACCCCTGTTAATGACCTCGTGTCGGAATGGCAGGACGTTTGAAAAAAAGGTCAATAGTGGGGTCGCATGTATCTGTAATTTTTCTCAGTCTCAGGGTCTATAGAACAATTTGAGTCCGAGTGTCAAACACACAGATAACAATAGCCTCTAGGGGGCGCTGCAAAATATTTAAACTGCTACAACTTTTGACTAGTTTAACCAAATATAACATATGAGGTATGTATGGATTCAGAATTAAAAGGAGAAACTGGTGAGCTAAGCATTTGGTTACCAGATTAAAAACACACTTTATAATAAACACACTTTTAGCCCATGGACAGCAAAATGGTGCTTTTTTTAGATAAAGGGTGGAAATGCCCTCAAAGTTGCAATGAAACATCATTTTTAAAGTTATTGTAAATAAAGCCTGGGTAATCACTCAACTCGATTTAAGATTGTTGTTCAGAATATCCCTGAAGCACAAAGATACCTAGGATACCCATACACAAATATGGCTGCATAAAGCCGATGTGATATTAAGCACCCAACTTGCAACTTTGAGTTTATGAATTTAGGATCATGAGTACCAATTTTTTTCAATCAAGCCATCATTTTATTCACAAAAAAATTCACAAAAGAACTTTATATCTGGAAGAAATAATAATGTGCGTGGAATTTTGAGGAACCCATTGCGTAATACAGGCTTGTGAAAAAGGCTATGGCTATTTTTGAGTACATAAATCAATGACCAATGACACAGTTTCTGAATAAAGACGGTTTTAGGTAGTCATGATGAAGTAGTCGTGATAGCCTAAAGTAGTCTAATAGGCAACAGACCCATTACACAGCTCAGTCATCATCATGGGCATTGCCTAGCTCTCTATATCAGGGCCGTGCAGAGACCTTTGGAGGGCCAGGGGCTCAAATTGAAAAAGGGGCACATGAAACAAGAGTTTTAAACATTTGTCAGCATAATTTACCATTCAATCCGTTAAATTATAGCGACCCATATTGAAACAAAATTCAACATGGAATCTTACAACAAACTACATCATACTATAGTATATAGATAATTTACCCCACCAGGTGAAATCTTTATCTATTTGTTTGTATGTGTGGTGTGTGTGTGTGTGTGTGAGAGAGAGAGAGAGAGAGAGAGAGAGAGAGAGAGAGAGAGATCCACTGCCTTTTGTGGCTTTCTTTCTGCATTTGTCTACTGTCTTTGAGGCATCTTGCACTGCATAATTCAATATTATGATTTATAAAACAAAACACAATTTAACTTTGTAAAAACCAACCTGAATTGACATGAATCTAGCTTTTAGTCAGTTTTATAGCTGTAGTTCAGCTGTTCAGCTTTGAATCAGAAAATATAGTATTATAGCAATAATTATAGCAATTATATACAGTAACCTCCGGAATTATTGGCACCTCGGTTAAAGTTGACTAAAAACTGGTATAAAAAAACAATCTGTTGGTGATGTATTGTAATCTCACAATGAAAGAAATTAGGAAAAATCCAACCTTGAATGGAAGCAAATTTATTTGGAGAAAAAGGAAAATCTCAAAGAAATAAATATTTGTAACAAAAACACATTGCTCACAATTATTGGCACCCCTGCTTGTAATAACTTCTTAAGCCTCCCTTTGCCAATAAAACCCCATAAAGTTGGAGAATGCAAAGCAAGTTAAGACTGTTCGTCTTTACAAAATCTCCCCAGATCCTCCAGATTCCTAGGTCCACACTCCTCTTTGACTCACCCCACTGTTTTCCTATGGAGTTTAGATAAGGGGACTGAGATGGCAATGTCTGAAGCATGATTTTGTGTTCAGCAAACAATATTTGTTTTGATCTGGACATTTGCTTTGGTTCATTGATCTGATGAATGATCCAATCATGACCAACTTTTAGTGTCTTGGCAGAGATTGGCAGATTTCCTTTGAAAATGTTCAGGTTTTTCTTGGTGTTCATGACACCATGCACCTTAATTAGGTTCTCAAGGCCTTTGGGAATAAAAACAGCCCCACAATAGCACAGCCCCTCCACCATAATTCTCATTAGGCATGGGGTTCTTTTCAGTATAGTCATTCTTCTATGTACACCAAACACATCTAAAGTTTCTAGCCAAAGAGCTCAATCTTCATTTCATCTGACAATACACCACACTTCCAGACAAAGTCACTGTACCATTCAGTAACTGCTGCCGTTTACATTAATAGTTAAATGGCTGGACAGGCGTTTACCTGCATGCCCTCTAAATAAGCTATTAGGAGTGAGGTCACTTTTGAAGATTTTTTTGGGGACTTGGTGACCCCAAGATGATACATCATCGGTTTAATACCGCTATTATCTGGCCCTATAGCCCAGAAACCCCCATTCAACCCCATCTTCAACCTTTACAATTTATCTTCATTCACTTACATAAACATACTGTCTACTGTTTTAGCCAAAATTGTGCAAAGTAAAGAAGCATCATACAGGCCCCTCTGATTGGACAGACAGTCTATCAGTCAATCCCCGTCAACAACCATTTCCATTGATTCAAAGGGCCAACATGTGAAAATAGACACCAATTTTGCAACAAACCAGTCTGAAATAAGCATGAGAAATCTTACCTTACTTTGCCTGGACTATATGAAAAAATTCATTTCTTGAATTTCCCCTAGGGATCAATAAAGTATATCTATCTATCTATCTATCTATCTATCTATCTATCTATCTATCATGCATGGGATATCATAGGCCTAATGTTTGTTTGTGGCAATGCAAGGGATTAGGCCTACGACAGTGTTTTTCAACCACTGTGCCGGGGCACACTAGTGTGCCGTGAGAGATCATCAGGTGTGCCGCAGAAAATTACCCAAATGTCACTTACTGGTCCGGAAAGGCAACTGTTGCATCAAAAAATTTAGTTAAAAATGATGTTTCATTGCAACTTTTAAGGGGCATTTCCATCCTTTATCTAAAAAAAGCACAATTTTGCTGTCCATGGGCTAAAAGTGTGTTTATTATAAAGTGTGTTTTTAATCTGGTAACCAAATGTTTAGCACACTAGTTTCTCCTTTTAATTCTGAATCCATACATACCTCATATGTTAAAATTGGATAATCTAATGAAAAGTTGTAGCAGTTTATATATTTTATGGCGCCCCCCAGAGGCCATTTTTTATCTGCGTGTTTGACACTCGGACTCAAATTGTTCTATAGACCCTAAACTTCAACTTGGAAGTGAAAACCAAACTTTAACACAAATTTGAAATGACTGAGCCTTAAACAACCCCACTACAAGTGTCGCTACTCCGACAATGGAAAACAAATGTCGCAGTAGTGGGACGCTTGAAAATTAATGTTAATGCCGCCACTTCGACAATTGACCTGTCGCTAAGCTCCGCCCCCCATTGTTACCGTGTGAAAACTCGGACAAACAAACCAGACTTGATTAGAAATACATTGTGGACAATGGCAGCTGACAGTATATGAAAGCAGGCTTTGAGGACGTTTTGGTCGATAAAGGATTTACTTTCCTCCAGAAGCTATCAAAAGGGACTTAATTATGCTATGGAGGGGTGTATTCAAAACTTTAGAATACATACAAGGTGACAAGCAGTTGTGGCGAGTAGCCGTGCAAATCACCGTGCAAAAACCACTGACATTAATGCTAGCTAGCTAGCTAGTGGAAGATTGATACTAAGATATGTTAGGTTACGTTAATATTTGATGTAGTAGGAATATAGTAGTTGGTTAATGAGCATTTTCATCTTGGGATTTAACAGGGAACCTGTGCCCACGTTGTTGGCTTAGTAGCCTACATTACGTCGAGCTGTTGCAAACGGGAGAGGCATCCTGTAGGCTACTGTTGATGGAAATATACCCGTTTTCTAGCCTCTCGGGGTACCGGCTATCAGTATTACACGTCCCCCATGCAAAACGTTTGACAATGGTTATCCATCGGGTTTTTTTTTAGTTAATAAACTCCATAAATAACCATTAATTTGTCATTTTATGCCTCCTCCCTGTTGTTTCCTATGGAGTTGTCCGAGCTGATGTCCGAGTCCCGCTGAGGCTGAACTGTCATTGGCTCATCAGCGTTCTAAGGGTGGTGCTTAGCGACAGGTCAATTAGACGCCAATGTCTAAGTAGCGGCATGTCGGAATAGCAGCATGTAACCCATGCATGCGTATATATGTCTACTGTGTGAGTATGTGTCATACGTAGGATTACTGTGAATGTATGTGTGTGCGTGTGTATCTGTTTATGCACATGTGTGCATATGGAATGGGTTTACATGACCCCTGGAGGCAAACATATCCAAAAAATTGGTCATCCTAGGCCCTACGGTTCTCAAGATATTCACAGAAAACTGTGTCTGCCCTACCCTCCTTTTGGGGGGTCCAGTCCAGCAGGGGGGCTACAGATCAAAACGAAAAACGATGGCTATCCATGTGGGGTTACATGCCCACCAAGTTTCGTGTACCCTGGTCTTTCAGTGTCCCGGGAATCCTTGTTGGTCACTAAATGTACACATAAATTATTTTATTGTAAGGCCCCCCATGAACGAAAGTCCACGAAACTTGGGATGGATTCGGAGGGTGTCATAATGATCCTACACTTTCAATTTCGTGCAGTTTTGACCATGTCAGCCAGAGATATTGTGATGAAAACACCTAATGTTTTGCTTTTTAATTTTTAACTAGGTGGCGCTATACATGAAATAAGTGGTAATGGGATAGGTTGACATGCCCCCTCAAGACCAACATACAAAAAAAGGTGGACCTCCTAGGCCCTAAGGTTCTCGAGATATTCACAGAAAACTGTCTCCGGCCACCTACAGGCCAGTTGGTGTATAGTAACATAAATTCATTTATTGTGTGGCCCCCCACAAACGGAATTCCACGAAACTTGGCGTGCATACAGAGGGTGTCATAATGATCCTACACTTCCAATTTCGTGTAGTTTTGACTATGTTAGGTCACAGATACCTGCGATTACAACACCTCATTTTTACCTTTTTGTGTTTAACTAGGTGGCGCTATACATGAAATGAGTGGTTATGGAATGGGTTGACATGGCCCTTTGAGATCAACATACAAAAAAAAATGGTCCTCCTAAACCCTACGGTTCTCGAGATATTCACAGAAAACTGTGTCTGCACTACCCTCCTTTCGGGGGGTCCAGTCCAGCGGGGAGGCTACAGATCAAAACGAAAAAAGGTGGTTCCATGCTATCCATGTGGGGATGTGGGGTTACATGCCCACCAAGTTTCGTGTACCCCGGTCTTACAGTGTCCCGGGAATCCTTGACGGAAATTTGGACATGCGAAAAAGAAAAAAAAAAAAATCTGACTAAACCTATATGACCGCTGCTTCGCTGCGCGGCGGTCATAATAAGTGAGTAGACTAATAAGTCTTTTATTTTACAAGGCGGTAGACTAATACGTGATAACTGTTTGGTTGACAGCCTTTAAAGTAGGCTCAATTTCATTTTCAGGGAAAGGTTTTTTTTATGTTTTAGCCTGTTACAGCAGGAATTAGTGGGGTTGCTTTCCAACCATCGGCACAACCCTAATTTGGATAAGGAATTTACTGTGAAAAACGATGCCAATCACAAAGCATGATTATTGGTGCAACGATGGCTGTGGTGCAAGTAGCCAATTATGAAGCTGTGCTGGGCTGGGCTGTCTGTGTCTGTGAAGGTGTGTGCATTTAACTTTTGACCTGTATGTCCAATTTTCAAAAATGATGTACCGTTGGAATCCTTGACTGAAGCCCAGTTATGCCTAGCCACTGCAGCCAGCACCAGTTGTAAAGGTCATGTAAAAAAAGATGGGCAGGCGCGGTTCTACGCAGTCTTGCCACCCCATTTATAAATCAGATAATATTGTTTTAAGTATATTTTATGTTCATACATGTTGGTCTGAGAACTGTGAGAAGGTGTGAACCAAAGATTCTAGAACAGAGCCGCTCTAGAATCTTTGGTGTGAACCCCGCACCAAACTCCCCTCAAACAGAAATCGCCAATTTAGAATCCCCCGCCCCCTCACAATGATTTCACCCATCACCATCACAGGGTGTCCGCGCGGTAGTAAAAGGTAGTCAAGTCAAGTCAGATTTATTTTTAAAGCGCATTGAACATGCACTCAGTGCAATCCAAAGCGCTCCACAAACAAGACACATAACAACAAGACAAAAGATGCCGGATGGAGCGGCGTAGTCGCCAGCGTACCCATGACATCAAGACATGACAAATACATTTAAAAAATAACAAATACAAAAAATGCCGGACGGAGCGGCGTAGTCGCCAGCGTACCCGTGACACCAAGACATACAAGACAGACAACAAAACAAATAAATAAAAAAAAGAAAGTATATTTAAAAAGTTGAAAAGTGATGTTAAAATTAGTCCAATTTCCAAACCAGCTGAAAATGTCCAAGGGCAATGATGATCCGTGAAAACTGCGCACAGAGCTGTGTCTTCACAACCGATGCAATGCCAACAAAGTTCTTTAGCAACTGACCAACCCGGTGAATTCACTGGCAGTCTGGAGATAACGTTAACGTTAGAAGCTAGGCCTGCTAGACTGCAGTCTGGAGATGATGGAAGCACAGTCCAAAGTACTGAGCGATCGTGTAGATCCGCAATTCGGTGGACTTAACAGCGACCGTTTGTTGCTCCGTGAGATTGCAGCTCTTCACCGTTAACGTTAGTCTGCAGTTGGCAAGGCAGCTCGCAGGTCAGCAACAGCTCGGCAGCCACGGTAGATCTTTCGCAGAGTAGCTAGCCTAGGTCCAGCTGTCCTGAGAGATCCCCTCGACCAGACAGTGACGTGCACTACTCACGGATGGATGGAAGGATGTCATAGGCCCAGTTAGTCTGCAGTTGGCATGGCAGCTCGCAGGTCAGCAACAGCTCGGCGGTCACGGCAGATCTTTCGCAGAGTAGCCTAGGTCCAGCTGTCCCGAGAGATCCCCTCGACCAGACAGTGAAGTGCTGCACCGCTCACGGATAGATGGAAGGATGTCCGATGCCCAGCTAGGGCAAAAGCTAGCCATAGCAAGCTCCCAATGGACAAATGTCAACGACATCAGCTGACTTACAAGTAAAAAGGACTAAGAATAACACGAAAACTATCAAAAATAGCGTAAATAAATATGGAAAACATTTAACTAGACAAACCAATACAAAAAATAAACATGACATTACATAAAATTGCGAACATTACATAAAAACAAACAAAAACATGATGCCAGACGGAGCGGCGTGTCTCGCCAGCGTCCCCGTAACCTAGCAACCTTGTAGTAAAAGGTAGTAAATAGAATCTACCAAAATTAAGGCCCTTGAAAGGTAGTAAAAGGAAATAAATGCAATTTGACTTGGTAGTACATTTTTCATCACCACCTCAATATATGAGTTTACATTTTTTGCTTAATATTTGTGTTTTAACTTCGTCTCCTAATTAAAAAATATATACGTGCTAACAGGACCTGAGTGAGTCGGAGTCGATAGCAATGACGTAGAAGCAGAGCCCGTCTACGGAGAGCCTCCCCACTCTCTATTAATCCCATACAAACCGAATTTGGCTGCAGTTCACCAGAGTTCACCTAGATGGCGATCGCGGGCGAGTCCAAAATGCATGGGGTCCTATGGAGCTACATGGCTACATTTATTGTTTTCACCTATTTAACAACTGAAACCCTCAGATTTTATTTTATTTTTCGCAAAATGGATATGGATTATCAATCAAAAGTGAAATAATCCGGGAGTCATGTCCTTTCGTTTTCTTACAGGTTGGGTCGTTGTTGCCCATAACATGCTAGCATTGATGCTATGATATGCTATGATCATGCTAATGAATGACGTCATTGACACGTTTGAAAGGCTTTTTAGAACAATTAAGTGACTTTAAAAAATATAATACTCAACCAAGTGTAATGTCTTTGCCTCCCCTTTCGAATACAATATTCAAATTACTTGAAAAAAAAATATATCCCGAGAAAAGTGGATTTTGAGGGGTACAGCTCCATAGACGTCCATTCATTCTGGACTCGCCCGCGAGCGCCCCTAGATGCAGTACCACACCGGAAGAGTTCCGAGAGTGAAGGTTCTCCCCTTATTAGACATTCTCTGGTAGAAGTAAACTGTGTAGAGTTCCGTGGTTGACAGCCTATCAGCGACGCCAACAAAGTTTACATTTTCGACTTTTTGCTTCAGTTGATATTACAGGGATACAAACAACGCGCTTTTCGGTGTCTCCTTCACGTTGCTTTGGGCGACTTATATGAATCGTGCAGATCCGAAGAGTTTTTTAGGGGCCAGGGATGCAGGGATGCTTTTCGGCGACTCTCACGTTTTTCACGTCATCTAGGCCCTACCGCAGGCTACCAGAGCAGCGTTTATCATATGGGCCTGCTGGTCCAGTGTCCGGTGCTTCTGTCACTCATCTAATAATATTTCTTCATGTAGCAAAGAAGCGGTAGATGTAGGCCTAGGCTAGCCTATCACTCTGATAACAGCTAAAAATATATAGGCTACACTCACTCGAGTCACTCTCTCAGTTTACACTAGGCTACTTCAGCTGGAAGTTTTAACAACTGTGGACTTGACTAGTGTACGCTTTCGTTCAGCTGACGGCAGCGCTGCCATCTGACTGTGATCATCCAGAACCGTGCAATAAAATTCCACCTATCCCATCAGTAACAAAGTTCGAACTAGTCACTGACATAGTAACCGACAACATTTTTTTAACGTAACCTAGACCTAATATCTAATGTTACGGAATTGCAAGAAAACGAGTGAACACAATTCCTTACTTTTAACCACGCAAGTGCGCGTGTCATTTATTAAAACGGTAGAAAACTGAATCAAAGACGGCACTGTCCATCAACAAAAACAGCATGCAGTTTTTAAAGTCCCGTTATTTAAAGTTCCAGACATTTAAAGGGACAGCGATCACTCAAGACAGACCTACACTTCAACTGAGTGATGAACGTGAAATTCTTTGAATAGCCTACAAAACACTGCATTTAGATGACAACTGCGTGAAGAACCACACTAATCTAGTTAATGGCGAATTAAGTTTATGGCATTCACATTTAAATCATTCAATAGCCTATGAAAACTTGATCAGTTAAATTGTTCTCATAAAAGGAACAGCAGGCCTACAAAATATTCCAAATAGGCTAGTTTTATTGCAGTGACAGAAAACTGCAACATATTTAACCATGTTAAATTTGAAAGCATCTAGCTAGTGACAGGAGGTTTTAGGGGGGGAAAGAAACTCTGTAACCTACTTGATTCCACAGTCAATGTTCAGTATTTGGCCTATAATTTAGCCTATAATATTGGCATTTGAATCCATGAAAACTAACCAAAATCTATCATTTCCTATCGACAACAGACCAGTAACGCATCGAATCGCATTGCTACACATTTTGAAGTATTGAAAATAATCAAATCATTGGCTTAAAGAATCTATATTTTATCAAATTGTGATTAAACTTGATTTACACTCCTAAATGGCATCCTTACCTACCTAACTAACTGTTGTTTTGGGAAGTATTTATCATGCAAGCATCGTGCATCCATGCTGAGTAATGCAATGAAAACATAGTTTTCAATTTTGCATTAGTAAAGCAGTCCACTGATGCAGGGACGGATCATGGCTTGTGCCAAGTGTGCACGTGCACAGGGGCCATCAGCCAATGGGGGCCCTCGGATTAAAAAAAAAAAATTGCCATGAATTGAGGCTAGATTATGCCCGTGCTTCTGTCGGTTAATTTGCGGCATAACTGAATGGTGTTATGGAACCGCGGACCGAAAGAAAAATAAACTAAATGTTTTCCTGATCAATAAATACTTCTTAATTCATAAAATATAGAGGCATAACATTAGGTGGAAGTGGTAGGCTATGAGTGCTCATTCAATGTGTATGCGTGTTTGCGAAAGTGAAACTGACAAACTGAACCACTCGTGGGTAGGTGAATGAAGTGGATTCCTGCAATGTTCATGAAAACAGCATAGCGATTGGATAGCCTAATAAATCGCGACTTGTTGTAGGCCTAACAGTAGCTTATATCGTAGCAAATAGCCTATGGCGATGCCGATGACATACTGTAGGCCTACACTTATTTCACTCGTCTCGCTGGAGTGAGCGCAATGTGGGTTGTTGCGCAAAGAAATTAATTAGGGGAGATGATCTGCATCTCCATTTACCAAACGCTACTACTCCACTGTTAACGTGAAATATGTCTCAATGCAAGGTAGTGTCAAGCAGCAGTGAAGTGAAAACCTTATCATGCAGGTAGCCAATGTTCATTTCACCTGAGTCAGACAGAAAACGGGCCCTGCTTGCTCTGTTAAAGTTTGTATGCCCCTTCCAAACTGCATTAAAAGGGTATATTTAACAGCCAGAATTTCAACATTTTCCCGGGGGAGACATCCCCGAACCCCCCGTAATTCACATCCGTCCCTGCACTGATGTGCATGTTTTCACGGACTGCTTTGTGTCAAATGTGCAACAACAATACCATACCAATAATAATGGCTTTATATATCCATATAAATAGATTTCTGGGCCTATCCTTAGACTGGAGTTGTTGTTTTTTTTTTTTTTTTTTTTTGGGGGGGGGGGGGGGTAGTCGGTGGTGTTTTAACTAGGGTTGAGATAAGGACAACTGAAACTGAACTCCTCGACACTACAAAAAAACATTGTCATTGACAATGACCATACTTAATGATCACAATTAGAAATTATTAGTGTACCTAATATTTATGATTTATACCTTATAGCAAGTTGTAAGTGGTACCCCCGCCCCCAAAAAAAAGGGCTGCTGCTTGATGTCATGTTGGTAGTAAAAAATACTGTGGAGGTAGTAAAAAAGGTAGTAAAAAGTAGTAAATTCAACTCAATGATTCCTGCATATACCCTGCATCAGCACAGTGACCCCCACGAAATTTCACCATAGGCAGCAGATTTCACAGTCCATGCAACTAAAAGTGTCAACTGTGTGTAGCCTACAACGGAGTGGTAAGTTTGACCACCAAGTCGAAAAAGTCCATAATCAGACCCATAGTCAGTCCATAATCAGTTAACCCGGCAACAACTGTTAGTCTAAGTTATTTACATTCGCAAGAATTTGTCTCATCGATTTTTTCGATGATGGTCAGGTCAGATAACTAGATGTACCGCAGAGCGGTACAAAATATGACCGCCGCCCAGTCCAGCACATTTTTTCCACAAAAATAAATCACGCTGAAAGGCCTATATGACGAACTGTCTCACTAAATTGCATTATCCACACTCAATTGCTAGACAACAAGTACCAAAACATGATTAGTTCATAGATTTCACATGTAAAATTCATTTTATACAACCCCACCCCCATCTTGCCTGTTCATAATTCTGAGAAATTCTTGAATTGTGTGCATGTGTGCATGTACACCTTTATGTTTATGTGTGTGTGTGTGTGTGTGCGTGCTCGTGTGTTTACCTGCGTATGTGTGTTTGTGCATGTGCATGCATGCGTACATATGTCTACTGTGTGAGTATGTGTCATACGCCGCTTCGCTGCGCGGCGGTCATAATAAGGGCATGCTAGTGCGTTAACGTTAGTCTATTTGTGTGTGTAGCTAGTTTATAACCTTTGGTTTTAACTATTGCTATCGATGTCAACCCGTTAATGCATGTGATAATTCAATGTGGGTTCTCAAAATTGTCATGCATCCACTTTCCCAGCATCTGACTATCCAATTTTGGTTGACATGTCAAATCAAACTAGGATATCTAATCGGTGTCAAGCTGGTGATGGGGGTTGCGTTTTTCTTTTTTCTTTCTTTTCATATGGTGTGAATCAATCTACACAAGTAAAAGTAGGCCTACAGTTACATGACTAAAATTCTATTCAATCACAATAATTTGTGGGCAGCCGTGGCCCACTGGTTAGCACTCTGGACTTGTAACCGGAGGGTTGCCGGTTCGAGCCCCGACCAGTGGGCCGCGGCTGAAGTGCCCTTGAGCAAGGCACCTAACCCCTCACTCTCCCCGAGCGCCGCCGTTGAAGCAGGCAGCTCACTGCGCCGGGATTAGTGTGTGCTTCACCTCACTGTGTGTTCACTGTGTGCTGTTTGTGTTTCACTAATTCACAGATTGGGTTAAATAATTTCCCTCACGGGATCAAAAAAGTATATATACTTATACTTATAAGTAAAAATACTATTTCAAACAAACCCTACTCAGAGTAGGGTACTAGACTAGACGTTTGATGATGTCAAAGCACATCACATATGTAATTGCTTAGATTCCAGTTAAATTTTCCAGTTTCATTGGGTGGTAGATGGGTGGATTTCAATCATTTGCTGGTAGATGAAACAACAAGCTGAGGCCAGCACAGGAGTTTGTGTCCTCAAGAAATTAACATGTTGCTTGTTCACTCGTGTTTGAGGTTGTTTCCTAATAGGAGATTTATAAAGGTACTTTAATACAATAACTGTACTTCATTATCCACCACTTTGTCAGCGAGTGAGTAGATTGTGAATGGCAAAACATAATTTGGCACTAAAGATCAGGGACTGAAAACAGAATGATTTTCATTTAGGTTCGTTCTGAGCAAAAACATTATTTGATATCATAATATTATACCTGTATAATATTAGGTCTTAAAAATGCTTGATGTCTAATGCCTAACTTCAGGCACAGAAAATGTCCTTGCTTTAAGCCTTGCATGAGCCTAACCTACAGTATGTATGGTGCTACCAACTGCATGACAGGTCTATACATATTTGACTAGTGTCTCTGGTAGCCTATCTTATTTCACAAATTGTTTTGGCAATTTAGACTACATACTTGGAAAAGGCAGTTAAATAGTGTTGGATATGAATATTCTTTTTATCAACTAGTAGTTCTAGCCAATTATACAGGGGAGATACCGATTCAGTTTAGGGAACGTTCCCTAAACTTTAGTTTTTGGTGTGGTTCTAACTAACCTTTAGAGAATCATAGGCTAACGTTCCCTAAACGTTCTTTGTTAGTAGGGATAGACCCACCAGGGAGTAGACATCCCCAGAGAAAGGAACACAGAGTATTAGACCTCATCATCACAAACACAAATGACTGTCGCCACAGTCGGATACTGAATCTTGATTAGTTGGTTAGCGAGGTATGTTGCGCTTAAAGCCAGGGTATGCTGTGCTACGAAAGTGGCTCTGTTTTAGCATCGCTGTATCACCATGGTGTCTTATGCTGTCAACCAAACCTGGTCGGGAGCAGGTTATGTGTTAAGTTATAACTCAAATCTTGTGAAACTACCGCCCACTGACCAATCAATTATCTTGAAAAACGAAGTTATCTCACATGTAGGATTCTGTCATATATCTTACAGGTGGAGCTCCGCCTCTACAAACATTTTGGACCTGATGCGCTTTAACAGTGTTGTGCGTGCAATTATGCCACTATAGACGTGCATACCGTACAACATCTGATGACAATCGATTTATTTGATGTTTAAGCTAGACACTAAAAATGACCACAGTGTAGATTACGCTATCGCTTATAAATGCGGAAGTAATTGCTTTTTAATATAGGCTGTCTTGTGCGTCTCCATGTTTCACGATTGGCTAACATCATCCCAACACCGAGAAGCCTAGTTTGACAAATATATCACATAACTGCTATCGTAGTATCATTTAACTTATACCCCTGAGGCAAGGCTTTGTGTAGCCTCTATGTCTAGATAGCCTAGATATGTCTAACGTGCTTACACAATCACATGTTCTAAAGTGATAAACAAAAAGTGACCAAAAAACAACAGAGCACAGCAGATGATTATTTTCTCTCTCTCCTCTTCAGTGTCTTCAGTGTGTCTGCTAAGATGTGGGTGGCAGTCACTGTGGTAATTCTGGCATTGATACCTTTCTTAATATATAACAAGGTAAGGTCTCTCTCTTTCTCTCTCTCTCTAAACTTGTGTGCACTGTCTGTAAAGCCAGACCAAGTATTCTGTCTGGCACTGACAAAAGCAAGGGCGCCTGCTGGAATGAATGTTATGGTACGCACACCTATCAATCCAATTAGTGTGGTTTACGTGAATCCCAGCTTGGTAACTATGGGGATTTATGACCAGTAACTAGCCTGGTCCTTAGGAGGTTAACTTTCAACACTAAATCAAGCTTTGTTGCAAAAAAAACATCAGTTGGAAAACAAATTCAAAATCACAGTTCTCTCAATGTGCTTTTATGTTCATGTTTATGCTCATCACCCTGTAGCCTACAACTTCAAAAATAGTAGTCAAAACTTTTCCACGATAATGTCACCAAGCATTGATTTACATATTCACTAGTTCCAAAGAATTTCTGAAAATTAAAAAATATTAACTTGACGTGTGTGGTTCTAGGAATCTTGCTAGGAAGCTTGCATCTGTGTATTATGCAATGGTGTAATGCAATGGTGTAATGTAAAGGTTTTTTTTACGCACTTCAGTTACGCATGTTTTAGTTACACGCATTCTCCCATTCTTCAGTCACACCCACAAGTTCGAAATCAAGGAGTATCAGCATATTAAAACACGCCCTCTGTCGTGCGTAAATGACAGAGGGGAGAATGCGAGCAAGGTGAAATGTGGTGTTAAGTGGGTTTTACATATGTTAAGTATGACCATAAGGCTTGGAATTTCACCATTTTAGGGGCAAGGCCACTTGGCCTTCAGTTGGGCATATTTGGTGGTGGCACCAAGGCCAAAGTTAACAGTAGTAGTCAGAGCTGCCAACTCTCACGCATTGGCCGTGAGACACACATTTGATTAGTTTCACACGCTCACACGCCACACCCCCGATTTCTCACGCTGAACTGTCAACGCGGTCGGTCAGATGCCTGAAAAATGAGTTTAGCCCAGCGTTTCTCAAACTGTGGGTCGCGACCCACTACTGGGTCACGGAGACATGCCAGGTGGGGCGCGAACTGACGTGAAAAACAGGAGTCTTTTTCATTTATTTTTTATCTGTAGCCTAGGCCCAGGTAGCACCCGATGCGCAATGGACGCACTATGTTATTCATAGGGAAGCGCTCGTGTCAAGGCAGCTTAGTTAGTCCCGACCTGAATGAGATTTTGAACGAGGTTGTGAGAGTGGTGAATTTCATCAAGACCCGGCCCTTAAAAGCGCGTCTATTCTCCGCACTTTGCGAGGAGATGGGAGCTGACCAGAAGGCTGCACTGTTTCACAGCGAGGCAAGGTGGCTTTCCCGAGGTAAAGTGCTGTCGCGCGTGTTTGAGCTCCGAGTCGCCTCTTCTGGGAGGAAGAGCGCATGTTTGAATCTGCAAGCACGTTCACTAATGAACATTTCTTGACGAAGCTGGCCTATCTTAGCGATATATTATTTGGAAATCTCAATGAGTTAAATCTCCAGTTACAAAGACAAGCACCTACCTCACCTAGCAGATAAGATTACTGCATTCACCAAAAAACAGGCGCCTCGATCGCAACAGTATTATGCCTTTGAGAATCTGAGTGAAATCGCTGAAACGTCTGCTTCGGGAGCCACTCTTGTGATCCCATGTATTAAACAGTAGGCCTACATCACATCCCTGCAAAGTTTATTTCCAAAATATTTCCCAACCAGCAGTGCTTAGTATGACTGGATTATGGATCCATTTAATGCAGCATGTTGGTATTTCATTGAATATATTGTACAGTGCTGTAAAATATTGGCCTATGCTTCCTAATAATGTTGCTGGAAAACAGAAATATGTGTGTTTAATTTACAATGGCACATTATGTATTTATTTATTATTATATCTGCAGCACCAGCGGATTTTAACTCTGCTAAAGAGAATATATTTAGAACTTGTCATTATTTCAATACATTTAACAATTTTAAGCTTGACCTATAGGCTACCACTTTCTTAGAGCAATGAGGGTCAGGTGGGGCTCGAAAAGGCTCCCTTGATCAAAGTGGGGAATGAAAGAAAAAGTTTGAGAACCACTGGTTTAGCCTATCTATAGATCTACCTGTTGAGCCACTGATCGACTAGTTATGCTTTCAGAGACGGTGAGAGGGTTCAAGACCACCCCTGTGTAATTTTGTAAATTTTCTCTCATTTGCGATGCTACTTCAGAAGCCATCCCAGGCGCATTTCCCCCGCTTCAGGTATGCTTTGAGTATTATTGAGTATTTTTAACGCTGAAGTGTCAACCTGGTAGGTCAAATATCTGACAGATGAGGTTCAACTAAACTAAACCTATACATATCACACATCATGTGAACGAGCAGAATCTAAGATTTCCAAAGTATTAGTGCCAAGTTGCTGTGATAAATGGTTCGCCAGAAAATTAACATTGAACTGACATGCAATTTAGGCTAATCATATTTGCATTTTGCACACAGTGCACACCCATTACTCTCGGTTAAATATCTCACTAACCCTTCACACAACACATGGCAAACCCAATATCACAATAAACAGCAAACCATACCGAATACGAGGATATAAAGCATGCCTCTGTGCAATAAGTGGTTCCTGAGTAATCCGGTTTTGAAATTGCAACACATTTCTACATAGCCTCATTGGGGCGAAATTATAATGTATTCTAATGTAAACTAGTAGCCTTCATACATTTTTGTAAATTGCTCAGCCATAGATTATCCCACTATCATGGTTCTTATATTGTCAGGTTCCAGCCAATCCCACTTAACACAGATAAATGAATATATTTCTATTGGCATGCTACCTAGTGACATTAATGCAAAAATATGAAGAAAATCAAATAATGGGACACAAATATTGATATAAAGCCTGACATAAGCCATATGCAAACATTCACATCATACGTTCCCAGATATGGGTACATCCTGAAAAAGGAAGAGCATGTCCTGTAGGCTATAGGCTAGATGGCCATTACAATGACCAATATAGTATCTTACATGAACTAGCTGAATAACACAGGTGACCACTTCTGCATAATTTCATGGAGTGCTGAAATGTACACACATTTTTGAAAATTTCTGAACTGTGAAATGTAGCATATTTTGAGTTTAACGTTAGGCCTAATGTATAACGTTACAAACTAGGGAAGGGATTTTATCAAATTCATGTTAGCTGATGTGATGCTTGATAACGTTAGCAAAGTCGCTGTTCTTAGCTTCTAGCTTAGCCTACAATGCGCATTTCTTCAGATAGCGGTCATTACGTGCATGTAACATGCTCTAAATAGGCAGTGGTTTATTTAACGTAGTCACGTACTTATATCTGTTTTATTTTCAGAAACACACACACGGACACACACACAGCCGAATTGGGACTGAACCGACTTTTGGAGCTGAATACCATGCAATACAACTAGAGAAATGATAAAAACAGACCACGTAGCATTTGTTTAGGGTTGTCTAGCATGGTTCGAATTACGGGGGGATTGGGGGGGTCCGACTCCCCTAGATGAGACTTGGACCCTCCCAAATGGGATGAAAATAATAGTTTAGGGGGTACTGAAAAAAATTAATAAAATGTAATGTTATCATATATTGCATGTAATCAAATGTATTACCATCACATACCAACAATTCAGGATATAATCTAATGAAATACGATTTTCAAACCCTCACCCCCATTGGGCTGTACCATTTATCTGGTACGTTCAGACTGTGTTCTTTGCTAGCCTATGATATAATACTGACGACGAATTAAAACAAATGCACAGTGTAGGCTGCAAACGCCTAAATGGATTGACAAGCGGTGGACAACTGACCATACATTTGTCTAATATTTCACTGCCTTTGTAAAACATATTGATAGCCAACCTTAGAAAAACATTGAGTACAGATCGCGGTTTAACCGGAGGTCTCCCTTCACTCAGCGGCCACGACCATCGCTGCTGCTTAGCTTAAAAATCAGGCCTACAATCACACGCCATAGGAGGAGTTCCATAGATTAGATATACAGACACGGAGAGAGGTTTAATGAGGCGATTTATCATTTTGTGCAATTTCATTCTTAATGAACAAGAGGGAATCTGCACTAATATTCAGGGAATTTCGCATGGTTCTCAACCTTTTTAAAGCAAATGCCCATACACCCATAATTGCAACGTTACCTGCAGTTTGTTTGAAACGCTAGGTAAACATATAATAATAAATTGGACCTGAAATGTCTTTCTTTGTTGCCATTATTAGAGATCAGGGGGCGTAGGCCTATTACAGAAACTTCCTAACTCGAAAATCCTATCTTATCTGTTTGGTAACTACGGTAACAAGGGTTAGGATCCATAGTAGCAGAGTTAAAATCCGCTGGTGCTGCATATATATACAGTCTATGTTAGGATCGGATTTAGGGAAAAAGTCATTACCAGAACGGCCGATCCTAAAGTCAGTTTCTTATCTTAACTCCAGATAGGAAATGTGTATTACAGAAATATCCTAAGTTACCAAAATCCTAAATAAACTGTCCTAACTTTAGGATGACCCATCAGCTCTCCTAACTGTCAAATTACTGTTACAAATAAGCGAGATGGCAGCTCTTTTGTTACATGTAGCGCAGGTACTGTCTGTATAAATCGTAAATTGTAAATAAATCGTAACTTGTAAATAAACTACCAGTGCTTTTTCAAAGTTCACAATGTCTCGTTTTAAATGTCAAGGCCCTCGGAAGTCTAACAATGAAGTATGGAGCTACTTTGAGACTCGTAAATGGTGTAAAACAGTGATTTATTTGCATGGCTAGGCGGATAACTAGCGCCCGATTTCTGAGTGCAGGGGATAAGCCGAGATGAGCTAGACATACGTTCACACTCGGTATCATGTTTCAACACATTTTAGGTCAATATCACACCGGAATTCTCCTTTAACAGAGGTGGCAAAAGCCATTGGTGGATTAGCGCGAAGTTACATCAAGTTTCCAACGGGTAATGAACTCCACATTGAATTATTATTATGATAGCTGCTAGTTGTGAAGTGAGGTGATCCAACAAGTTTCATCTGTTGCTAAGTAACAGACATAAAAGCTGAACGTCGATGCTAGATCGCCTACTTAGGATATCTTAACTTGAGATAAGATAGGATTCCTAAATTAAGATAGGATATGTTTCTGTAATACCAAATTGAGAAAAATCCTATCTTACACCTCTCCTATCTTAACGTAGGACTTAAGATAGGAAGTTTCTGTAATACGGCCCCAGCCTTTCTTAAAAGCGTATTGCTGCACGTTTTGTGATAGAACACCAGGCGCACAATCCACTAGGCTACATTATATGAAATGCCTAGCTTAATTCCAACTGTGAACAAGTCATTTTTTTATTATCCAAGAAAAAAGAATTAAATGGACCAAAGGCACGCTAGGTGAACTTGGCTATTAAACGGGAGACTTTCTGTGGCCCATCTGTAAACAATTCTGGGTCTTAAATTAAGTAGTATGTTTGCCATTTCCGTGCTATTGGTCTATGCATGTCCATGTTTGCATTGCACTGCTATACCAAATATTTTTTGACTGTGGCGCGCAATTTTACGCACGGGACGCACCTTGAAACAATGTTTACCCAAATTCAACCCTTCCCATAACGTGCAAGGTATATTGTGCTTGCTAGTATGATTAGGCCTACAGTAGTTTCTTTTAACTTGTCGACCAGCCAGCCACGGCCATATGACCTATATTTCGAAGGAAATTTGACTGTGAACCACAAGTGTAAAATCATGTGTAAGCCTATATAAAATTGAAAGTGACGTCACCAGTCAAAATAGCTGTACCCCCCGAAGCTCACGGTATAATTCGAACACTGGGTCCATCTCTGCTTATGCACGAGATAGAAAAGTAGACCAAAACAGTAGATTGATGAAAAAAGGATATGTCGTAAAATGAAGGCAATACTAAAGGTTTTCTGTTCGATTTACAAGCACCATCTACAGGATTTTCATCGAAAGTCATCAAATTGAACATTGACAAAAAAATAGATATGCCTAGGACTACATAAATTGGAAAGTAATGAAAGCATAAATTTAAACAACAATGATCATGGTTTGTCTCTTGAACAAAACAAGTGAATAAATAAATAGTATTAACCCAAAAACAACTTTGGCATAGGCAGTTCAAAATAATAGGCATAGCCTACGTTCTTAGATTAAAAGGGTTCACTCCAAATTATTGTCTAGGCGTAGGTGGTCATAAAAGAAATTGGTATCAACGTATAGCCTATGTCTCATAGTTCTGCCAAAGTGTAAATATAATTACATACAATAATTAGTCAAATATAATTATCTGAAATGCAATGGCTTTCAATTTGTCATTTAATATTTAATCTGTGTAGCACACAGTTGATTTGACATTCATGAACAGTCGTCGACACATGACACGGTTTTAATTAGGCTATTGTCACTGAACAGGCTTCCAAATGTGCATGACACTATCAACAGTAGGACTTGTCTCTCATTAAAAAGTATAACTAAACCTGTACATCCAATCCGCGAAAATAAATCACATTAATCAATTTGTCTCCATCTTCTACTCCATTCCCCACTCTTGAAGTTTTTGTGTATGCTTGTTTGGCATGTGTGTTTGCGGGCCGCACAGAAAGTAGCCTACTGGCGCTGCAAAGGTGAATAGATTTGTAGCACTTGGCATGTGTGTTTGCGGGCCGCACAGAAAGTAGCCTACTGGCGCTGCAAAGGTGAATAGATTTGTAGCACTTGCCAAAAAATGTGTAGCATTGTTATAAAAATCTCTAAACAATCACAAGTAGGGCAGTTCATCACAGTCCTTCCATTGCAACTGGACTGATGAAAGGTCATGTGCACCTGTAGGCTACATTGTATTTGGGAAAAGCAGAAGGTAGCAACATAATGTATTTATTTATTTATTTATTTATTATTAAACAAAACAATCCCTGTCATGTCCATGCAGTTTTCAACAGCTATCAAGAAGAGAGGTCATGTCATTGATATTTTGTGAATGTTTCTTCTTCTACATATGCAAGAGTTTAGTCATCTAGTTCATATGATATTCAACTTTATTGTCAATGCACAAATTAAATACCAGTAGTCTAAAACAAAATGTTTTACCCAGTGGTGCAAATAACTGACATGTCCAAAAGGGCCTTCATGAAATGCGTCGCTAGACTGTTCATACACATTTTAACGGGCCAAGTTGAAGAGCTGCTGTCCGTTATTGTTCGTGCAAATATAGGCTGATTAATGTTCCCTTGCATTTTGCAACTGTGAGGTCCATGGTTAGTCTGGCTTTCGCCAGACCAAGCTCAATCTTTTAAGAAATCGAAAAAGAAATCGCCGGCAGATCAGGCTGGGTTCACCCAGCCTAGTCCATGGTAGGCGCTCGATTGAAATATTGTTTAATTTTGCGATTGAGATATCCACGTACTGGCACCCCCCAGCTTCAGAGCTATTCTAAATGCAAAAATGCATAGAGGGAGTTATGACAAAACCGTGACTGTTAACAAACTATAAGCTATATAAGGTAGGCCCTATGCTAGGCCTATTACACAACATAAATTGTCACTAGGCTATGCTGGCGACCAAAATAAAGTCTCCTTTGGGAACCAATGGCTTACAGTATCAAGCGGACTTAAGCTGCCACCTCTTGGCGAAAAGTTAATAGTTTTGCATATCAGTAGTAGGCCTAATACATTTCACGCAGCTGCGTGAATCACGGAAAGCGCAAATGAAGTGGACACTTCTAAATCATCGCCCTGCCCTGGATACTTCTCTCAACATGCGCTCTAAAACATTTGGTTTAAATTGAGACGTAGATCATCACAGGTGCGATAATAAATCTACATGGTGGCGAGTTGACACAAATTATTCACTTTGACGAATTTATGTAGTTTCAGTCCTAGTTACTTTACTTTGAGCCATGCTCTTCCTTACTTGAATTACCTTTGAAAATAGAGGATTGAAGTAGCCTAGTGGGTGTTTGGGAATGAACGTTAACTCAGATGCTTTTTGAGACTTTGAGCAGAAATGTCCCAGCCCGGTGTTTAGGATGCATCATAGACAGGTTATCTTTCAGGTATATATTTTCCATTAGAAAACCATCACGTTAGCGAACGTGTTGTGGCTAACTCACTTAGCTCCTGTTAGTAGCCTATGTCATGGGTTCCCAAAGTGGGGGTCGGGACCCCCGTTGGGGTCGCGGGACGCCAAGGGGTGGGTCGCGAAATGATTTCCATAAATCAAATAAATTTGGGGAAAATAAAAGAGGTGTCACTTGACCGCACTTTAAAGACAGATTTCAATTCCAAGACGCTTGCTGAGTTCTGGATTTCAGTCGAGAGGGAATATCAACAGCTATTCAAGGCCGCGATGGACGTACTGACGCCGTTTGGCTCCACATACCTGTGCGAAAAGACTTTCTCTGCACTGACATACAGTATATTAAAAACAAATACAGATCGCGTCTAAATGTGGAGGATGATCTCCGTGTGGCCGTCTCCACAATTAAACCAAGAATGGACTTGCTGTGTTCCGCGCATAGCGCGCATCCATCTCATTAGATGAGATTAACGCTGAAACATAGTTGCCAAAATGTAAATTTGCGCAGCAACAATGTACATATGTTTACAACAGTTTGTGATATTACCCTGACTGAGATATTCTTCTGTTAAAATGGAAATTAAAGTAATGTTTCAAAGTTAAGTTTGCACGACAGCAATAATGTGCACTTATGTTACATGGATATTATTTTTTGACTAAGGTATTCTGTTTTTATCATATAGTAAATTTCTATATGTAAAATCATAACAGGCTGCTTTTTTGTTGTCGTTAAGCCTGTGTTTGGATAAGCCTAGTGCGTATGGCCGGTGCGCACATTTTATTTTATTTTTTGAGTCACATCCAGGGATAGTGGGGGTCGCCAGTCTCTGGCATGGTTATTTTGGGGGTCGCGGGATGAAAAGTTTGGGAACTCCTGGCCTAGGTTATGGTCAGAAGAGAATGAGATGACAGTCGAAAGATACCATTATTGCTGTTATCAATTTGCTGGGTAGCCTATAACCGCATATGGTTTTCTACAAATACATCAATAATCAAATTGGCCTCCATCACTCAACCAATGCTAACGGTAACATTATTTTACCTACGTCCTAGGCTATTGATATAACTTATAAGATTAACGTTGCCTACCTGCAGTAAAAACCAAGCATGTCCGATAAACATTCTCAGATTTATTTCGGCTTCAAGAAGAAATGGGAATTACATTTCATGTGGAAATCATCCTACCCTTATTAGACGTTCTCTGCAGTAAACTACAGTGTTGTCCTTGTAGGAAGCGTCTATTGTCTTTCCAACCCACTTTAGATTGACTTCCAACAAAATTACGTCTCACTGCAACGATGCGCCATTTGGTGGACAAACGACTACGTAACGCCAATACTGGAAATGCAGCCAAATGATGATGAATATTTGGTTTTCCTTTAATCCTACTGAATTTGTAATTATGTATCGGCCATTCTAATTGCCGGTACCGATAGTATGTGCGTGCCTGTGTGTGTGTGTGCGTGTGTATATGTGTGCACCACCTTCTACAGGCCAATGAGTGTACAGTCACTAAATAACTTACATTTTTTTAGACCACCCCATGGATGAAATTCTACAAAACTTGGCATACCCCCAGAGAATGTCAGGTTAATCATATACATAAACTTTGGTGCAGTTCTTTACATCTTAAAGGGGTGGTTCAGGATTTTGGACATAGGACCTCATTTCCAAGTTGGCAAGGGTGATATTTATCAGTGGAGACCGTTTTCAACACATTTCATCCAGTCCTTTTAGTTGCAGAGTTCGCAGATGCTAGGCTAGCGCAAGTCAACGGTATGTGTTAGCCTGCCATTAAAAACAGTCTTACCCACTCCACAGTACACCCGGTACTGGGCTGTATTTTGGGCCACCAGCGCATGGCGTAATACTCGTTATTCACCCGCGGAAAGTTGAATTCGTTATTTTGCACGTTTATTTTTTAAGCATTGCGCCCAGGGGTGTGGCAATTAACAACCTAGGGAGGGACCTAGCGCGTCTAAAAATCGCTATCATACACCACCTAAACCTGGTCAGAAGTCAATGGCGAGTTGTTCATATGCTATTTTAAGAGCGCATGTCATATTGGCAGGTGCACGCACCATCCTTCTATCATTCATGAACGCACACCAGCGCACGTCCATGCAAAGCATTACAAATTGCACGATTACAATGGGAAACATAATTAGAATAAAGATATTACGAAATACTGTACATCTCATGATGAGTAGTTATTCACCTTCATTTGCAAATTGGTAATGACGGTTAAAAGTGATTAGGGGAGAGGCGAGAGACACGTATGGAGCACAGCTGAAGACGCACTGTCACGAGATATAAGCAACTCCTCTGCAGGATAAATGTTGTTTTATTCAGTCATTTGAGCAACATTAGGGTAAGTGTTGCTTTTTACAGCCTATGTTTTCGATGGTAACCCATTGTCAGTCAATAGTGAAAGTAACTGCATATAACTGTCTTGTCATTGACTGACTCCTTGGTGAAGTTAGTTTCACTTTGCCAATGAGTTCAAATAATAGACGAGTGCAAATGCGTGAAGGCTATGCTAGGTTTTAGTAAAGCATGGTTTAAGAATGACTATTCCATACGGTCTCGCAAGCAGCCTCATTCAAATGCGCCGTTGAATGCCAAAATACCGATGTATTTATTTGACATATTGCGCGTTGCGCCGTTAAAGGGAATGACAGATGTCATTCTCATTGGTTTAAAATGATGTTACGCCCCAAACACACCCATATGACCGATTAAAAGACCTAGGAACACCTTGTTACGCCATGCACTCCACTTTTGAGAACGTAACCCCTACCACTGTGAACTGGATATCCTACTAAATTTGAATAGACTTTTGACGAGTGACGATGCACTTTAGAATGTCATGATAGGGCCCTCTATGTCCAAAATCCTGAACCACCCCTTTAACTGAAGAGAGGGGCGATTAAAGCAGAATGATATTGTATTTTCATTTTTTACCGGGGCGGTGCAAATCACAAATGAGTGATTATGGGCTAGGTTGATGTGGGCCCTTGAGACCAACATACCATAAAAATGTCTTCATCCTCGGTGCCACGGTTCAGGTAGTTATTTAGGAAAAGCTGAATCTTTTGGGTTTCGGGGGGCCCAGCGCGAGGGGGGAGTGGCCCCCGGGGACCAAACAAAATTTTTCCCTAAAAGTCTAGTGGGGCTACATACCCATCAAATTTCATGTGCCCCGATATTTCGGTGTCCCGGGTATCGTTGACCAAAAATTCAGGAAGTAGATGACGGGGGGGGGGGGGGGGGGGGGGGGGGATCTTTGACAATCCCTATATGACCGCTTCGCTAGCGGCGGTCATAATAAGCTATGTGGTCTACACGCTTTAAGTGGGAAGCGAACCTGCACACACACAAATATAATTACTTTACTATGCCGTCTCGCTACGCATCACAGAACGCAAATGACGCAGAGTAGCAAGATTCCTAGAACCACATGTCAAGTTAAAACATTTAAAGTCGCATAATGTTTATAAATTCTTTGGAGCTAGTGAATGTGTAAATCCATGCTTGTGACACTGTCGGAAAAAAGCGTTTCTACTTCTATTTTTGAAGTTGTAGTCTACAGGTGACGAAAGCACAGGTTGAAGGAACCATCTGTTTGGACTCGTTTTCCGATTGATTGGTGTTTTTTGCAACACAGCTTAATTTAGCTTAAAGCCATGGACAAGGTTAGTTCTGTGGGATAAATTCCCAAGCTGTGATTCACTAGTGAGGTTGATGGAATACCCCTTTGGTCAGTGGTGTAATGCATTTTAGGTAGTGTACAATAGCGATTTTTAGATAATGCGCCAGAACCCTCCTTGTGCGTTGCTCAATAAAAGAGACGTGCAAGATGAGAATAAACTTTGAGCTGGGATAATAATCCGCTTTCTTCCAGGTTTTGCGTCACGAAAATAGGGCCCAAGGTATCCGTTGGTCTGGCCGCTCTTACACTCCTTCCCGCTCCCTCAGATCCTCTAACCAAAATCTCCTCTCTGTCCCCCGCACTCTCTACCCTTCTTTCAGCACCATGGTCCCTAAACTCTCCTCTCTGTCCCCCGCACTCCCTCCCTCAATCTCTCCGAGACTGTCCCTCCTTTCCTTTCTTCAAAGCTCACCTCAAGACCTTTCTGTTTCAGAAACACTTCCGCCACCGCTTAGACTGATCACAAATGCCCTTTTTTTGACTGTGTGTTTGTTTTTGTGTTGTCTTGCTCTGTTTCAGTTGACTTTGTAAAGTGACCTTGAGTCTAAAAAAGGCGCTATATAAATAAAACTTATTATTATTAAAGTTTCAATGGGTTTTATATGTAATTAAGTCACACCGTACTTGTGTTGCCATGTATAATTCCTGCACTCCTATGGTAAATACCATCATGAGTTTTTGTCCTTTGTAACATTTGTATTAGTTAAGGACCATCAATAAGCAGTTATTGGGTAGTGTACAGTTAACAAAATACCACATTATATCATTTATGTTTATATACATTTTACAATCAAATAACTAAAGTTTTGTATCTATTTTTGACAGCACACATATGGGAATCTCTATCTTGACTCTGGTAATTTGGTAATATATCTTGGAGAAACATTGGAAATGGCTGGAAAAGGGACAAACGACGCTTTCAAATTCTCTGGTAAATATGTAAGGGATAATGTATAGAACGCCGGTCATTATTGGGAAAATAAGTCCCAACTGGGCGAAACGGACCCCTACATGCCAGCGGAGGGGTCTTGCTTTGCCCTGAAGGAACTTTGCTGAGAAACAAATAGTTCGCAACACACGCTGAACTTGAATCAAACGTTCTGTAGAACACAGCTGATCAACCATCTGCCTTCACTTTTGAATGAAAATCTGTGCCATTGACAGCAGTCATTATTTCCAGGTCCTTAGATGAAAATAATGACTGGTAGAACTTTGAGAAATCCCATTCAAGTCAATGGAGCTTTCTACTTGCTTTGTGAAGAGCCGTTTAATTAGCATTAATTGAAATTTATTGAAACATTAAGCCAACAAACAGAATTTGCTTTTTTCAGAACTGATGCTATTTTGTACTACAATGCTTATGTGGGAAATCTTTCTCTATTTACATTTTTCAAGACTGTACATTTGTTAAAATGAAACAATTGGGGAATGTAGTAAAACAGTCAAACATGAAGGAAGAAATGAAGGAATTGACGACTTGCATTAACACTGTAAGAAAGAACTGCAATGGATGGATGGATGTGCCAGAGTGCTCCACTTTGTTTCCACATCTGGGAAAGGTAAGTTGCTATAACAATATAAAACAATATCTGCACCTTTAATGTGTCTGGATGGGCATGACTGGAGACTACTGATGCAGAATAAACATGGTTATTTAGCTTTATCACCCAGAATGAAGAAATACTCTTTTCTGATTGGCTGGCGGGTGGCCTTTAATTCTGAATAACAGGACACCGTTCCATATCAATGCTTATGAATGGTAACTATAACAACCATAGTAGGACGGCTCTAGAATCTTTGGTTGCAGGCTTCCCAACAATGGAATCAACTGTAAACAAGCTAACTGTCCATGCTAAACAACAACAAACAATGTACAACAAGCTGAACTAGTGAGCTTCTTTTTAAACAGAATCGCGTGTTTCCAGTGTTTACAGTGGCAACCGGGTGATAAGCGGGATAACGGCCTTCGAGGTATGTCCAGTTATACGGAATTAATGGACTTGGGCGGAGGCCGCTGCGCGTCGGGGAGTTTTTGCCCCTCGCCCTCGTCCATTAATTCCGTATAACAGGACACCTCGGCGGCCGTTATCCCTTACTTAATTTACACTTTTAAATATGTTATTAGCTGCTTTGAAATAAGATTTTACACCTTTAAAAAACTCTTAATTTGGTGATACATATTTTGATTAATGCTTACTTTAATTACTGATAGTCTCATCTCTCATAACAAATGATGGGTCATTAATAATGACATATTTTGATAATGTGCTTCATTACAAACGGGGGACATGGTAAGCCATGTCATGCATCTGACATGGATATTGTCAAGTGCTTCACCTCCCACCTTATCACTTATTTAAGGATATGGATTGATTGACAATTTTGACAATTTATCAATAGGACCCCACCTCTAATATGTTGAACATTGTATGAGATATTTTAGTTGGCATTATGCCTAATTTTTAACGGGGAGATGATTTAGCCTAAAAAGAGATACTTTTGCATTTGCCTGACGTGATGTAGCCTAAATAGTATGTTTGTTTTAATATTTGACTTACATTTGACATATTTAGGCCTATTTGATATATTTTAATTAATTCAATGTATTTACTACTGTAGATATTGTTAAAACGTTGTTAATACTAATAGTTGATTATAAGAGCAAAGTATGTTGCAAATCATCTTTACCATGTGTTCTTGTAAAACCATTACAAGTGTTCCCTTGCATTTCCTAACATTACATCAATAAATGTACAAACATAGTGGAGAGTTCATGTTGATTTGGAAATTTGATTGACAACTTTATACCAGACAGTTTAAGTAAGCCTAACTTTTTGATCATGTGTGTTTGGATCATAAGCATATGATGACTTGTATAGATTCTTGTTTATTCATGGCTTCATAAAATATCAACATCCCATGTAGCTTTTAGAGTATTTAACCATTGGCCCAAGCAGTGTGAAATAACAAAAGTTTAATCAAAGTAGAATTGCTTAAGCGTAAAAGCTAAGAAGACCTCCCACATAGCAAGAAGCTGGTCTGAGGGCAGATCTGGCGTTCTGCCCATCCTCCAGTTTTGATAATTTTGATCAAAACATATTCTGATGGTCGACAGTGGGTCAGAAGTGGTAGTCTGCAATCTGGAAGCCAGATTTCACTATCTGGGTTTTTACTCACAATTTAGCCCCCCTCACTTTGAAAATATCTCCTGCTCCCCTGTAATCACCCACTTTGGATTTTGGAGCTTACTGACTGTGCATCTTCAGTTTTAACATGATCATAATCCCATAGCCTACTACATTTGAATCTGTCCATCTCTTTCCAACTTGACTGAAGTCATCCACATATTTGCACAGACGTCCTCACTATTGTTGAGCAGCATAGTTTATATTCTCCTGTCTCTTGATTTGTTGAGGTAATTGAGGTTGGCATTGTTATGTACTGTATTCGAAGGTGCAGGTGTCAGTCTACAGAATTGTTAGATAAATTGATATTATGAGAAACAGCTGCCATTGAAACATTGTTTCTCAACAGTGAGTTTTAAATTCTGAATATACACACCTCAAGAACGTCTTGACTCTATAAACAAACTTCAAAGCAAAAGTGAAACTCGTGAAGTCAATTTTTTGTTAGGCTATGTAATGACACACTATTTTACTGTACTCCATTCTCTATTCAGTTCACCATGCTTACGTTTTCAAAATCAAACACTGAGATCAGAAGAGAAAGTCCTAAATTAACAAGGTGGTGGATCAGTCTGGTTCTATTTTAAGTAAATCACGCCTCTTTCATAAGGCCGCCTTGATTTCAAACTTGGCCGCTGTGTGACAGAAGGGGGAATGGGAGAATACGCATAACTGAAAAGTGCGTAACTTAAGCGCGACTTACGCACGAATGGGAGAATTCACCCCTGTTATAAAATACTTTTTGAGCTAATCAATTGCAATCAATCAATCTAGTTGAACGTATGTTTCCAAATAAATTGTAAAAGTTATATTCTGCATGTGTAGAATGTCAAATCCATCAAACCAGACACACTTATTCAAAATTGTACAGTTTGAGTAAATTTTCAGACGTAAAGATGTGTGGCACCTTTTTCTCTCTCATGTGTACACACTGTTCCTTGCTATGCCAAAATGTCACAATTTATGGACGTCTTATGTTTTCTATTCTTTTTACAGCTACAGTTTGGAGATCTCATTTTATTTAATCGCTGGCATTTGATACACTGGGGTGTTTATGTGGGGAAAGGACAGATTCCAGGACTTACAGGAAAGAAAGATGAAGAGGATTTGTTTCACATCACCTGTAAATACACACAGCCCAGTAGTAGCAGTAGTACCGTATTTTCCGGACTATAAGTCACACTTTTTTTCATAGTTTGGCTGGTCCTGCGACTTATAGTCAACTTAGAGATGAAAAAATATATAATTGAACATGTTTTTAAATGTTAATTCATATTAACTGACATGACACCCTACATGAAACATTACCGTCTACAGCCACGAGAGAGCGCTCTCAAATGCACTTTCAGTCAGAGATTAGTATGTCCTACACTGTCCTACACCATGAGTCTCCAACACATCGCTCTCAAGCTACCAGTCGCTTGCCGCCCCGTTCTGAGCTTGCCAGAGGCTGAAGCAGTAACCTACATTTAAACACAATTGTTGCTGCCAGGCATCAGCCTACAAATTTTCTAAAAAAAGTAAATCATGCATAATTAAAAAAATAACTCAATTTAGGCTATCGTAGACCTCTTTGGCTATACGGAATAAGGTTTCCATTACAGCACAGCACACGTTCCATGAATGAATGAAAACGGATGCCTTATCTCGCAATAAGCGGATGGAAATCCCAACACTCTTTCAACTACATGAAACTTAATAGTGAACCATCAAATACCCCACAGATTGCAGTGGTCATCAGTCCTGATATTTAGCAATATAATCAAACAGTCCAAACGTAAATTAAATCCCAAATCGAACATCTTCTGCTTTTGATAGCCTACCGGTATGCTGCTCCAAACGAAAAGTAGGCCTATGTAAAACGCACCACGTAAGAAATAAAGGCCTAGCTGCCTCTAATACAAGCCTGCCCCAAATAAAGGTGCTGTGCTTTGCACAGCCTAAATAAAAGACCCCAGCCATAATTTGAGGATTTACGATAGACTGTCTCCTAAACATTCCTCACCCATTATCTAGGCATGCATGAAAACATTTGAAAACAAAACTCATTGCCATATATGTAATATTTGATCGCTGTTTTGCTACAAATTATCTTTCACGTAATGACTGCGCACACTAGAAAGTGAAAGTAGGCCTACTATGCGCTCCATGTCTGTAGCTGTCTGTTCACGTCCGCAATCGATTATAATGTTCCTCAAATGGAGAACACATCCATATTCTCTCGCATTATAGGCTGTCATAAGTATAGAATAAGTATACTCTTTTGATTTGAGGGAAATTTGGTCTCTGCATTTATCCCAATCCGTGAATTAGTGAAACACACATAGAACACAGTGAACACACAGTGAGGTGAAGCACACACTAACCCAGAGCAGTGAGCTCCCTGCTACAGCGGCGCTTGGGGAGCAGTAAGGGGTTAGGTGCCTTGCTCAAGGGCACTTCAGCCGTGGATGTGGGCATGGGAGAGCGCCGCTCAACCACTTCCCCTGCCCACACATTTTTCCTACTGGTCGGGGATCGAACCGGAAACCCTTCGGTTACAAGCCCGAAGCCCTAACCAGTGGGCCACGGCTGCCCCTGTGTGTCATGCTTCTGTGTTTGCAAAATTCCTGACGGTTCCTGATCACTAAAATTTTGTTTTCCTTTCCTGTCGATAGCGGTTGATGTAGAAGCACCTAGGCTATCATTTGACTTCAGCGGTGACAAATCCTGCTGAGAGAGAGAGAGAGGCACCTGCAAAGTGGTCCTGCGTGCGTGTGTCTCTGCATGGGGCTACGTTCAATTCAAGTCAGACTTGGTCCATCCAGTCAATAGTCCCACATTCAGGCCGCTCCATTATTAGATTAACGTTATCGCTGTAAAATGTGTGCAGGAATTTCTCGTATTATGATGGCTAGAGTTGCGGGACTTTTATTATTATGCGCAATACTTAATAATTTATGCGCAATACCCGCAATCCTGCGATGAAATTTAGGCCCTGGTTTTAAATGCGCATCTTTTTTTTCTCTCGCTCTCTCGGAGGTGGCCTGCCGAGCATTTGCTCTGCTGCCAGCTTGTGCCAATATATCGTTGAAAATGCTTGATTGCATTGCATTCTCCACATTGTTAGTTAAATTTTCATGTACCACATCAGCATTTTTGTTCAGTGAATCTTTTGTAAATTGCTTTACAATTAGCTTTGGGCCTCGTTGGCAGCCTTCTTTATCGGCTCTGGCAGCCATTCACTCCTTCCTCTGCATGTTCTTTTTCTTTCTCGTTCTGGGCGGTAGCCTCCAGAAAATTTGCACTGCTGCCGGCTTGTGCCTCGATGTCGCCCAAAATGCTTGATTGCATTGCATTCTCCACACTTTTAGCTACATTTTCATGTACAGTGGGCAGTGCTTCGACTTGGCCAGCTTCCCTCGCGGTCCGCGCGCGGTATCACACGACTTTAATTTGTATTTTTCCAGTGACGCTGCAACGACGCTGCAACAACCCAAACAACCGGCAGATGTCTCAAGTGAGCAGGGTGTCTCGTAAAAAGAAAGCAGACTGGTTTAGAAATAATTTAATAGCCAGAAATATGCCTGCCCTGCCCTAATAAAGAAATATTTGGTTAACTGCGAGTGAATCCCGTTTGCAGCCGTAGAAGAAACGCAGGACAAATTAAACATTCTGGTTTTCTCCGAGTGCAACGATGATAGACAGACATCATTTGGACAAAATATAGAGCATATTAACCTCCGTTGCTCAGCCAAATGCCTTCCTGTTACGTCCTGTTATCACGGAGTTACAGGCAATAAACGATTTTTGATGGTCACAAGTTTACTTAATTAGCGTTTATTTTTTTTATTATTAAAGAGTGTTTTTCATTTAAAGGCTTGACTTCGTGCTTAGGGACCGTTCGTTATTTATTGAAGGGGCCACCGGAGGAAAATAGGGGAGGGTCATTTTCATAGTCTAATTTTCATAGTCTAATTATTGAGTTAATTTAATGATGGTAATGATGGTAATGATTTAATGATGAAATATTGCTGAGTATTGATGAAATGGTGGCACAGGCCTATGGTTGTACTGACTCCTTCACATTTTCATGGCCTAGCCTAATTATATAGATATTGTAGTACTTTTTTATATCAGCCTTTGAAAACTGAAAAAAAAATGTCAATGTCAAAAAATCATTTTCGAGAATGAGTATTAAATACTGGACATAGATTAAATAGCCTATTGCTGTTTTTCCTTGGTCTCCCTCACATTTTCATCTGTTCTTACGAGTAGTAAACAAAACCATATGATTTACTTAATGTTATACAAGAACAGAATGGAATTGGACAGAATTGAGTTCAGACTTGAGTTCGGTATTTTGGGTCCGGTGTTACATGGCAACTGGCTCCCGTGTTAACTGGCTGCGTTGATGACGTTTCATGATTGATGACGAGTCTTTGACAGATGTGGCCGCTTGCAGATTTGTCACTTTCTGATATACTAGAGACGCACACAAATATGCATGACATGTTTAAAAGTCAAAATTGTATGTACTACTACATGCACTGGACCATGAATATGCCACCCAAAAAACAAACACCTAAATAGCATAAATTAACTTCACGTGGGTATCGAACCACGAATAAATTGACC
The DNA here is from genome assembly GCF_046254945.1 of Alosa pseudoharengus. Taxonomy (NCBI): domain Eukaryota; kingdom Metazoa; phylum Chordata; class Actinopteri; order Clupeiformes; family Clupeidae; genus Alosa; species Alosa pseudoharengus. Next base: position 34,935,118 of record NW_027468718.1, read on the forward strand.
TGTTTGCTTGGTAATCGGACGTCTATCAACTTGCGCCACGAGCCAGCTGACGCTACTCACAGAAATTGACTTCAGTTGTATGATTAAAAGAAGTCAGCTAACGTTATGATAATTGTAACAAGTTAACATAGCTGTTCATGTTATCTGGCTACCATGTTATCATGCTACCGTTGCCCAAGCCATTTAGTAGGCCTTCAAAGTATCATGGTTAAGTTTTACAAACATTTCACTGAGGTTAGGCTGTGGCCGCCCCTACCTGAAGTGTCTGTAGAGCAAATAAATCAGCAAATAAATCAAATAAAAATCTGTATCCTTGTGTTGTGTATCCTTTTGTCCAGCCTATTCTTTTAAGAATTCAGTTCATGAAACACAGGCATTGAAACCCACTCTGCAATGGGCAGAAGTCTATAACGTGTCCATATTTTACACAAAATGTGCGCACAGGGAGAGTCAAAACTCTTAGGCTTATAGGCTATTAACGTTAATGTTGCTGACATGTAAACATGGGTTTGATATTTTATTGATATTTTATTTCCCAATTCACACGTTTATGCTTCTCCTGTGGCGCAACAGGTTAATGCTTATATAGCCTATTGCTTTTTCACGCAGTCAACATGGGTTCAATCCTCCCCATTACACGTTTTTTTTATTATTATTTATTTATTTTTAGACCAGCAACGCTTCCTCAATTTAGGCTACAGATAGGCTACTAGGTGGCCACAGAGAGCCTGCCAGCAGTCATAATGTTTGAAAACTTAACCATGTTACTTTGAAGACCTACTGGCTTGGGCAACTGCTGTAGCAAGACAACACCATCAGCCATGCATGTTAACTTGCTACAATCATCAGCTGACTTCTTCAAATTGTATAGACTAAGTCAAATAAATTTCACTATGACTTATCAGCTGGTTCGTGGCGCAAGTACGTAGATGAATGGCTATCATGTAGCCTAAGTGGTTTCATTTAGGAAGCAGGTTCGATACCCACGAGTTATTATTAGGCTATTTGTATTTATGTTTTTGGTGGCATATTCATGGTCAAGTGCATGTAGCCTCCAGTTTCCATCAGAAAGTGACAAATCTGCAAGCGGCCACATCTGTCAAAGAAACGTCATCACTCGTGAAACGTCACCAACGCAGCCAGTTAACATGGGTGCCAGTTGCCATGTAACACCGGCCCTCCTCAACAGTCCCAGTTTGTCATGTGGCCCCTTGGGGAAATTAGTTGCCCACCCCTGGCCTATACAGACCAGTTTCCATAGTGCACATCTTATCAATAGCCTAGTTTGAATGCCGAGTGTGTTTCTGCTCATTGACAAATAGCGTTCAGCACAATAATTCAAGCCCAATTAATCCCCCCTAAAGTGCTTTGTTACACTAGTTTGGTTTCGTGATGTAGCCTATGATAAACGGCCTATAGTCAAATAGCCTATATGACTCAGCTAATGTTATAGGCTCATGGGCGGATTATGAACTTTCGGGCCCCTGGGGCCAGATGTATTAAGGGCCCCCCACTTATTGTCGTACATGTGGGAGGGGGGGTTTGGGGGTCCTCCCCCAGAAAAATTTTCATTTGTTTGATGTGATTTCCTGTATTCTGGTGCATTTTGGAGATGGCTAATACTAAATTCAATCAGATTCATAGCCTACATCCTGATTTGTTGATATTGAGGCAATGATTCCATGCAAAGGCTTGGGCTTCAGGGCCCCCTGACCCCTGGGCCTGGGCCCGGTAGGCCCGTTCAGTAATCCATCCCTGTATAGGCTATGTAGCCTACTATTAAAATGCACCAACAGGTAAAGTAGGCTATCGCATGACTTCATGCACGTAAGTGAAAAGAGCCTCACACCCGTCGAGTTCGCACAGCCCTGCAGCTCTTCCTAAGACAGCGGGAAATAAAGTTCAAATATGTGATAAACCCGGAAAAAGTTGTCAGGTAGCCTATGTTTCGGTTCCGGTGATTATTTGTGAAATTGTGCAAACGACAGACTTTTCACGGCATTTCAAGGAAGGAGTGGTAGCATGCAAGCTCCCAAATTGACCCAGTACAAAAGGCATCAATAAATTATTGGGGAGGGTCATGTGTTTTTTCTCAATCACTTTGGAGGGTCATAGAAACATTTCTTGCTGACGAGGGATGGTCACGTCTTTTTTGACGCTCCCAAAACTCCTCCGGTGGCCCCTTAAATAAATAACGAACAGTCCCTTATTCAGTAGAGCATTTAGTGCTCTCCTCAATCCCAGACGTTCACATTGCATGTTTGTTTGTAATGGATGCAACCGCGAGATACGCTTGTCATAGGCGCCGATACCGTGGGTGCTCCGTCGCTCGAGCACGTGTGCCAGCTTACAGTCCCGGCTAAATTTACATTCATTTAAAATCAAACATCGCAGTTAATGTTAAATTCAGCATATCTCATAATGTGATTGGCTAGGTTGCTGTCAATCCCCTACTCCATATACTAACCACCAATGAGAGCGTCTCTCGTATGAAAATTCACTTCCCACCTGACACTTCCCACCTGAAGAATTAACGCAAGCTTTGTCGGGTCTTCAGCCCCGAATGTTTAAAATGTATATAGTCCTGAATATCATTTTAAAAGTAGTCTGACAAAGCTTATTGTTTTGTGACACAGCTAAACACTGGTAGGCTACCTCATAGAACGTCTATAGGTGGTCGCAACTCACAAAAGTAAAGCAGATAGAAAGAACTCACGCAAATCTAGCCTACAACACGCAGACAGCTGTCTGAGCGACTACCAGGCCTATGGTTTTGAAAAATCAGATGTTCCCTGACAAAGACATTCGAAAATTAAGAATGTTTATTGACTTGAAAAATACGCTAATTTTTGCAAACTCCCTTCATTCAACCCTTGAAGACATCGCGGTCTGGGGCGCTATGTAGATCGTTTCTCGTTCCATTTAATTTCTCAGAATTTAGGTCTACTAGGCCTACAATAACGTCATCACCAAATACATCTTTTATTTTTAGTTGACACTAAACTTTAACTTTTTAGTTTAACCACAAAGAGTAGCATAGGCCTACTGTGCACAGTGCACTGACGACTGTAGCAGCCCAAGGTAACCAGTTGTTGTAGATGAAGGGCAACCACTTGTTTCAGATAGCCTGGACAACATGTTACCTGGGTGTTGCCTAGGCCTACGTTATTAATTGATGGTAGCCTACAATAGTTAATTGTATCGCGTAACATATTGGCTCAAAGAGTAGGGAATCAGGCTGGAGAGAGTCACGCGAGTGTTGCTTTTGCGGGATCGAATCCAGTTTAATGCTAGTTTTCAAAACATATATTTTTTTACATGTCATTTTGTCCGAGTGGCTGTAATGTAGCCGAGCGCTCATGGCGTATGAAAAGTGACTTCAAACCGCCTAAAACAACTTGTTTTGTGAATGTCTGACAACTGCTGCAGCACATGCACACGCAAGGAAACCAGTAGGTGGAGTAACCAGAAGGCACACAACACCGGAACGATTTTAAGGCTATTTCGCATAGGCTACTCAATGGTGCTATTTCACACGCATTATAGCGACCCCCACTCACCGGGGTTAGGTGGAAGGTGTTAATAGACGATTGGCGTAGCCTACAGTGGACTAGGGCTGTCAAAATTGCTCAAAAACGACGTTCGAATATCCCCTCTAAAATAAACACATGTATTCGAATATATTGGAATATCTAGGCTATATTATTTGCGCATTATGTCAGTGACGCACATCATGTCATCTGTTTTTAACTTTTATTATGGTTATTGCTTGACAGGGGGGATCCCAAGCAGCTTTCAGCCATAAGGCTACTTTGAGAACATTTCCTAATTCACCCGACACTGATATTCAAAATGTTGAAACTATTTCGGCATAGCCTATAAGCAGTTTAATTAAATGTAATGTTAGTTGTAAACAAACGGGCTACTTGGTGAGGCTTGGCCTCACAGATGCGCTTGTGCCTTAAATGGCAATAAAAATCTTCACGATATAGGCCTATTAACTGACCGCCGATTCATGTTGGCTGAGGGGCAGGGGGGGGCATCAGACATTTGTTCCCAAGGGTCTATGAATTGTTAATCCGGCCCTGCCCCCAACGAACGCAACTTTCCACCTCTGAGACAGCTTAAAAGAAGTCGAGAGGACTCCTCACTAAGACCTACTTACTGTAGGCTGCGCAAACCACAGGCCTGTAATTCTGCGGCATAAAGCAGATGTATTTGTTTATTGTACAGAAAAATAAAAATGACATGTCAAGCAGTCAATTGACTACATTGCAGTCAAGAAGTAGGGCAAATTAATTTACGAAACCAAAACGTGGGTCATAGTTGTCTAAGCCTCTTTTGCGTAGCCTGTTAAAAACGTCGCCAGATAGTATTAAATTGGCAACAACATTGTTTTCTGCAGAAGCCTACCCAAGGCTACAGATTAATTCTGAACAGTTATTTCTCTACTGGCTCAATTATCACACCACTGTTTCGATTTGCGTACTTGCGTTACCCCCAACACTGACAATAATGTAGACAGCAAATTTCGATTTCGATTTTCGTTACCACCGTGTAGTCAAGCCTTAAGCCATACCCAAGTTGCCTAAATCGAGGTAATGTTTAATTATGCATGATTTATTTTGTTATTGAATTCGTAGGCTGGGATTACTCTCGGCAACAATTATGTTTAATGGTAGCCTCCTGCTTTTTCAGAAGGGGCGGCAGGCAGAGCGATGTACAGTGGCAGAGCGACGCACAGTGGCTGAAAGTGGTACTAAAGCTTCATGCAGCTTCACGCCTCGTAATGCGCGACTGAAGTGGTCATTTGAAAGCGATGCCCACTGTACCACAGCAGCATTTCTGTTAAGTGAATCTTTTGTAAATTGCTTTACAATTAGCGTCGGCCCCTCTTGGCAGCCTTCGGCTTGCCTCAGCTTGCCACTATTCACTCCTTCGTCTTCATTAACATTCCCGGTAGAATATCTTTGGCCTCTATGTGTCCAGTTACATACTCTGTCTGTTCTTGGTCTTGTATTTTGTGAAATAAATTTCTAAATATGACCTGCTTGCTGCAGCTTCGGCCTGCACGTCCTTTTAACACCGCATCTTTTTCTTTCTCGTGAGCATTTAATCTGCTGCCGGCTTGTCTCTCCATATTGCCCATAATGCTCGATTGCATTGCATTCTCCAAATTATAGCTACATTTTCATGTACCACATCAGCATTATTGTTCAGTGAATCTTTTGTAAATTGCTTTACAATTACCGTCGAGCCTATAGGCCTACTCTTATCGCCTGGCTTGCCTCAGCTTCGGTCATGTCCTTTTAAAACCACATCTTTTTCTCTCTCTCGTGAACATTTAATCTGCTGCCGGCTTGTGACTCCACATCGCCCAAAATGCTTGATTGCATTGTATTCTCCACATTTTAGCTAAATTTTGGTGTACCACATCAGCATTTTCTTTCAGTGAATCTTTTGTAGCCTAAATGGCTTTACAATTACCTTCAGGCCCTCCTCTTGGCTGCCTTCACTCCTTCGTCTTCCCTTCATCTTCATTAACATTAATCTTGTTTGGCCTCAATAGTCCAGTTACATAGTCTCTCTGTTTGTTTTTGGTTTTGTGAAATACATTTCTAAATATTAGAATTAGACTTATAGTCCGGTGCGACTTATAGTCCGGAAAATACTGTAATAGTCAGTAGTCTGCAAAAGCCTTAGGTCACTATTACATTTGTTACTTTAACAATGCTATGATTGGCACATATATCTATTGCTCTATCTCTTTATTAGAATACAACCAGAAAATACAGGAAGTATGAAGTTCTGGTTGTATTGTAATAAAGTTAGACATGCATAAACATGGTCCTTATAGCATTGCTAAGGCTTTTGCATACTGATATACCTGATTGCTGAGTAATTTGCCATGACTAATATACTATAAATTAGTAGAGATTACCTTTACATGTCTAACAGTCTACTCTATGATTATGTTCCCTGTCAGCGGCTATGGCACCTTGTTTTTACACCACCCTGAAAAATGTAGCATTCGCGAGCTTTTCAGTGGCAACAAAAAAATGGGAAAAGTGTAACTACCTTGATCAGACGAAAGATTGGAAGGTTCAGTCGCCGGATGCCATGAAAGCTGAAATAAGAAAACTCTCCATAAACTGTCATTATAACCCCATCTTGAACAACTGTGAACACGTTGCTACGCAAATCCGCTATGGACAGAAGAACAGTGCACAGGTAAGAGTGCTTAGTACTGAAATGCTAAACAGAGTTCACATAGTTTTTTAAGAAAGCCAGTGAGTTGTCAAACACCATGCACAGGGTGATGTCAGTCAGATCTCAACTGTGACTGGCCACTGTCTTAATCCATCCATCCAAAAATGCATGTTAAAACAAGGCGCACACCAAGTGCATTCAATGACAAGTAATATATTCAGTAAAACATGGTGTGATTTGCCACTGTTTCCCCTTTTTCACTGGTTTCAGTCTCAGTTTCTCAGTCTGCTGACTTACAGTAAATGCATTAATATTGAACTTAGAAAATGAAAACATAATTTAACTGGAAAAACGCCACAGCAGTACCGGCACTTCTACATTTCACTCGTAAGTGTACCTGCACTTGTTCTTGCATACTTGCATTTGTTCTAAGTTACCGGTACTACAATACCGAGGAGTGTCTTTGCTACGTGACACTCACCTGTTCCCTGTACTGTACCTCTATTTTCTACAACCCCAAATCAGAAAAAGTTGGGTCATTGTGTAAAATGCCAATAAAAATAGAATGTGATAATATACAAGTCTCTTAAACCTATATTTAGCAGCAAAAAGGACATAGACAACATATCAAATGTTGAAAATGCAAATTCTGACTATTTCATGGAAAATATATGTTCATTTAAAATTTGATCACAGAGTGAATGGAGTACACGACAAAAGACCAAACAACTCGCATAAAACTACAAACAACCCGTTGCGTATCTCTAGGTGGATAGTTTAAATGGTTAAATTATTTAATAGGGTATTATTGTAGTGAGGATTTTTATTTTGAAACAGTTGTGGCCAGAGGAAACAGTTGAATAGGATGTGTAGTCTTAAGAGAGTCAGATTGTATGCTTAAAGCCTGAGACTGGCAGTTGCTGCAGGTGGCCTGGCCACTGGCACAGGATTCTAATTGCTTAATGGCCAAATTGTGATGTCACAATCGCAATGTTAAGTCTATGGGGATTTTTGAAAAGTTTATAATTAATAGTTCAAAAAGTATAACAGTCACAAAGATGAAAAGTACAAAGCCCACATGTCTTAAGTAAGACCTACGTAACATAGTTTGAATGAAGTTTCTACGTTAAACTGTTGAAGCTGCATTAACTGCGTTAGAAGAAGAGAAAAAATAAGAACTAGAAAACGCAATTCCAGGGAATTACAATGAAAATGCAAAACATATGGTGTGAAATGTATTGTTAAAACAGATGATGCGCTAATTGGCAACCAACATGATGAGGTTTAATATAGTTGGAATGACTGAACAGTTAAATAGGTGGATAGTTTAAAAGGTTAAATTATTTGCTAGGTAGATGAGGTTTAATATAGTTGGAATGACTGAACAGTTATATAGGTGGATAGTTTAAATGGTTAAATTATTTGCTAGGTAGATGAGGTTTAATATTGTTGGAATGACTGAACAGTTAAATAGGTGGATAGTTTAAATGGTTAAATTATTTAATAGGGAATTATTGTAGCGAGGACTTTGAAACAGTTGTGGACAGAGGAAACAGTTGAAGAGGATGTGTAGTCTTATAGTCTAGTCGTGATTTCATGAACCCAGAAATGTTGAGTACCCTAAAGTTTTATTGCAGAAATGTCATCTATAGGCCTAGTGGGTGGAATTCAACTTGGTTGCCTAAAGTTGCACTTTGGGCAATTTGCATAATTAGCATAAATAGGCAATTAAGGCGAGGCAGTACAGGTGAATAGGGTCAAAAAATTAAATAATAGATATCACCATGAAACTTTCTGAGTTGATTACTTATGTTAAGATGAGAAAAAAATGTATTGCATGTTTTTTATATTTTAATGTTTACATATGCAAATGAGGCCCTATCTTATTAAAAATGCTCTAATTTGCATACACACAAAAGCATATAGTGTGATAAAGCCAGGCTCAAAATAGTTTTTCCAAGGTAAACACGTATACTTGGGAGGGTGAGTTGGTGAAAACCTTTAAGAAACTTGGTAAGGAGGCAGTGTTGACCTATGGACAGACAGATTAAGAAATTAAGTGTGCCATGCAAAACTAGAAAAGCACTCCGAGAGTGCAGACCTCCGCCAAGCGAAAACATAACCGCCTCCTGGATCCAGACGGTGATCCGGATCACTCCCAAACTTTTTGAGTTATCTTACGAACAAACAGATGAACAGACACACAGACAAACAAACAGACAAACAAACCCCGATGAAAACATAACCTCCTTGGCAGAGGTAATAACTATATAACAGCATGCACACACACAAACCCACAAGAACTATATACAATAGGCAAAATAACTATATCCAGCATGCACACGTACACAAATGCACAATAACAAGAACTATATAGAACATGCAACGCACGCACACAAACACACACACACACACTGTAAACTATATAACTATATACAGTATGCACACACACGCACACACACACACACATATTTAGATAGATAGATAGATAGATAGATACTTTATTGATCCCCAGGGGAAATTCAAGGTCTCAGTAGCATACAGACAACACACACACATTCACTAACAGCAGAAAAAGTAATTAAAGTATATAACATAAAAACACAGTTAAGCAATAAGGACAGTAGAATATAAAGAATATACTAAATACACTAAAATACAAATTATAATAACTAACACTTAATCTAAATTAATTCAAAAAAACAGTATCCACATAGTGGTGATTAATCAATCAAGAGGCACTTGTAATGACTGAGGCAGGGACTGAGCCTGTGATTCTCTGTGCATAGTAAGGTAAGGTAAGGTAAGGTGCTAAGTGTGCTCTGCTCTCATCTTAACATAAGTAATCAACTCAGAAAGTTTCATGGTGATATCTATTATTTATTTTTTTGTACTGCCTCGCCTTAATTGCCTATTTATTCTAATTATGCAAATTGCCCAAAGTGCAACTTTAGGCAACCAAGTTGAATTCCACCCACTGGGCCTATAGATGACATTTCTGCAATAAAACTTTAGGGTACTCAACATTTCTGGGTTTACTATTGGGCCTATGGGGATCACGACTAGACTATTAAGAGAATGAGGCTGTATGCTTAAAGCCTGAGAAACTGACAGTTGATGCAGGTGGCCTGGCCCAGAGCCATACCTTTATATGCCTCTGGCCTGGCCACCTGGCATAAGATTCTAATTGCTGTGATGTCATAAAGGCCAATGTTAAGTCTATGGGGAAATTGTCAATAGTTTTTCATTAATAGTTTAAAAGTATAAAAGTTACAAAGATGAAATGTACAAAGCACCCATGTCCTAAGTAAGACCTACATAATATAGTTTGAATGAAGTTTCTACGTTAAACGGTTGAAGCTGCATTAACTGCGTTAGAATATAATAAGAAGATGACTAGGAAGAACAGTACAGTGCATTTTCATTCACTGTTATAAGAAGAAGCCTAGGAAGAACAGTACAGTGCATTTTCATGCACTGTAATAAGAAGCCTAGGAAGAACAGTACAGTGCATTTTCATGCACTGTAATAAGAAGCCTAGGAAGAACAGTAGAATGCATTTTCATGCACTCTAATTAAGAATAAATCGGATAACAGTAGAGTGCATTTTCATGCACTCTAACTAGAAAATGTAATTTAGAGGAAATAAGCAGTGCATGAAAATGCAAAACATACTGTATATTAACATAAAATGCAAAACAAACTTTTATTTGGAAACAGTTGTGGGCAGAGGAAACAGTTGGCAGGAGTCATAGTTGATACTGACAGTTGAAATGGCTGTTCAACAGTTAGTTGAGTAGTTTAAATAGTTACATATATATTTAAAGGGGAACTTGGCAACTATTTCAACGTAATAAACCCGTTTAGAAATCATTTGGATGGTTAAATGACCTGTTCCGGTGGAAATGGTGACTTTTCCCGCTGCCCCTAGCGTTCTCAGGCGGAAAACCAACCTTGCAACATTGAGACTACCGTCCCGAAAAGATAAGTGAGAAACAAGAAACTAGTTTTAAATCGTGTTTCTTACCTTGTAACATCCACATTGTCTGCCAAACTTATGCTAACCGTTTTGCTAGCTTGTAAACAAATCCATGTGCTTTATCGTTACCTTTTTCCATAGTTTGAAATAGCATAATGCACAATTTCTCCAGCAGAGGGGGAAATCCTGCCAAGTTTCCCTTTAATAGTGAATTATTGTAGAGAGTACATTTGTTTTGAAACTGTTGTGGGCAGAGCAAATAGTTGAACAGGATATGTAGTCTTAAGAGAGCCAGATTGTATGCTTAAAGCCTGAGACAGAGTATATAGTTTAAAAGTTAAATGTAGATAGTGTAATGGATGTTAATAGACAGAAAGTTGAATGGATGTTGATAGGCAGATTGTTTAATGGATGTTGATGGGATAGTTTAATGGGTGGATGAGTGAATGGTTTGAAGAGGATGAATGGATAGAAAGTTGGATGGAATGTGCCTTATATCCTTGTAGAATGGAGATACACAGAGAGAGTTGGCCTAGTTGAGCAGAAAGCAGTTGATACAGGTGCGATCAGTTTAACTGGCTTTTTGATGAGGCCTAGTTGAGCAGTTGCTGCAGGTGGCCTGGCCACCTGGCCTAGGATTCTAATTGCTTAACAGCCCTATTGTGATGTCATCAGCCTAATGTTAAGTCTATGGGGAAATTTTGAATAGTTTTTAATTAATAGTTTAAAAAGTATAAAAGTTACAAAGATAAAAAATACAAAGCCCAGATGTCCTAAGTAAGACCTACGTAACATAGTTTCAATGACATTTCTACGTTAAACGGTTGAAGCTGCATTAACTGCGTTAGAAGAAGCCTAGGAAGAACAGTACAGTGCATTTTCATGCACTGTAATAAATCGGATAACAGTAGAGTGCATTTTCATGCACTGTAATAAATCGAATAACAGTAGAGTGCATTTTCATGCACTCTAATAAGAATAAATCGGATAACAGTAGAGTGCATTTTAGAGTGCAACTGTCTGTCTCAGGCTTTAAGCATACAATCTGGCTCTCTTAAGACCACAGATCCTGTTCAACTGTTTTCTCTGTCCACAACTGTTTCAAAATAAAAGTCCCCACTACAATAATTCTCTATACACGAATCCGGCGAAACTACCAGAAGTAAGCCGGCGCCATTACTGAGCTGTCGCTGGGTAGCATTACGCCCGTGCCCGTGCCCGCCCCCGATGAGATCTGAAATCAAAATGGCTGCGGCCTATCTTTTATACTCCTTAACCTTGAAGTTGGGCCTTCTCGCCTCCCTCGAAAGACACCTGTTGGCCTATCAGCATCCACCAAGGTTACGACTATTGGTGGAACCTATTGTCTCATCATGCATAATTATATGCAAAACTGTCTTCTTCTGGGTTTTTCCCAGATTCTGGTTTTTTCCAGTTGTAACAGGGCTTCTTATCTTGCCACCTGTTACTTGGCCTTGCTGTTACCACCATTACATCATCCAATTACATCATCCTCTCGCTCTCGGCCATCTAGTTCACTGTGAACTCCTTCACCTCGACCATCTAGCCAGGTGTCACTGTGAACTCCTTCACCCCACTCCTTGACTGCTGGTCTGGTCTGTTTAAGATGTGTACAGGCCTTGAAGTCTCATAATAATTGCAGTAATATCAAAGTTTATAAAAACCATACATGCATCCGTTAAGTCATAGAAATCCACCACACTAGCTACAGTAGTTAAGTAGATATAATATCAACCTAGTCCCAATTGTGTCTTTATTTCCTCATTCTCTACTCTAAACTATTTTCATAAATAATCTGTAAGATCGCTTGTACCTTCATCTGTGACCGGAGGCCACTGTCTAACATCATCAACCCAACAAGCCATACTGCCTGGCTGTAGCTGTCATTGAAGGTGCGTTATCACGGAGGTTTGTTTACATCTCAGTAATGGCGTCGCCACAAGATGGCAGCCTACACAAAACGCTCGCCGGATTCGTGTATTAAATCATTTAACCAACTATTTAACTGTTTAGCTATTCCAACTGTCATTTGTCATCAACTATTTCTCCCGCCAACTGTTTCCTCTGCCCACAACTGTTTCAAAATAAAAGTTCTCACTACAATAATTCTATATTAAATAATTGAACCATTTTAACTATCCAACTATTTAACTGTTCAGCCATTCCAACTCTCAGTTGTAATCAACTATGACTCCTGCCAACTGTTTCCTCTGCCCACAACTGTTTCAAACTAAAAGTCCTCACTACAATAATTCCCTATTAAATAACCTAACCATTTTCACTATCCAACTATTTAACTGTTCAGCCATTTTAACTGCCAGCTGTCATCAACTACAACTTCCGCCAACTGTTTCCTCTGCCCACAAAATAAAAGTCCTCAATACAATAATTCACTATTAAATAATGTAACTATTTAAACTACTCAACTATTTAACTGTTCAGCCATTCCAACTGTCAGTTGTCATCAACTATGACTCCCCACCAAACCTTTTTCTCTATCTGACCTCCATCTTTTTACTTGGATTATATTTTAAACAATATTGGAATTATATTCTATAACGTTAGTTTAGATTTTTACCTTGTCCGTTAGCTAGTATTATTGCCACATCTAAACTGCTAACCCTACGCTTGCTCCTCTAAACTACCCATTACCCCAGCATGTTGTCAATGGCAGATTTTACCTACTAAACAACGTCAGTTGAATAAGAAGTTAGTTGGCGAGGTAACATGTTGTGATGGCGTTTAAAATGTTGTATGTCCAGGTTCGTTATTTGAACGGACCGGGCCAATTTTATCTTTCAGTCAAGACGACTTCACTGAAGTTCTGAATCCTACCAACTGATGAGCACACTTGCTTGCTAACCAGCTGCACTTGTTAGGAGATTGTTAGCAAGTAGCAGCTAATAACTAATACGTTTGCTTGATTCTGTCAGAATTCTTGTCAGCTAAAACACACCACAAAAGTTATGCACAATCACAACATACATTCATTAACGCCACCATGGCAAAATTATATTATTAACAAGCTTTGTCGAACATTGCCTCGCCTCTAGCGGGGGAATCCGACAAGGCATGCGTGTTCTTGTTTCAAAAAAGTTGGCTGAACTTTGCCCAGCGATTAATAAATAATAACTTACGTTCTGTATTTCTCCAAACTTTCCCGCTCAGGTTTTCCTAATGTTGATAAAAAACAGGCATATAAAAAAGATTTTAAGTGAAGACAACGCTCATCTGAAAGAATGCTCTTTCTTAATTAGTTCTTCAACTTATGGCCACTATTTCCAAAGTTTGATTTTTTTACTACATTTGCAAAGAGGAGAACATTTTTTAGTTTGATTAACAATGAAACGTTACATTTAGGACATGTTGACAATGAGTAGTTTTGGTTGTTGGTGGTGGTGTTATTGCATCCCTTAGTTATGCCTACAATGCACAAGTGTTCCCTCGCGATTGAAAGCTCCTGTAGCATGTCCATACGAAAATGTTCAGCAAGTATTGTCAACTACTTAATAGAGGGAGAGCAGCTTCACGGAAGAGAACTTCTGACGGCAAATTTGAGGAAAAGTTGGTAAACCACCCTTCTTACCTAATTTGAGGGTGCTGATTCTGAATATTTTGTTTACCAAGCTCAATTCTGAGTTCTAAGCCGCATAATCAGCATTTTAACATAAAATAGCGATTATTTTTGCTTATTTTTCCCTAAATTGGGTTGATTTCAAAAGTAATCACTAAAACCAAATCAAAATGTTCTCTAAATACATGTTTTGAGCATTAAAGCCATACTATAGTTTATTAACATATTTAATGGGAACATGATTACAGTTAACATGTAGTAAACTCAGAAATTATAATCAAAACACAGCCATATTTTTATTGCTAACATGAGTCACTCGTGGTGTTTAATGCATTTCATCACAATAACAAATTGCACAGATAACCTTCAACTCAGAATATATCCTACAGTACATATGAACTTAGATAGCGGGAATAAGCCTAATGCAGAACTGCATCTACCGTCAGCAACAACTAACAAGTAAAAAACATTTTACTTCTAGTAACACTGGATTTGGTATGTGTGCTTGCCTCCATACTAGAGCTTGATAATGTGCTCTTCTAATATGCCATTGAGCTGCATCACTTGTTGGTGGTATAGCCTCCGATCCTCGACATCTAGAAAACAGAGTGGCTCTGGCATAGTATTGTCACGATACCAAAATTATGACTTCGATACAATACCTGCCATAAATATCTTGATACTCGATACTGAAACGATATCCAAATCCTAAAATATCTGAAAAAGAAAGGATGCAGGCCTCCTCCAAATGTATTGAGTCATTTGTGTTGAATTTTGTGCACTTTTGGTCAATTCTGGGTTTTAAATTTCTAAACTTCCTACATAATTATTTTTGTAGTCAGTAAAATAGTAGTTTGTGTGTGATTAAGTCCTTTATTGTTTGTTATAGCTCATTTATATTGTGTGATGTTTTGGCAATAAATTACCTTTAAATAGCCAAAGTAGGCTAGATCAAGGTTAGTGTTCAAATTACTGCATGCAAATCACTTAATGCTATGCAGAAGAGCCTAATCGTTAGGCCATCTGATGTAGGCTACCCTAGGCCTTCCTGTGTTTATGGGATTTCTTTGACAGTTGCAAAGGAAAAAAAGTAAAGATAGTCTTCTTTGCTCCCAGTGTAATTTAATAAGTACGTTTCAACCACTCTTTGGGTCTTAATCAGATAGGCCTATACCATTATTACATTACATTACATTACATTTGGCTGACACATTTTTAACCAAAGCGACTAACAACATGGTAACAGTTAAGTTTTAAAGCAATTCTCTCAACAATTTTAGGACAATTTAAAAACGGTAGAGTACAGTAAGAATAAGTGCATCAGTGAGTGCTGTTTTTAAACAGTTGAGTGTTCAAGACGGGTGGTAAGTGCTAGGATCAGCAAGACTTGTTGTAAGTGGTGCTATGAGAGGAGATGTTCTCTAAAGAGCTGGGTCTTCAGGAGTTTTTTGAAAATGGAGAGGGCCCTGCCCTTGTAGGAACTGGCAGTGTGTTCCACCAATGAGGAACAACAGATGAGAAAAGTTTGGATTGGCCTGAGTGTATCTGTTGCAATATCTGTGTGCATTCCTACATCAGGTCTATTTCTTTGAAAGTCAACATCATTTGATACCACATAACAAATACCAAATAACAATACAAAAGTTTCTTACAAACTTTCCTGCATACTTCTTAAATGTGCTGCAGTCAGATGGGTGTCCTAAAGACATAACTAGATCTTGAGCATCTATTACCATGTTGAATGAGCAGTTTTTGCAGTGATCACTACTAGACATTCCACATTGCTATACAGCACTTGAGAGAGGATAGACTTATTTCCACTTCACAAATAACCATCGCTATCTGCAATAGCTACAGTACAGGGACAGTTCATAGCTGAGGATTTGTCCTAGGTCCACTTTCCTTTCAGCATCATATGCATGCAGTAATAATGCACTGGAGAATGTTTCTCTTTGTTGCACTATAAATGATATCTTGTCTATTTTTTTTGCAAATAATGCAATCTCCATAGCACTTTTCAGCAACCCTTAAACATGCACACTCTTCCATTTTTTTGCATGGCTGGAATTTGAATGATAGGAAAGAGCACCAGTGAGATATTTTAACTAGGCAAGCACAGTCACCTTTACAGTAAAAAAAATACAGTGTAACTCCTCTGTAAAGACTGACAACTGTTCATAATAGTTAGTGACAAAGTACTTTCTACAGAAAAATGAGCAGTCACCTACTATTCTATCAATTTATTATCAAGGAATCTATTTTGCTTCTAAACGTCATACTGAATTTTAGCTGTTATTTCAATTAATATTTTAATTTTAGCTTATTTTCATTTGCTACTTGAGGGTCATTGGGGTAATTCCTGTCCTGTCCTACAACATATCATATACACATAAAGAGTATATTAATGCCTTATTTTTTTGCAATTTCTATGATATCTGATGGCAAAACCAAAAAGTATGTGAATTATGATAATTATGCTAATTAGCAAGCTTAAAACTCAAAATTGAGCTTGGTAAACAAAATATTTGAATTCAGCACCCTCAAATTGTGTGAAATAGCCCCTTTACCGACTTTTCCTCAAATTTGCCAACAGGACTTTTTCTGAACGTTTGTTAGCTATCTGCTCTCCCTCTATAACTAGTTACACTGATGATGCAAAGTTTGCTAGTAAGTAAGCTAATATGGAAAGTTGGCTAGCAAGTTAGCTAAGAGTTTGGGGAATGTGTTGCGCACATCACTATCTAGTGTGGCGGAGAAAAACATTAATACTTGGGTCTACGAAGATCATGACAGTGGTCCAGTCAAATCTTTTACTGTCTATGGTCAAATCCCAGCCGAGCTACCTGTGCATGTAAACATACTGACTGACAATAAATCAGAATGAGTAATTATAACCGACGGGTAGCCCTGTGGACACAAAATATTGTTGGAAAATTGAGATGTGTGAAACAGTATTTGACTGAAATGGTAATCAGAAAAAAAAGACTAAAACTAACCACTCGGTGAGTTGCACAGTTTTGAAAACAAACGTTAAGGGTTGTTTTAGGACATGTTTGAGTAGCCTACAGTAGGCTATGCCTGCTGGCAGCCACTCTAGTCAAAAGCAATTCAAAACGAGTCAGAAAGGTCGAGACAGGACCAATCGTCAAAATTTCGGTGTCCACCACTCTAGTTCATCCAAAACAAACCAGAAAAGGGACTCAAAGTGCTAAATACCGGAATTTTCCTTTAACAGTATACAACACGTTAAAAGCCTATACAAACTATGCAAGTCATTTGGAAATCTTGTTTTATTTAAACTACTCAATGCAATCTCAAATCCTCACCAGAAATACCAACAGTCAATGTATTTCTCCAAATCCTTTGCTTGTTTGTTTTATGGACTAGCCTACTAGGTGGTCGTGGAAGAGATCGTTAAAACATTAATTTGTCTTGTACTGTAAGTGGAACCAAAGTTTCACAGGCACCACTGTGGTAGAACAAAGGACCTACAACCTCGTGCTTTCATTGGATAGTCGCGTCGAGTTCAACGGATTAAGATGGGCATTGGCCAGCTTTTTGATTTTTCAAATGCAGCACTGCCTTCCCGGAAGGGAGCGTACCTATGTTCCCTGGGTCCTATGTTCCCCGCTATTTGTATTAGGCCTGTTAAACTCGATTCCTTTTAAGGATCCGGGTTATTCTGAGTCACTCACTAAACTGATCCGGGTTGAACGAGTCACTTGAGTCAGTATTGCTAAATCACAAAGAAATTCAGTCCTACGTTCAAACAGTGCAGTGGGGTGCTTCATTTCGTTAAGTGCCTTCTCATGTTGGATGTGGATCCTCCATGATTTGAAACCAGGTTTTTGCAGTACTTGCATTTAGCCTAAGAGTTTTGCTCTCCTGGTCAAAGTGCATCCACACATTGTTCATCTTTTTGGTGCTCATGTTCAGAAACTTTGATCTTATTGTCAGAGAGGGTAGCCTATATAATAATTAATTATTTGTTGTTGTTTTGTTAACAATAGAAAATTTGCCTAGGTCTAATGCTACTCTGCTACAATGTTTATTACCACTACTATACTAATAGTAGGCTACTAGGAATCTATTCTAATAGGTATTACTAGGCAACTAATATTATTAGCCTATTAATCATAGCTATATATATATATATATATATATATATATATATCATGTTAGGTAGCCTAATATAATATAATATAATATAATATAATATAAAATAGCCTAATATAATAGCATCAAAACCTCCACCCACTCACGGTAAAGAAAGCAGTTTGAGCCAGACTGTTTATTTATTGTCTTAACCTAGCCTTTGCAATTGACTTTCAATGTAGACATAGAAACAGGAACGTAGAAATGCCCTGCAGTGAATAAATTATTATTATTGTTAATATTATTATTATTACTACTACACTACTACTACTACTACTACTATTCTCATTAGGCCTATTATTATTATCACCTTGACACGAGTAGAAACTAGGCTACTTGCTCGTCTACAGATCCACTCATGACAATGTAGCCGGCTGATTAGACACATTTCGTGCACAAACGGTAGCAATGTATTTTTCTATCAATGTTGCTTGCCGTAGCACACCAGGTAGACCACACATACGCGCACGGTGCAATATTGACACAAGCCAGAAGGGCGTTTTTCCTAACTTCCACGTTGAGTATAGCGGAGTAAAAGAATAGATGAAGAACATTTTTTATAACATAGGCCTACAATGGTTTTACTTGTGCTTCTTTACTGAATATAACGAGTTCAAAGTTAACATTCTAGGTAACTTCGCATTGTCCGCTTCAGCACTAAATTGAGGACAGCAACGTACACGAGCTGCACCTCTCACAGAAGAAACGCGCTACAACTACATGCCTTTTTAAGTTGATATTTCATTGGTTTGTTTTGTTCATTTTTCCGTTCGCTGGCACGCTGCAGGGGGGACTGCGCGTTGCTCCGAAGCCCCTTTGGTCTGACTCGTCAATAATCCAAAAATGTCCCTTTGGGTCTACAGCCCAGTATAGTTTGATATCTCTTTGTTCCATTAAAATTAATCCAATTCTTCCGACAGCTCAACCAAAGGCTATAGATCACCTCCCTTACCTCTTGTACAGTAAGAATCAACAATGACATGCCAAGTGCAAAGACAATGACAAGCTTGGGACTGAAGCCATGCAGACTCGGCTAGATTTAACAGTGTTTCTCAAACTTTTTTTCTGGGGACCCACTTTTTAAAAATGACAGACTATCGCGACCTAACTCGTGACTGTGGTAGTTAACAAACTAGATCAGTGGTTCTCAAACTTTTTCTTTCATTCCCCACTTTGAGGGGACATTCTCGAGCCCCACCTGTCCCTCATCGCTCTAAGAAAGTGGTAGGTCAAGCTTAAAATTGTCAAATTTATTGAAATAATGACAAGTTCTAAATATATCCTCTTCAACAGAGTTAAAATCAGCTGGTGCTGCAGATATAATAATAAATAAATAGCCTACATAACACACATATTTCTGTTTTCCAGCAACATATTAGGAAGCATTGGCCATTATACAGCATTGTACAATATATTCAATGAAATGCCAACATGCTGCATTAAATGGATCCATAATCCAGTCATACTGAGCACTGCTGGTTGGGAAATATTTTTGAAATAAACTTTGCAGGGATGTGATGTAGGCCTACTGTTTAATACATGGGATCACAAGAGTGCCTCCCAATCAGACGTTTTAGCGATTTCGCTCAGAAATCTCAAAGGCATAATACTGTCGCGATCGAGGCGCCTGTCCTACTCAAGTTTTTTTGGTGAATGCCGTAATCTTATTTGCTAGGTGAGGTGCTTGTCTTTGCCTTGTAACTGGACATTTAACTCAAATGTATCGCTAAGATATATCAAATATATCGCTAAGATAGGCCAGCTTCGTCAAGAAATGTTCATTAGTGAACGTGCTTGCAGATTCAAACATGCGCTCTTCCTCCAAGAAGAGGCGACTCGGAGCTCAAACACGCGCGACAGCACTTTACCAACCCGCGCCTTGCCGTGCGGCTGCAGTCTACTTGGAAGCAGCGGGGAACATAGGACCCTTTTTTCAAAAAAGGGTCCTATGTTCCCCGGTAGCGGGGAACATAGGACCCGGGGAACATAGGGATGACCCCTCCCGGAATGCTTTGTGGGCGCGTTAAAGTCGCTCAACGTCACCCATAGGAGGTAAGGTAAGGTAACTTTATTTGTACCCAAGGGTAGATTTGGTTGCAGGTCAAAAGAGTGGGTTTCTTACACACACACATAGATGACATTAAACGACATTGACAGAAAACAGTGACAGTGACAACAGTGCTCTAGACCTAGGAATAGAGTGAAATGCGACACAACAAAATGTTGTGCTAGTGGATCAGCACCGCAACCGTAATGTGATTGGCTGTTGCCATCCGTCAGTGCAGCAACAGCTGAACTTCTCAACGCAAGCGACGGGAGCAACGCAGCGCAACGGACCCACAATTCAGTTCGGCAACGGATGACGTAAGCCCATGTAAAGTGAACGGGAGGCATTAAGATCATTAAGATCAATTTCCAAAAGATGATTTTATATTCCTCTTTTTAGTCATTTTTAGAAGAGGTGCCAATAATTCTGGAGGGTACTGTATGTCATAGGAAAAATCAGGGTTTAAGGATTTGACCATTCACAAATGCCTCGATCTCATAAGCAAGGTAAGACAGGATACAGAGCCTACACTCTCGCTGTAAAATGGGTGTAGCATTAGGAATCATGTATGATGGGTGTCGATCATCAGAACACAAAGAGTGAATGAAAACCAATCTGGAACTTTACTTGATGTATTGGGAGGTAAGGTCACACTATTTGGTATGCAACCTACAGTATTTAGGTATAAATGTGTATACATTTGTGTGATTACGAATGGATGTGAGTGGTTTAAAATGAGAATAAACAAGACATAACATTTCTAGGGCTGTCAAAATAACTGATTAATTTCGATTAATTAATTTGAGAAAAATTAACTGATTAAAAAAATTAGTGCAGATTAATCGATTCCATATGACCTTTGACCCCGAGCCGTTCTAGTCAGTAAAATTTAGACTGTAATATGAAGGAGACAGAAGAGAACGTGCTGCCTGGATCATTGATTGGAACATTTACTTTTAAAAAACGGCCTGATGGTGTTGATAAAAAATAAAGTGATGAAAATAAAGTCCTCTGCAATGAAATGCCTTGTATGTGAAAAAAAAAACTTCTTCCCGAAGCACTTTTGAATTTATTTCCTTAGCATATTAGGTCATATCATAGATTATTATGGCAATTATTTGAACAGTGAAAATAATAATAAAAGAGTTTTTGAACTTTAATGTCACTAATGCTGATTATTCAATGATTCATTAGAATTTAAATATTTAAAATACTTTCACAGCAAAAAATATATATGCAATTAATTTAGATTAATTAATCACAGAGTATGTAATTAATTAGATTATTTTTTTTAATCGATTGACAGCCCTAAACATTTCCATTAATTTCCGATTAAAAAGTACATAATACATACATATGCTTACATAGGACAGATGTAAATTAGACATTTTAAGGAGGAGGACTGGTGTGCATGTGGGATAGGCTACCACTGGCATTAGTGTAATAATAAATACAATGCTATTATATATTTGTTTGTTTGTTTGTTTATTATATTTCTAGGCACAAATTAAAAATAAGTTAAGAAATAAATATAATAAAATAAAAAAATAAAACAACAAGAAATAAATATAGCCTACATTTAGGCCTATACTGTAGGCCTAGGGTAGCTTTTAATTCAGCAAAGAACATTGCATGGAACAGACAGAGGATATGTAATTTAAATCTAAAAACCATCCCTATCTCTAAAAACCAGAATTGCAGCAAGGATTGGGCCTACTGGTTACAAGAATTGTAGGCCTAACTAGATAATAGCCTACCCCGTGTAGAATCTGTATGCCAGAAAAACAAGAAGAACATAAAATGTAGCATACGCCCAGTATATAAGAACAGATGTTAACAGAAATAAATAATCTTTTTTGGTTGTGTCAACAAAAACCAACAAGATCCTTCAGTCCTCTTCAGCCGTTTGGGATCCATTCAGCAACAACCAGACCTATCAAACGATATAATAGGCTACAGATTTAACAAATATTACTAGATCTGACTTAAACAGAAATGTAGGCTATAAGGTGAACAGTAATAAGTTATGTCTGTTGATTTACCTATTTTGGGGTATTTAGGTAGCCTAAGTAGGCCTATGTCTTACCTATATTTGTCCGGGTGCACTCGCTGACGCACTCGCTGCACACACTCGCTGACGCACACGCACTCACCCTGGACTCCGTCTCCCTTCCTTGCTGCAGTTCCTTCCTATACAATTTTTTTTAAAACAAAAACATTTTTCATTTTTTCCATTTATTTAGCCTATGTTTTATTAATATTATATCCATTTCGGCAACTGAACACCGACATTTCTCACCTCTTTCTCCATCTGTATTTCTCGTCCCTTTTAGCTGCTTTCAGAAGTCCCTGGTGTCCCTCCATGAAATGTTTAAACTTCATGCAGGATAACTTAAGGTTCAGTCTGACCTGCAGTTCAGCTTTCACCAAACCTACTGCCAACCTATTTCTTTTGTCTGACCAGACATCCTCCATGTGACTAAAGACGCGTTCGGCATATGCGTTACTGACAGGTATAGACAAAACGAAAGACACCATTTTAAGCAATTCTGTTGCTGTTCTCTCGCTCTTGAAAAAGAATGCCCATTTTTTATCAGGGGCCAGCTCTTCTGGTATACTTTCAAAAACACTGTTTAGTACAGTGTAGTCTTGGAAGAGCTTATCAATATCAACGCCTCCCAGAGCCACTTTCTCAACTAACTTCTCCAACGCGTTCCATTCGATGGGAGCGCACAGTTGAAGACAGCTGGAGTAACATATTAATGGGTCATCAAAATCAAAGTTATCCTCTAGGTACATGATGCCCTTTTCAAAGAACCCATCGGCCAATCTGACAAACTCTGTTTGCTCTTTTGCGCTCAGTTGTCTGTATGCCTGTTTCGTCTTACTACCATAAAACTGGTCAGTGCGACGCAAGATTAATTGGCTGCGCAGTCGGTTCATCACTTCATTATTAACATCCAGTAAACTAACACTCTCATTTTCCAACTTCCGAATTGCGTTGTCAAATTCGGTCCGTGTATCATTCGTTCATTTGATATTCAATTGAGAATCCAAAATTAAAAAACGAAAAAAGGACTTGTTTTTTCATTATTTGTTTATGAATGTGATACAAACCAACAAATAATGCTTTGTTTTTCAGACTTTTGATTTCATGATCAGATCAAAAGTAGAACGTTTAAAAAACGGCCTCAGGCCCAAAACTGATTTTGATATTTATTTTTTCCGATTGCTCTGACCCGGAAATTATTTATTGACTTCCATTGCCAGCTGCTGCTTCTGTTTTGCAGTGTTAAATCGGACTAGGCCTACCAGACAATAGATTGGCCATATTGTAGGCCTACAACTGCAAAGCCTTATCATATGCATGTTACATTCATGACATGAAAAGTAGAACTTATTGAACAAAAATGGCAAATTACGCAGTCGGCTAAACATTTTAAACTTGCGCAAAACGGCATGTACCCAGCAACGGTGCGTCGAACTTAAAACACAAACTGAAGCAACAACTTGGACAATCCTACTGCAAAGCCTTTCTTTCCATAGGCATGCAACGTCTATGACATAAAAAGTGGAATATGAACGCATTTCACACCTGACAATTAAACGGAGCTGCCGCCTGTTCGCGATTTGACTCTTTCTTGAGCTCTCAGAGCAGTGTTGACTTGCGCGTCTTTTTTAGATGGTGAACGTAGGCCTAGTTGGACGGGCAAGACTGACAAGTAGACGGGCCTAGGCCCGCCTGTGGCTACGCCTATGGCTCGATTTGAATTATTTGCTCTGTTTGTGAATGAAGTTGTAGCCCCTCTTTCCTTTGATCAATGTGCTTGTTGAACGATGTGTCCCTAGTTTCCTTGTCATAGTTACTGTCTTTGGTGTAATCTCACCAGAAGGCTACTGCAACTGGCTGCCTTCCAATGACGTTGGCGACAAATGATGATCTGAGCTAACATCTAGGCCATTGGTTCCCAATAACTGGGTCACGACCCACTGGTGGGTCACAGGAGATTTTATTTGGGTCGCCAGCACAATTTATGTTGTGTAATTGGCCTAACTTATACCATTTAGCCAGGAAAGCTAACAGTTTTCTATTAGGATCTAGTTTGTTAACTACAGTCACGGCCCATTTAGAATAGCTCTGAAACTGGGGGGCGAACACAGAGGGGACAGCGTGGACATCTCACTCACAAAACTCACTGCGCAAAGTCCTCTTGTTCCATTCTTACAACATAGCCTGTCACAACATACCGTGACAGGCGTATCTTTTCGGTAGTCATTTCCAACTTTCCACGCTAATGATGAAAAGTTTGAGAACCTGTGGCCTAAAACAATAGAACAATATTGGTGGATGATTGTTTGCTCTGAAGTGAATGGGTCGCGATGGTCTGTCATTTTTAAAAAGTGGGTCCCCAGAAAAAAAGTTTGGGAAACACTGATCTAGGCCTACTTCCCTAACATGGGCTGATACTACACAGCATAGGCCAGTCATTACTTCTATAATGCTTTGGGCGAACGCGATGTTCATAAACGAAACAGGCATGAGAAGGGAGATGATTTTCTGTCGATTCAACTAAACCAAGTTTGCCATCGTTGCGCAAATCGCCCAAATGTCTCGCTATAGTTGTTAGACAATATTTTCTGTCGCTATGGGATGGCCAAAATTAAATCTAGCAACAAAGTCACTAAATTGGCAACACTGAGCACTGACAGGTCTAGACCAAGAAAGTGACTTGGATAGACTTCCAGGTCACAGAAATAAATAAAGAAAAAATAAATATCAAAATCAGTTTTGGGCCTGAGGCCGTTTTTTAAACGTTCTACTTTTGATCTGATCATGAAATCAAAAGTCTGAAAAACAAAGCATTATTTGTTGGTTTGTATCACATTCATAAACAAATAATGAAAAAACAAGTCCTTTTTTCGTTTTTTCATTTTGGATTCTCAATTGAATATCAAATGAACGAATGATACACGGACCAAATTCCTGCATGACATTATGCATAAGCAACAGAACACACTCAGACACTGTCACGTCATCACTGCTGTCTGCTGCATCATCACCACCTGAGCACAAAAACCTCCAGACAATGACAGGGTAATCTTTCTTTCCCAACGACAAAAAATAGCATTTCAGGGCAGGCCAACATTCTAATACTCGTTGGATTGTGGGCAATAAGGATTACCACCGGGTTGGTACATGCCTCAGAATCTCTTTGTATTATACTGAAGTGAATTCGCAAAACTCCTTCAGAGACTCTATCTTCTTGGCAGAGCAAGAGAACTCACTGCAGATTTTTAGAATGATGCACTCCACATCATAGCCTTCCGCGCTTAGAATCTTGTTTGCATTTTTCAGGGTGTTGTGAATCAAGTGACATTTGCAGTTAGCTTTTACGATATGCGGATTAACTTCTTTCAGTTTTTGAAAAACAGAATTATGCTTGCCATAATTGACAGAGGCATTGTCAGCACCGTATGCATTGATTTTTCTGACACTGAGGCCAGAAAGTGCCTTTGCACCAAAAAAACGGGACATTTGGTGTCCCGGGAAAGATTATCCATTTCCCGGGACAGGCATTAAAAAAAGAGAACAATCCAGGGAAAACCAGAACGTGTGGCAAGACTAGTTGTCAGTGATATAAGTATTTGAAATGAACATGATTTCTTAATGTCTAGTGACATATCAGGGCCATTTTATGATTAATTGAAATACATTTCTTACATACGGTTCCTTTAACTTTACCAGATATCAGCAAGTAGTTTTTTCCTACAAGTTTGCTGTTTTAGTTGACAGCTGCTCTGAACTCTTGCCAATTCCAGTTACAGTTCCTGCTTGTTCTATTGTCTAGCTTCAGGGCAAACCTTCGATGCACAAACCTTTGATGGTCTGGAGTAAACAACCTTTTTTATCGATAGGCTAGTTTCCCTCTTCAGTGAGCGATTACCAGCTCGTTCTTGTAACAGAGATGGCTGTTTATTGTCCCTAGGTTTACAGAAACACCTATTCATATTGATGAGTATGGAAATGAAGTGAACTCTGACGAGTCGCTGCTTGTTTATTACATGCCTTGCATGTCTTTACAACAAAACAGCACAATAATATATAATTTCCCGTAAATATATGAATTTGCATACTTGTAACATTTTTTATAATATTCTCCAATCATGACATTAAACAATAATTATGAGAAAGACAGGAAAAAGTCCGCAACACCAGTATATGTTCCCAATAGTTATATTTTTATTACCGTGACGTTTCGGGCCAGCTCAAGCCCTTCATCAGACATGAGTCAAAATTCAAAGGACACCCATATACAATTAAGTGAAAAATAATTGTATTTTTCAGAAAAATATTTATACATACAAAAGCCAATAAGTGAAATGCATATGTCCCAAAATTACACCTATATACATTTATCCAGAAGTACATATATAGAATATATAAATATTACAGGCATACAACAACTACAAAACATGTATATATGACCTCATTCTCTGTCCACAGGATATACAACGGCTAGATGTCAAAAAAACAGTCTGTGCAAAATATGCAGATTGGCGTCTATTGTCAGAATGTGCAAATTAGCATGTCAGCATTAATCTCATGTTCACTTATAGTAACTATCCATAGAATAAGCAAGTATACACATATCACAAATCACCAAGCAGTAAGTATACATAGGCTAGATGTCAAAAAAACAGTCTGTGCAAAATTGTGCAAATTGGCGTCTATTATCACATTGTGCAAATTAGCGTCTATTGTCAGGAGTCATCTCATGTTCACTTATAGTACATATCCATAAAATTGTGCAAATTGGCGTCTATTATCACATTGTGCAAGTTAGCGTCTATTGTCAGGACTCATCTCATGTTCACTAATAGTACATATCCATAGAATAAGCATGTCTCCACATATCACATGTCAAACATCAGTCAGCGGTAAGTATACATAGGCTAGATGTAAAAGAACAGTCTGTGCAAAGTTGTGCAAATTGGCATATATTATCACATTATGCAAATTCGCGTCTATTGTCAGGACTGTGCAAACTGGGGCCTAGGCTACAGGAAAGGCCTAAGATCGAAGTCCTCATTGAGGCCGCGAGGTGACAATGTGTCTAATGTATAGATCCAATATGCTTCCCTCTTAAGTAGTAGTGCATTGACATCCCCTCCCCGACTGGGTGGTTTGATCAGTTCAATTCCTGTGTATCTTAAGGACGAGACATTGTGAGAGGCCTGTGTGAAATGAAGTGCTACTGGACTTCTAATGTCATGGAGGCGGATATTAGATCTGTGTTCAGAAATCCTTGTTTTAAGAGGTCTAGTGGTAGTAGTATTAAACAATAATTATAATTAAGATTTGAACACCATGGATGTGAAAATTACCGTAGCATGTCAGCAATATATATAGCTAATGTTCTCCTTACTATTTCAGTTCATAAGCCCATAAACTCCTATGGCAGAGCATTGAATTGATGAGCGAGGCAAGGCTGGACTGAAACTGTGTGCACTTGAAAAGAATTCTGGCAGAATTACAACAGCAGCAGTGGAGATGATGGTGATATCAAATAGCTGGATGGGGTTTGCCAAATTATGTAATATTTTAGAATGTTTTCTTTTTTTATCTTGTGCATCCTCATATTGGAGTCTCGAGTTAATGTACAAAGTTTGGTTTAAATACGTGACAGCATTCCTGAGATAATACCTAACTTCCTGTTTTGCGGCTACGCCGCCGATTTCGTTTGGTTGTGACGGACAAACGCTTCCGAAAAATCAAAAATCCTTCTAGTAACTTTTGTGAGGCTTGGTCCAAGGATCATGTACGTCAATTTTCGTGAAGTTCAGACCAAATTTGTGACCTGTGAAAATGTAGTTTCGCTTTCTATTCAATCCAATATGGCGGACGACCGGACCGGATTTAGTTTCGCTTTCTGTTCAATCCAATATGGCGGACTGACCGGACGTTTTAAAGTTGGAACGGTGTCTCTGTCTCAAAGGGCCTAGGCGCTAGCCCGGTTAAAACCAGACCCTTCTCAGTCGTAACTGAGAGTGGGTCTGGGGAAGGTTTGTTCACAGCCCATTTCCAAAGGGCGTTCCCAAACGGACGCAAAAAATCAAAATGCCTCGGACGCAATAGGAGAGGCCAAAAACCAATCAGAGCAACGAAAGAGACAGAGTGACGGGAACACACAATTTGCAACACTGTCTGGTTGTAGGGAGAAGCAGGAAGAATTAACCACTATTTAATTAAACGTAGGCTGATTTACAAAGACATCGTGCCACACTGAAAGCTAATATTTTGTCACTAGCAATTTACATCTGCCCTCTGTCAAACACAATTGCATTTTCAGCTCTGAACAAAAACGTTCACGCTCAAACGAGCATTTTGTTTCATTTGTCCTTTCTGGCTGACCGGGACATATAAAGTAGGAATGGGGGACGAGAGACTGAAACGTTCAAAGCAATTATGCCGGAATTGTTTCAAGGGAAACACTGAAGTGTAGCATTCGAGTTATGCTAGCATAGCACACCAATTCAAAAGTAGCCTATGTGTTTTCTGTTGGCTACGTGTCCAGCTACTATAGTCCTATAAATGAACAGAATATCAAACTGTTTTCAGTAGCCTACCACTGTTGCAGATATCACATAGGTATCCCTTACATCATGTTTGTACAATGTTGCATATTCCAACATAAGGAAGCAGTTAAGAAACTTCTAACTCCATGTCTTAAACCAACGTGATATCAGCTTCAAACAAGCGGCAGCAGCCATGGTTGATGTTTTTTTTTTTTAAAACCCGGCTTCTTCAACAGTGTGCGCTAGAGCCCGACCGATAAAGGATTTTAGAAGGCCGATACCGATACAAATATTTGCTGATTTAAAAATCCGATATTCCGATATATCGGCCGATATATATATTTTTTCAGAAACGTGCAACAAAACATTAACAGATTTCCCTAACATTAGTTATTTGTAGTTATTTATGAGTATTGACTAAAATAATATGATAATGCATTTCAAAAACAAACTTGTTTATTTTTAAATAATATTGTCACAGTGGAACATCGAAATATATTAAAGTTCTGATAAATAAAATGTATAAAAATAGAAACTTAAGATATGAAACTTAGTTTTTTGAACAAAAACACAATAACAACAACAAGTTTCATAAATATAAATTTGAACTAAGACTTAACAATTACAAAAAATAATGATGACATTATTACCATCATCATCATTTGTATTATCATTAAACAAGATAAAGGTCACTCTTAAATGTTTGAGTGTGCGTGTGTAATAATTAGTCCCTATTGCCTTATAAGCTACCTTATAATTACAATGTCAGCTTGCTTATCCCTTTACCTGCACTTTTAAAATTATTTCCATCAAGCTACATCAAACCATTTTTAATCATCAGTTGCTGCCTGCCTTCTAAACCTACTATTTAGTGATCTAAATCCATTATGTAACTCTGCTGCGGCTGAACGACAGTCTGAAGCGCACACTTGGCGTCATTGGATTTCACACACGTGTAAAAGAAAAGCTAACTTTTATGCACAAGCTACATTTTGCACAAGCTACGTTTGATACTTTTTCTCTATGTCTAAATGTTCACTCCTCTCACGTCTTACATTTTACAATGCAGGGACTGTAACTACAGATATACTAGTAATAAATCATTACTCTTTTTAGGCAGAATAAGTTCGTTGTGGTTTCCAAGCTCATTAATGTTAACGTTAGCGGTCTTCCACTGATATTCATGGCATTAGCTAGCTTTGTGTTTAGCTAGTCTATGATGAGCCCTAATTTAGCAATGGATAACGTCATACTGCAAATTGTAAAACATACGCTTTCAAAATAACAGGCCGGGGAGAGATGATAAGTCTCACTGCTATAACTGTCACGCTATTAAAGAAATACATCTTCAGTCACATTGTCAAAAGTTAAAAGGACAGACAGTCAACTACACTGTAACAACGTAACGTAATTAGTAGCTAATTCTGCTTCACTCTCGGCTTATTTAACAGCAGCAAAACTGGACATTGTTTTCACGAATTTTGTCATGCTTATTTGAGTCAAGCGAACTGATGGGGATGTTCTTTTAATTGTCATTTCAAGCAATGTATGTCTCGTGACCAAATCACCATGAACACACTTCACTGATGATCTCACTCGCGGATAACTGGTTCTCTATGCCCGACTCTGGCTGGATCAGCAGGTTGCAGGATGTGTGGCGCGTTATACACGAGTGTTGCCAGCAGGGACGGTGTAGAGTGCCCTCTGGTGGACAAACTATACAACGCCAACACTCATGACATGGTTGAAGGGTGTTTTGTCCGTTTTTATTTTATTTTTAAAATATTCATTTTTCGGCCATTATAAATGCAGATACCGATAGTTTGGAAAATGCCTAATATCGGCCGATAATATCGGCCCGCCGATAGATCGGTCGGGCTCTAGTGTGCGCTATCGTCATCGTGTAAAGCCCGCCTCAAGGGTTCTGATTGGTGCCTCGATCTAGGAAAATTGGAAATGGGCTAGAATGGGTTCTTGGCCAGACGGACTTTCAGAGCGAATCTCGAATTTGCCGAAAGTACGTCTGGGTTTTTCCCAGGCTACCTAGGCGCAGGAGCTGGCCAAAAATTAGGGAGACGGGAATAAGAAAAAGAAGAATACTTAAGAAGAACAATAAGTGTGCTTCTTTCATCAAGCACACTTAATTATCCAACAAAAGAATGAATGGAAGGGCATAAAGGTGAATTTAATGTATACCTTTCTAACATGACTTTTTATTGTATTTTTCACACAGCTTTGGGGAGAAAAGGGGAAAGACTGCAAGAACTGATCCTCATACACTCATCTTTCCCCTATTTGTTCAGTCTACTCCAAACTTTTGTGGTAACCGATTACATAAGAAAATTTAAGTACATTTAATGATGTTTTTAAGTCTTATTTTAAAAGTGTACTTCCAGTTTACTATTTTTTTTTGTTTTTAATTTAATACATTTTAGGTTTTTCCTGACTTACATTGTATTCCTTCTTTTATCTGTTAACCTCAACACAGTAAACCCGAATAAGTTCACTGTAGTCAAAACTTACTTGTGGTAACCGAATGCAAGTACGTGGGTCAATGACGTGACGTCTAGATTTTCTGTCCAACAGCATTTTTTTAAGTTTATAAAAGGTTTGAATGCCTTAAGACACACCATATGTGGGAGCACAACCATATTTGTAACCACTTTAACTTTTGAAAAATCATTAGGTATTTGTAATTTTTCTCTTATGTGAAGTATCAAAATATCATGTGGTGCGACTGTCCAACCATGACTGCTGTTTGGGAAACTTATTTAAAATTACACTGAATCTATTCAAATGTGCTTTCTGCTCTATCTGGCATTTTTTCAAAAGTGTTTTGTAGCTCTGTAGAAAATGACACAGCATTTTTTATTTTTATGTCCATCTTATCATACAAACAAACTTTGTCCGAGGATGTCAACTTCAACCATCAAGAAACTGCCATTTTGACACTTTTATTTTAAAATTAATTCAAAGATCTTAAGTTGCATTCATAAACTAGTTTGCCAGGAGGAGCAAATTATTGGAGGAGCAAACAAGTTTGTAATTCTCTTATATTTGAAAAAACATAACTTAAATAACACCTGGCAAGAAGTTGCCAAATTTGGACGTCATATGTACAAATTTATTTTTTGATTACAAATTAAATAGTGACCTTTTAGAGGAATCAGGTTTGTTATGTGTAGGTGGTCAATTTTGTGCCTGTAAATTTGATCTCAAGTTGAAAATGTCATGTGGTGTGACCAAACATCATGTGGTGCGACTATTACAAAATGTATTTTTGTGTGGTTTTACATTTAATTTAGGATTTACATGCCTATATATTTTAGTGTTATATGGAATCAATTTTTATACATTCAGAGTACATTTTCAAAGATTTCAGAAAAAAACGTTTATTTACATTTACTCTTGGTACATTATGACAAAAATGTAAATAAAAATCATTTTACATGTAAGTTTACTTTGGTAAATATACATTTATTAAAGGTCTCATTTCATTGTTTTTTCATTAATTTTGCCGTGGTCTCTAGTATTAATGAATGCCCTGTGAGCCGGTTTTGGTGAAAAAAATGCTCTCCTGCGTCGTGACATGTTAATGACCTCGCCTTTGATTGGCTAACAATACTGTGACGCTCCCTCCAGTGCGTTCTGTGCTGTGCTCCATATTCAACTTTACAGTGCTAAAACCTGGATAAAACTCGAGTCAAAACTGTTGCACAAAATGTCTTCTGAGATACAACTTTATGTGTTTGATCCTGTATCCGAGGAGGAAGAAGAACCACTTCCTGATCGTTTGTTGGTGAACGTTGGTTTAATAGAATGGTAACAATTGACCGTTCGCAGATGAGCCAATGGCAGTCCAGTAGCTCCGTGCAGGCAGACATGGCCCGTCAACCATAGACAGTAAAAGAAATAGACGAACAGACTCCGTCGTTCTCAATGGGAGGGCACTGAGTCAAATTGAAAGATTTTTCAGTTGGTCCCCCCAGTACTGCGCAGACTCGCACTTAACTTCGTGACGTTAGCCATCGAACTGAATCTTGTAACTCATATGATAGATACACATAAATTCTTCTCACACTTCCTTCGCCTTCAAAGTCATCAAAGTTAAACATATATTTATGTATTATTATAAATATCATCCTCACAAGTGATATCAAGTCGTGTTAATGTTGAAACTACCACACATGATCATCTTCAAAAACAGTCATGGTAAAACAAAACAAAAAAGTTATAGCCTTGAAGCTAATCTTCTTTCCACTTTTCTGACCTACGGTCAATCCATCGAAAACCTCTGAAATGATTATCATTAGACTACCTAACGGTAAAACTACTGTTTTTTATTAGGTTTACTTGCCTCTATGCTTTACCTTAACATACAATGCTATTGTAGGCTACATAGCTTTGTTCACGAGTTTCCGTGCTGGCTGGACTACACTTCTTATCCAAACAATACGGTTATTTCCCTTCGGTGCGTTAGCTTCCCTTCAACCGGACATGCTAAACATTCTTCTTACGGGAACCTAACATTACGTACGAGGTAGTCGAGTCTTGTTTTGCCTTTTATTGTTTATGTAGATAACACAGAAGCTAAAATATTGGCACAGGATATATGTTATATGAAGTTATGGGAGTTCAAAAAAATCCTAAATGAATGGGCGTTCTATGGGGTTAGCAGAGAGTTGATACCCACCGCTACATCGATGCTTCTACTTCCGGGAATTCGCCTGCCCCCTTGCCGTCAACTTCATCTTACGGCTCCATAGAAATGTATTGGGAGCCTTGATATATGGGATTTTATAGTGATATGAGTTCAAAAGGACAGTCAAATGACATATGTGGGATTAACACAACACCGATACACAGAAAAATGCCTTTCAATCTTGATTAAGTTTTCTGTAATTATGTTAAATTAGATTAAGTTCTCTCGTCCCAGATCTCCACTATTTTAAAGCAAAGGGTTAACATTAGCCTACTCCTTCGCAAACCATAACGAAAACAGTGCTCCACCACATCTGTGGATTAAGCCACACAGTCAACTCTATGTAAGTAAGATAAATAAGGATGTTAATTGTTTTCAGCATTCACAGCATTGTATATAAAATGATTGTCATTTGGAGGAGACTTGTAGATAGCCAAAGTGCATAATACTCCATTGTACTTCATTCACCGAGTACCGCCAATATGGCCGCGCGTGCTGGGTTACCATGGTTACCTGCCAGAACGTGACGTCCGTGCAAATCCCTAATATATAGATCTAAATGCAAACACACCTACCTAGCTATATTTTGCTGGAATTGCACCAGAATGCCTACAGAAGCAGAGAATGTGTGCTGCAAGGTGACTTCTCCGGCAATGAGAACTATGGCTTTGATAGTCTACATTGGCAAAAGTTAGCCTACTCAAGTTGTTTTCTGTCACGTATGACCCTTAGGAAAAAGTACTATAGGAATCTTATAGTATTTTCGGACTAAACATTATAGTAATCTATAACCCTGGGACCCTAACCCTAGGAATACTATAGTATTTTGGGACATACTATAGAGGTACTATAAGACTATAGAAAAACTATAGCGGCTATAGGATATTATAGAGTTATTAGTAGGCCTACTTCTATAGTATGTCCCAAAATACTTTGGTATTCCTATAAGATTACTATAATATTTTGTCCCAAAATACTATAAGATTCCTATAGTACTTTTTCGTAAGGGTGGTTAGAAGAATGGGCGACACCAGTAGGCCTACCCCTGTTGTCTGTATGACCCTGTAACCAGGATTAGAACCAGTCTGCCTTAACATAATGTACTCCCTTCAAAATGCACTAAACATTTATAGAGACGACTATGGCCCCCTGCGAGACAGAAGATATGAACGGTAAGATAAACCATCTTTAGCTTAAAGGGACAAAAACTGATGAAACTCCTAAACGAATATACAAAACGGGTCAATTTTCAATAAATAACTTTATTATATTTACATACAGCAGTGGTACTCAAAGTGTGGTCCGCAAGCTATCCCAAGTGGTCTGCAAGTAGATGTGGTAAAATATAATAGATGAGTTGTTTGCAATATTGAACCAACTTGTATGTAAACAGTTCTGCAACACTGCCTATGTAACCTATGCCAGATTAAATCATATGAATCCTCTGACACCATAAGCAAGGTGAAAAGACAATAAGCAAGGTGGTTCAGTGAGTAGGCCTATTGTGTAATATACTGTTGAAGTAGGTCTTGTAGGTCTTTTTTTTGTTTAAATTATTATTGTTTAAGTGGTCCTTGGTCTGAAAAAGTTTGAGAAACACTGACAAACAGTAATATTGCAGTCTATTAAAATAATGCAAACACAAAACAAGAACATCCAAACTATGTACAGAATTAACAATGTCCTCTTTTTGCCAGGCGATGCAGACATCTGGCCTACAGATCCTTTGTAAGATGGTGCTGGGGTTATTAAGGGGAAAAAGGTCCGAGTTGTTTCGGCTTGTGTTGTCCAGAGGGGTATTCCAGAAAGGAGGTTTAACAAACACTGAGATAAAACTTAACCTCTGGGTTGTCTGAACCTGTGGCGACTAAACCCGAGCTGTCGGTTCCAAAGCACCGGTTACCAGTTAGTTCAATCAACCCTGTGTGAGATAACCTAGAGTTGTGCGCGTTCACGGCGAACTTATAAATGCATCATCTATTGAGAGTCGAAACCATGAGTGAAACCGGCGAAACGAAGAGCACCGTATTTTTCAGAGGCAGAGTAGTCGAGGCTTACGAGGAGGAGAGAACTGTAATAATAAAAAAAAAAGCAATACTTAAGCGCCTGCGTCCTAGACCTTGCTTGGCAGAGAATAGCCTA
Source organism: Alosa pseudoharengus (assembly GCF_046254945.1). NCBI lineage: Eukaryota > Metazoa > Chordata > Actinopteri > Clupeiformes > Clupeidae > Alosa > Alosa pseudoharengus. The sequence continues at coordinate 34,970,525 of NW_027468718.1, forward strand.
ACTGACCGTGTAAATGCGTACGTTTAGGATAGCCTATTTAATGTCAAAAGCACAATTAAATAATTCACTGGACATCACGTATTGTATTGACTGCTTTGAATGATGCTTTCTTAAACTAGCCTATCTTGTCACAGATTGGGCCAAAGAATTGTTTGAGAATCCCAAATTTAATTTCCTATTTTAACGCGGGTTCTGCAGCTGTGGGCCAAGTTAAACTTTTGCGCTCCATCATCGGAAGGGTGAATGTCGGAAGGCATGGGTAGCCTATTGGACACATTTCGGTGCACATTTAGAAAATTGAATAAGTGATGCTGACCTGCCAGTTGGTGAAACTAAACTTTAATGATCCTCGTGGGTTTGTGTCCAGGAAAACGAATGAAGTTGCATAGGAACTGCTTTAGCGCAAGGCAAACTTTACGGACCGACCGACAGCTTGCCGATATGCTCTGCGTCTCCAACACTACAAAAACTCCCAGTCGGAGAGCGTGTGTAGCCTATTAAACAAATATTTGATCCCAAATGCCATCAGCATTCTTTACCAAACTTAGTGACAACATGCATACCCGGCTGAGCTGTACAGCTATATTTAAACTTAATTTTCTATAGGCTATGTTTCCCCTTTTTTGTACTGTACTTGTTTTAATTATATCTTCAATGTGTCTGAGATGTTGTTTGTCCATCTGTCTGGTGAGCCAAAGACGTAGGCTAGCTAGCCTACATTAAATATTTATTTTATTCTATTCTAATCCACCATGCGTAATGTAGGGATGGAGAATGATTTTCAAGTAGCCTACTGTATTCAGCTGGAAAAACTCGAGCGCTCTTGAAAAACTCGTTTGGAAAAGAATGCTATCATGTGATGTCGTGGTCTTATCGCCCGGGTGAATATTACATGATTTTGTGCTTCTTTGTCAACCGGACCTTCGTCAAAATGAAACGCCATTGTGTGACAAGTGTAAATAGCGGCCTGGTTGAACATGCACTGAAATAACCCAACATAATTGAACATAACCTAAACAAAACCTACCCCCTACCAGGTTAAGTTCAGAGCCTATGTTACCATAGTTACTTACATAGCCTGATCATTTTTGAGCTTTCTGGAACTGAAATCCCAGGTTTCCGGTTTACTCTGGGTTCACATACCCAGTTAAGTTCAGGGCCTATGTTACCATAGTTACTTACATAGCCTGATCATATTTGAGCTTTCTGGAATTGAAATCCCAGGTTCACCGCTAACTCTGGGTTAACATACCCAGTTAAGCCAGTAAACCTGCTTTCTGGAATACCCCACTGGGGATCTGAAGGGACAACACACAAAACACAATCGTTGGCTGTGATGATTCTATTACATTGCTCATTGATTGCTCTGGATCATAGGTGGAGCCATCAGGTGTTATTGTGGAGATGTCACTTTCATCATCCTCCTCTTGATCAAGCCGAGGTCTTTTAGCTGGCCTTGGATGAACAGGCTTGATGGGAGTAGAGGTAGCAGGCCCCCATGCCCATGGTGTATCCGAAGTGCTTGTAGCAATACTCATACTTTTCATGAAGTATTCTGCTTGGGTACCTAAAGTAAATAAATGTGTATTACTGTCAAGTTAGATACTAATAGTACACAGGACATTCACTATTTCACATAAAACTGTACTGGCACAATGGAAACAAAAATATTTCAGTGACTGTGGTAAGGTGTATGATGTACCAAGTAGCACACCCACAAGAAAACATTTAGTAATATCAATGCTATCTGTTATGCAATTCATGGGTTTCATCAGGTCCCTTTACACAGGTGTATTAATCAAGCACCATGCAGTCTGCATTCATAATCGAGGTGCTTGATTTTATACACCTGTGGAAATTGACCTGATGAAACCCATGAATTGACTTTCCCAAACATTGACGAGCACATAAGAACCTGTATTAGCCTACTAGAAAAAGACTTTGTCACGACTACCTGGCTCACAGTAGCAATGACATAGGGGAGACCACACCGTTTGTTAAATTAAATACAAAATCATTTATTAAAACATTAACTTATACCATGAAAACATAATTTACATAAATAAGTGTATCAAGTCAGTAAATGAGAAGCAAGAGAAAGCTAATCAAAAGTGTAGCGCAGATCAGTAAAGTGTAGGCTATGTATAATGCAAAAAGGATGGTGCTGCCGCCAGCATGGAGGCCAGAGCAAAGCCCAGTCAAGCAGAGCAGACGCACTGCGCAGAGCAGAGCCAAGCAGAGCTGTGCATGGCAGAGAGAGCGAACACCTGGCAGGAGATGTTTTTAAACTGTCCCGCCAATCAGCTGCTGTCTAAACCAGATGGACTGAACACAGACAGCTCCCCCTTCAGACTGGGGGGAGAGAGACCGCCAAACATATTATATCAAAGGTGGAGTGAGCACACCAGGCACGGCAAAGCCGGGTGTGACAACTTCTAGAAACTAACTAGCACAACAGAAATTGAAATAAAAGTTAGATCACAAACCTTTGCTTCTAACGTGATGACCTAATGTAGGCTAGAAAGCTGTGTAGCCCGACATGAAGATGTGTTCTGGAAGACATACAAAACACTAAGTAAACAGCAAGTAATCAAACAAAACATCATTGTAGGCCTACAAAGGCCAATGTAATAATGGCAAGAAGACATAAATTAGACTGAAGTGTAAATACCTGAGCTCTAGTGATAGCAACTTAGCCTAATAGCGCACAGGTATTGTGCTTTTGATTTTCCCTGTTTAGACTAGAACAATACCCGTACTTAGTTGAGCATAATATATTGTTGCTAATATTATTATTTGTGGTTTAACGCTAAGGTTAGAAGATTATACAGTGGGCATTACTTATTGGCCAGCTTCTCTTGCGGTCCACGCGTAACATCACACGGGATCACACGACTTTAATTTGTATTTTTCCAGTGACGCTGCAACGACGCTGCAACAACCCAAACAACCGGCAGATGTCTCTTGTGAGCAGGGTGTCTCGTAAAAAGAAATGGAGCCTGAAAAACCCTACACAGACTTCACTACAGACTTTAGCAGACTGGTTTAGAAATAATTTAATAGCCAGAAATATGCCTGCCCTGCCCTAATAAAGAAATATTTGGTTAACTGCGAGTGAATCCCATTTGCAGCCGTAGAAGAAATGTATATGCCCTAGCTGTCAGTAGACGGAGGAGCGCACAGTCTACGGACACCCGATGCTGCAGCTCAGCGATTTAAAATGGCTCAAAACCACTTTGTATTAAGTTTTAATGACTCAAAAATGACATTTTTAGAATCAGAGAATGAAGAACACGTCAGGTTCATAAAAAAGTATTTTCTATGTGTCACGAAAGGCTTCAGAGGGTGGGTTACAGTTAACACGATATACCCAAATTTCAATAGCCACAGAATGGACTTCGTATATGTTTTAGGAATCATTAGCCTACATGCTTTAGGCTACTTCAGGACATGGCCGCCGTCACCAGTATTGCCACGGCAATATTACTTTTTTTGGCTAGTTTTCATACATGAGGTTACACTAATAAACAACGTCACAAACTGCTGCTGCGCGGCGCTTCTCATCGTAGTGTTTTTCCCCATGCATTTATTCTAGGCTACTGTCAGTGACTGCCGCGAGAGAAGCGGGTTCTTCTGTGTTGCGTTCATTTCAGTGACTGACGGGAGAGAAGCGGGATCTGTGTTGTGTTGCGTTAATTTATTTTCATTGGGCATGCCCTGCCGTGCCGTCCACATCTCTTCAGCACAGCAGCAGCAATGGCAACTCTTCGTTGAACTTTTAAGTGGTGTTCAATGGTGTTGCTAAGTAGGCCGAGTTAGGCCTATAGGCATAAATCAACATTGAATTAGTTATTGGATGATATTAAAAAGAATCGGAATTAGCCTATTAGTGGTTGAGCTGGAAATGTCAACTTGGTGATCAAAAAGTTTTGGATTTCATGTTGACCACGACTTCAGAGCATTGTTACGTTGTGTCAGTGTAAAGTTAGCTAGCCTAGTCTAACCAAATATTTGTCTTACAAATCTAAACCACAGGCTCACGTTAAAGGAACACGCCACCCAATGTCAGTAGTAATATATGTTCTTACCTTAACTTTCACGAGTTTGAGTCATACCTCTCCCGTGTCGGTACGTGCACTCAAACACTCTGGTGCGCGGCTGGACTGTGTTAGCATGTTGCTATGCTAGCGGGCTTTGATGGTTACTAAGCATAGAAGTAATCAAAAACATCCACGTTTTCCCGACTTAAATACAGTTGCACGAGTAGTTGATAGAAATGCTACGGCCACGCAACATGAAACGTGGCGATTTTCCAAGTGAATAAACCGGAGAACTACAATGTGTGGCGCAATAGCACTTGGGAGTACTTCGACCTAGCGAAGTAGTATTGTTAACACCTAATTGTAGATCCTATCCACCACAGAGTTTAGAATCCATGCTGGATCGACCCTCAGCCTCTCCCTCCCCTCCGAGCGAGAGAGAGGCACACACACTAGAGATGCGCTGATGGGCTATTATTTCAACCATAACAGCAAAACTTATCATCCATCAGCCTGATGGATGATGCAGCGCTGCTGACGTGAGGCTAGAAAGCCCTTGCCTGTTCTAGAAAGACTGATCTAATGCAGCAAATATATTAAAAGGCTAAAGTCGTACATTGGCTATGTTGTAGCCTATCCCCAGAATATCAGCAGCAAACTCAGTCTCTGTCTCGCAAAACAGTCTCCAAATAAAACGCACATCGGCCTGTTGCCTATTCTGCCAGCTTGTGACAATATATCGTCCAAAATGCTTGATTGCATTGCATTCTCCACATTTTTAGCTAAATTTTCATGTACCACATCAGCATTTTTGTTCAGTGAATCTTTTGTAAATTGCTTTACAATAGCGTCGGGCCTATACGCCTATTGCCTGGCTTGCCTCAGCTTCGGTCACGTCCTTTTACAATTTTATCATTGTAATAAAAAACGCAATTTTCCACATAATTTCAACATGCTCCTGGCCTACTAATGAATGCCTATTGTACTTTATTTTTTGCAAAAAGAAAGAAATCCTTGATAAAATAACAAGTCATTCACATTATAGGCTACTTTACACACTGTTATGTCAGGGTGACTGACAAGCCTGTTCTGAAGACTCCCATTCATTTTGACTGTCTTTCAGACAGACAGCGCAATTCATTTTATAGCAGGCCATCGGACAAATATAACGCCTGAGGTATGACTCAACTCGTGAAAGTTAAGGTAAGAACATATATTACTACTGACATTGGGTGGCGTGTTCCTTTAATCTAATGGGCTTTGAGACATCTGTTTTGTCTTGTGACAAAGTCTCTTGGTTCAGTTGTTTCCAGTTTCATAGAAACGAGGGTGTTACATTTGCAGTAGCCTAACTACAAAATCCAACCTAATAACGACCCCCACTCTCCGGGGCTAGGTGGAAGGTGTTACAGTAATAGCCGTTCGGCGTAGCCTACAGTGGACTAGGGCTGTTAAAATTGCTCAAAAATGACGTTCAAATTTTCCCTCTAAAATAAACACATGTATTCGAATATATTGGAATATCTAGGCTATATTATTTGCGCATTATGTCAATGACGCCCATCACGTCATCTGTTTTTAACTTTTTGGAAACTTTTGAATTAACTGAAAGAAGATAAATATTTTTCATTAGTTTTGGAAGTTTATTTTTACGTAGCCTACAATGGCCAGTTCCGACAAAGCCGAAATTACTCCTTGTGAAACAATGAGTGCAGGCCACGCGTTTGTATGGTTATATTGGTTGACAGGGGGGGATCCCAATCAGCTTTCAGCCATAAGGCTACTTTGAGAACATTTCCTAATTCACCCGACACTAATATTCAAAATGTTGAAAACTATTTCGGCATAGCCTAAAGCAGTTTAATTAAATGTAATGTTAGTTGTACACAAACGGGCTACTTGGTGAGGCTTGGACTCACAGATGCGCTCGTGCCTTAGATGGCAAGAAAAATCTTCACGATATAGGCCTATTAACTGACCGCCCGATTCACGTTGGCAGGGGGGGCCATCAGACATGTGTGCCCAGGGGTCTATGAATTGTTAATCCGGCCCTGCCCCCAACAAATCACACCTTTCCACTGTGACAGCTTAAAAGAAGTCGAGAGGACTCCTAACTCACAGACCTATTCACAAACCGCTTTTTGTGGCATTTCTCCATGTTTTGAAATCCTATGCGGCTACAGGAGCTTCCAATCGTGAGGAAGCAATTTTGCATTGTAGGCATACTAACATGCAATAATGCCACCAACAACAACCAAAACTAGGCCACTCATTGTCAACATGTAAATTAAATGTAACGTTATTGTAAAATGTTCTCCTCTTTCCTCTTTCTCCTCGTAGGCATAGTAACAGATTCATTTAATAATGTTACAAAGATACATCAATCTGTATGTTTTATTAGGCTACTAGGCTATTTGTTTTGCCTTACTCTTGATTCATTTAGGCTAGGCCTTTTTATTCAGTTATTCATCATCTTCCGTCCTTGTGTAGCGCACGCATTCTCAGACCTGTCACCTGCCACTCATCGTAAGGGAGGTGTTTGGAATCATTCCCGCGTTATAATCATCAGCCAATCAAGGTGGTCACTTCAGTCAAACTCGTGCATGAGTAATGACGTCATCCATAGCAACGAAGAGTTGTCATTTTTCCTTACTAAGAGTAGGTCTGAAAGGCGTTGTGAATAACTTAATAAGAGAAACTCCTAGCTAAAATCTTTTATTGCTATTTAGGAGTACTCCTAGTGGTAAGATAAAAGGAAGTGAATATGGCCCCTGGTCTCTAACCCAATGCATAGCCCATTTACACAAAATAATGGTCGAATATTACTGATGATCATTGTTATTTAAGAACATGCAGTGCGCGTTGGGCACCAAAAACATCTTGCTCGTAAAAAATCATCATACCGCACTTTGTGGCAGGTCTGTTATTTAGCCTACTTACTGTAGGCTGCGCAAACCACAGGCCTTTATTTTGGGCAAGCCTGCATTGTATATAAAGCCTGCGCTATCAGTAATCCTCCTGCCCCCGCTACCACAGCTATGGATAGTGTGGCATGCTCACGTATTATGTCTCCTTCTTGCAAACTTGACTAGGCCTATAGCGCAACCATTTACGTCTTCATAAAATAACAACTTGCCAGATATGCCTTCATAGCTTTGGGCTTCATTCAGCATTTTGTTCTTCCAGTGGAAATGACTCTTTTACATTTGCTGCCTGCTGCATCATTTCTCTTTTTATTGTTTAGAAAACGTTTGACGTCTTGAGTTAATGCATTAAACATTGTTTGCTAGTAACCCGCCACTGTCACGAATCGTCCAGGACCTTCCAGATCCTGAGCCAGGTTTTCCTGTACCTACCTGGCTGGCGGCACTTTTAGGTGCTCCATTCCCAGGTGATCAACTCCATGCCATGTTTTGCTGCATCTCCTGTCTCCCTGCTCAGCACACCTGTGTCTGATTACTTAATCAGGCACAGTATTTAGGCTGGGCTCTTGGAATCTTTCAGTGCGGAGTTATCTTGCTATGTCATCTGGATGTTACTGCTGCTCTGCTACTCTTTACTTGTGGAAATACGTTTTGACCTTTTTGGACTGAACTTTGTTACTGAACTTTGGACTGATCTCTGACCACGATTTTGGATTACTGTTTTTGGATTGTTTGCCCTGGACCTTGTGTGTTGTGCTCACTTATTGACTTTCAATTGTGCTCTGCCATTGCCGGCTGTTGCTTGAAGCGGTTCTTGTTTTTTCACTGAACATTAAATTACAGTTTAACCCATTACCATTTTTGCTTGTGTCCTACTTCGGGGTCCAACCAGTACCTCTGGCCTACAGATTCTTGCGTGCGTATTCTCTATTCTCTCCAAAATGTGCCCGTTCTATAGGCTGGCCAAGTGCGTAATTCTGCGGCATAAAGCAGATGTATTTGTTTATTGTACAGAAAAATAAAAATAACCTGTCAAGCAGTCAGTTGACTACATTGCAGTCAAGAAGTAGGGCAAATTAATTTACGAAACCAAAACGTGGGTCATAGTTGTCTAAGCCTCTATTGCGTAGCCTGTTAAAAACGTCGCTAAATAGTATTAAATCGCCAACAACATTGTTTTCTGCAAAAGCCTACCCTAGGCTACAGATTAATTCTGAACAGTTATTTCTCTACTGGCTCAATGATCAAAAAGGTGAGTTCGTCCTCCGCTAATTAAACAGGTAGTTCCGTAGAGAGACGTTAGAATAAATTAGCGTTTGCGATTGAACAAAGTTGTGTAGGCTACAACGCGCCAGTTGTAGTCTGCATGAACAGTTCTTGCACAAGACATTGTTTTGATTTGCGTAGGGGAGGTGACCGCTGTCACGTCATCCGGCGAAATATTCTTTGGGCGCCGCCATTGACCGATTACCGGTGTTCCAGTTTAGATGGTGAGCAGATTAACTGGTGATATTTGCATAAAATCCGTGAATATTCAACAAGACCCTGCCTACTTGTTAACAACGCTTTGCTCTGCCTCCGCCTAGTGCAGGTTCACATTTTCACGAAGTATTTGCAAGTGAGACAATATAACAGATATCGCTGAAAACATCACCAGTGTATGTCTAATACATGTCTGTTTAAGCATTATCCACACAAATATGACACATACTGAATGAATGGACAAAAATAAAACTAGCGATCTAGCTGGGATTCGAACCACGCATGGACAAGAAAGTTGATTGGATTAGCTTCTACATCGTGGTGCCCTTTTTTTTACGTTGCTTCCCCACCATACTGTAGGCTATCTAAATCTCTCTCTGTTCATTGTAGATAGGTTGCTTTTTATTGAAAACATTAACCAATGGCAATCATTTTTTTAATTTGAACCTTGAATTCCCCCTGGGGATCAATAAAGTATCTATCTATCTATCAATACTGCATTAAACAGAAGTAACTGCAGCTGCTTGCCGTTAATATAGAAGTGTTTTACACCATTTTAAGAAGTTGTTTAACCCATGTCAAGAAGCGGCACAAGTGGCACAACGGGATAAGGAGGGTGGATGATTAGCGAGGGATAGGCCTACCCGGTTAGTCTACCCGTCACAACATATCGTGTGAACATATTACTGACAATTTGATAATTTAGTTAATAGTTTAATTTTTACCGATAACTTAAACTATGTTAAAATAAATGTTACTGGAATAATTTGAGGAATGTTTCATTTGCATAGAACGTGTTGTTTTCCTTAACGCCGTCATGCACCTTCACGTGAAGTAGAAAATCGATTCCTGAGCAATCGATGCCAACTAATTCAGCACCTTCACTTGGGACAGCGCCTTTGTAACGTCGAACGTAAGAGGCAGCGTGTTAAGAAGCTTCCTAAGGGACACTTCGGGGAACACACTTAGGAACATAAACAACTTTGGTAAGATATATCTTTTGAGTCTTCTTAGCGCGCTAAGAGTGAGCGTTATCGGGGAACCGGCCCCTGGTTAGTACTGTGTCTTGTGTAATTCCGCTGGATTTTCTTGTAAAAATTGATTTTTTTGCATATTTTGCTAGTATAGAGTCTAAGGAACAAGATTTTTTTTGTCTTCAAATTTTCACGATCCATTTTCACACTTAGATGACATCATCATTTATATAATGCATAATTAAGACTAGGACTACTATCACTTGGGGGTCAAATGTGAAAAAACACTGGTAAAGAGGGTATTCTGGCTAATTTTTGGGTGCTGATTCTGAATATCATATTTACTTAGCTGATTTTTTTATTTTAAACCTGCTAATTAGCATTTGCGGCCTAAAACTGGCCTCCATAGGCAACATAGAACGGGTGAATAGGGTAAAAAAATGTAACTCCTTTATATTCTTATGAAACTTTACTAGTTGATTATTTATGTAAAGGCAATATTTTTTTGCATTACAAGTTTTCTGAAAATATATGTTTATGGATGTAATTTAACAATATCTCATTAATTATGCACTAATTTGCATACATTTAAATTACAGACATCTGAATATTGGATAGTTAACATTGAATGTAGTCACGTTCAGGTTTGCCTTCAGAACTTTTTCTGGATTCAGAGCCTTAAAATAATGGCTTGTTCAAGCGCCAGTCCTAGGTTATGCCGATTTCAGTCGTCCCTTTATCTTAGGAACATGTCAAATTATAGTGCCATGAAACTCAAACTCCTTGCAGTCAAGTGGGCAATCACAGAAAAAAACGGCAGGTATCTCCTGGGCAACACGTTGACCGTGTACAATGACAACAATCCCTTCCAATACCTGCAGTCAGCGAAACTGGGCGCTCTGGAACATTGCTGGGTTTCTCAGCTTGCCCTCTTTATTACAACATCAAATATCGTCCCCGGACAGCTAATCGCAATGCCGATACCCTTTCTAGGCTTCCCACAAGCCCCACTAACACTTTGCCATCTGTGTAACACGGCCTGGACGTCCCCATGTCGCTTGCCATAGCCAACATGCAAGCCTCGAGTGCACCTATGGTTGGTGGAATGGATGACAGAATCTTGTATGGTGGACACCATCCCTGGTCGAACTAAAAGAGGCCTGAAAGTCCTGCAATGGACTGATCCCTGTATTTACAGATACCTGTAGTTTTAGTGACAGGGACGACCACATACCCGTTAAGACAAGTGGAGTGAACCAAGGGAAGTCCGCAGTTGATAAAGCAGTGGTTCCAGATACAGGAAGTGGATGGGACCTTGTACCGAGCGATCCAGGCTCCTCCTTCCAGGGATCCAGTGCTGCAGCTTTTACTGCTAAAGGTGTTTGAAGTCGAAGTGCTCACTAGCCTACACAACAACCACGGCCATCTGGGGGTGGACAGGACCACAGATTTGATATGACAGAGGTGCTACTGGCCCCAGATGTGGCATGAGTTGCAAAAGTGGCGTTCTGAGTGAGCACTGTGTGGTTGCTAAAGCAAGACAACCCAAGACAGAACCTTCTTGGGAAATATGTTAGCCACTAAGCCTTTGTAGATAATCTCCAATGACTTTACTCTTTTGGATTGGGCTAGCACAGGACAAGAGAATGTTCTGGTAGTCACAAATGTTTTCTCAAAGTTTACCCAGGCCTTTCCCACCCCTGATCAGAGAGCTTCCATCGTAGCTAAGATTCTAACAGAGATGGTTCTATGTGTATGGCGTGCCAAGGAGAGTCCACTAGTGATGGGGACGAGACCGTCTATGCCGAGTCCGAGACAAGACCGAGTCTTTGAAGGGTCGAGACACATTTTGAAACCTAAAGACCAAAGTTGGAGACATGAATGTAGACCTTGCTGCAGATTACATTTTTAATTTAACCGGAATACTCTGGAACGGCTTACTGTACAGGGGACTGCTTTACAACTTTTGTGTTCGGTAAGGTCTGCTGTTTATTCTGATATATGGTTTGTCATGTGTTGAATGAAGCGTTCGTGAAGTATTCAACAAAGATGAATGGGTAGGGAGATGGGTGTAGCACCTTATGTAGACGTTATGATTAAATTTAATTATATTATTTACTTTTCTCGCAAACCGTTCACCACAGCAATTAGCGGCTAACATCGTTTAAAAGCTGAGAAAAAGCTCTTTCATGTGATGTGATACATGTGTCTGTGTGATGAGTACTGTAGGCTTAGCAATTGCGAGTATTTCAACTGAGAAAAATGGGTGAATTTGGACGCACTCTCTGTCTTGCCATGTGCTGTCATTTTCTCCACTGTGTAAGACTGAATTAGTTTGCGCTGTGATGCTAAGATTATTTTGACAGGCTATAGGCTAAATTAAAATTGCTATTAAATGGACGCAAAGCAGAATATTGAAAGAAAGGGGCACCAAGGCCAACGCAAGGGGCAAAGACGTGGCCGCCGTGAAATTTCATTTTCAATTTTTTTTTTATATGAACATAAAAAAATGCGTTGGTCTCAGGAGGACTCGGTCTGAAATTACGAGTCCTTCTCCTCCCACTGTGGTCCGAGACCGAGTCAAGACCGAGTCTTTGTAGGAACAAGTCCGAGTCGAGTCCGAGAAAGGAGAAATTGGTCTCGAGACCGGTCTCGAGTCCGAGACCGGACTCGAGTACTACATCACTGGAGTCCACTCTGATCAGGGGCGCAGCTTTGAGGGGGAGCTGTTAAAGCACCTGTGTGACACCTACTGTACATCATAACAAAGACTAGAACCACCACTTATCATCCAGAGGGGAATGGTCAATGTGAACATTTCAACAGGACACCGACTGATTGGGTGGTGCAACATCAAGAGTACCAGACTTGGTGGTCCTAACACTGTAGTCCTCTTCAAAGTGGTTGTATGCACATCCCACCTCACTGAGGCCAGGTGCAGGACAAAAAAGCTTATCAAGGAAAGAAGAGTAGTTGTCCGCACACTGCAATCATAACACATAACGCAACATTTCGACCCACCTGGGTTCGACCCACTATGTTTTTAACTCAATAAATTTAGTTCTTCTGGGAGATTGCAATGTGCGGTCCTGACACTGTACCCATATTACCACCTGGCACTAGTCTTTTTCTAGTGGGCAGTGGTAGTGTAGTGGTTAAGAAGCTGGGCTAGGGTGCAGTAGCCTGAAAGTTGTCAGTTCAATTCCCGGCTTTCACTGTTATGCCCTTGAGCAAGGCACCCCAAGTTGCTCCGGGGACAATGTGATTCCTTGCAATATAGCTGACATACAATATGTAAGTGACTTTGGTCAAGAAGTGTCTGATATAATGTACATGCAAACTCTTTTGCAAGAACCATTTCCACAGTTGCCACAAAATCCAGGATACATGGAGTGTCTTGATGGAATTGGCACACAATATAAGATCAGGCTGTATGGGGAAGAGGGGCCCCCTTAAGATGTTCCACTCATAATACTGCCGGACAGCATTCAAACCCCTTCCACCTCCCACAGTCTATTTCACATGAGTTCTCTGAGATGTAGCAGAAGTAAATATTCTCCCCGTCCCCTTCAGGCCTTGGATAGGTATGCTACCAGGACGGTGATTAAAGGGGTCATAGAATGCAAAACCGAGTTTACTTTGTCATAGATTAATAGCGATAGTTCAGTGGGTGAAATGGGCATACAGAGAACTTCAAAACCCCACCGACACCTCCTTCCTATGTAAATCTTACAATTCGAAACTCCCGCCATAAAACGGGCGAATCCCAACGAAGCTCCGAGTTTACGCAAACTCGGGGGTGGTACCTTATTTGGCTCTGGCCTGTACATTTGTCACGCCTCAAAATTTACATACAGACCAGCCCACTGGTGCTCTGAGCCCAGGAACGTGAATGGAGAGCGAAGATGAGACAAAGACTAGTTTTAGCTGCCTGCTCGTTTACTTCCACAGGAATTATAAAGCAGACAGTTCTTCAAGGATATTGAAAATGAGCCACGGTCGTAAATGCAGTGTTCCAGGCTGAAACTTAGGCTACAAAGAAAGCGGAGACTTTCCATAGTCTTCCCAAGGATTCAAAAGTTCGAGGGGCATGGATAATGTTTTTCTACCAGAAGATCCCTGCAAAATTCGACACTCTGTTATTAATTTGCACAACATTTCACCGAAGGCAGTTTTCAAAACCTTGTACAGTTAAGCAGGATTTGCTAAGCTGCTGTTACTGAAACGAGGGGCTGTTCCGACCGTAAGGTCATCACAACCGCATGCTGTAAGTATTATTTTGTCGCTAAGCAGTTATTAGCCATGCTAACGTGTATCTAGCAAGTAGAATGTGTGATTTAGTTCATTGGCAAGGCTATTTAATTTTCCTGTGTGTCATTCGGATAAAACCTGTGTTGTCATGTTAACCTACATTTTACTATGCATGTTTGTCGAGATCTCTGACAGGTTATGTTCTCAGCAAGAAAGCTAACTGAAGCTGAGTAACACGATAGTTTGGTTGCTAAGCTGTAATATAACCCATACTCATATAACACATACGTTTTTTATGTCAGAAGTGGAAACAACTTCACGTTATCAATTCAAATGATATCTAGTCGATATGTTGAAAACCGTGTTGTCTAGATTTCAATTTCAATTTATTGTGCTTATATAGCGCCAAAACATTACACATGTATCATGGCGCTTTACAGAATGTAGGCAATCAGAGAAAAAGAAAAGAGGGAGAAAAGAAAAGGAAGAAAGAAAGAAGGAAGGAAGGCCCATGGGTAACAGGGGCGAGGAAAAACTCCCTAGAATTGGAGATACATATAGGAAGAAACCTCGAGCAGATCCACGACTCAAGGGCCTGACCCATCTGCCTAGGGTCAATACGGATAGTAAGGTCTATAAACAATGACAAATGCATATGACAGTCAGGTGTGGAGAGAAGGACATGGTGTTTAAAGCACCTGAGGTGAAGGTTACAGAAGGTGGGATGATTACGTGTCCGGTATGATAAAGTATAATCATGATTTAGTGAGAGAAAGTGCAATAGTCCGGCGTCGGAATTGTCCAGGAAATAAAGTTGTGATGGGGCCAGTGGTGGGTCAGCAGACAGGCCAGAATCCAGGCAGAGTTGTCATAGGCAGGTGATGGGGCTGTACGGGCCAGGAATCCAGGTAGGGGGACAGTAATACAGCAGTCAAGGATGGGACTTCAGGTGGGATGGGTAAGTGGAGGGCCAGGCACACAGATGGTTGATGACTGGTGATGATATACCTCACAAGTGAGGTACAATAAGGGAGGAGAAAGAGAAATGTAAAATGGGTTAGTATTACTTGAAATCAATGTGGTTAAGAAGTGTCAAGAAGTGATCAGTAGTGCTATATATTATTACAGTAAATCATAGTGAGAATGGGCAAGAGAGGGAGAGTTGAGAGAAAGAGGGTAGGAGAGAGGGGAGGGGGTTGTACGGCATGGCACATGAGAAGTCCATGACAGCACTATGCTATAGCAGCAAAACTAAGGCATGGTGAGGGGTAGTCAACACCAGCGCACGTATGGTCAGTGACCACCATCTCTCGCGCGACTGGGGTGCCTGTCACACGAGGACTCAGCAGGGTGGTCCATTCCAAAATCCCCGAGATGGGTGAAGTTCCACACCGCACCATACCTAACTATGGGAGGCAGTAAAGAGGTATGTTTTAAGTCTAGGCTTAAAGGGGTGGTTCAGGATTTTGGACATAAGACCTCATTTCCAAGTAAGCAAGTGTGATATTCATCAGTGGAGACCGTTTTCAACACGTTTCATCCAGTCCTTGTAATTGCAGAGTTCGCAGGTGCTAGGCTAGCGCAAGTCAACGGTATGTGCTAGCCTGCCACTAAAGACAGTCTTACCCACTCCAAAGGTCTTATGTCCAAAATCCTGAACCACCCCTTTAAAAATAGGGAGGGTGTCTGCTAATCGAATTGAGGAAGGTAGATTATTCCAGAGGAGGGGTGCGCGATAGCTAAAAGCTCTGCCACCTACTGTCGTTTTTGAGATTCTTGGAATTACAAGAAGGCCAGTATTCTGTGATCGTAACGGTCTGGGTGGGTTATATGAGACTAGGAGATCTTTAATATATTCTGGTGCCTGGCCATTAATGGCTTTGTACGTTAGAAGTAATACTTTGAAGTCAATGCGACTTTTAACAGGCAGCCAATGTAGAGATGCCAGGATAGGGGAAATATGTTCATATTTTTTAGTTCTAGTGAGTGTGCGAGCAGCTGCATTTTGTATAAGCTGTAAGCTCTTTAGACAGGTGTTATTGCAACCAGCATACAAAGCGTTGCAATAATCAATCCTTGAGGTTACAAAAGCATGGATTAATTTTTCAGCGTCTGGTAAGGATAAGGACTTCCTTATCTTTGAAATGTTCCTTAAGTGATAGAATGAAGTTTTGGTAATCTGTTTTATGTGATTACTTAGTGATAGGTCTTGGTCAATTGTAACTCCTAAATTTTTAACACTTGTGGATAAGGATAGTCGAAGATCAGTAAATGTAGCCTGTGATGAGGATAGGATGTCCCTCATCTTTTTAGGACCTACAACCATGACTTCTGTTTTATCAGAGTTCAAAAGCAGGAAATTATTTGTTATCCATGTCTTTATATCTCTTATACATGTGTCAAGTTTGGCTAACGGAGTTAATTCGTCAGGTTTTACGGAAAGGTATAGTTGTGTATCGTCTGCATAAGAATGAAATTTAATGCCATGTTTCCTAATTTCAGAGCCTAGGGGAAGCATATAGAGAGAAAATAACAGGGGCCCTAGTACTGAGCCTTGAGGCACCCCATATTTTACTATAGTCTGGATAGACGGTTTATTGTGGACTTGTACAAATTGTCTGCGGTTAGAAAGGTATGATCTAAACCAAGCGAGTGCTGAGTCTTTAATGCCTATCAAATGTTCAAGCCTGTGAAGTAGTATGTCATGGTCTATGGTGTCAAAGGCAGCACTGAGGTCCAGGAGGACTAAAACTGATATATGTCCATTATCGGCAGCAATGAGGAGGTCATTAAAAACTTTAACTAAGGCTGATTCGGTACTGTGGTGAGCTCTGAAACCAGACTGATATAATTCGATTTTATTCATATGTAAAAAGGCACTAATTTGTTTGGACACTATTTTTTCTAGTATTTTCGACAGAAAAGGGAGATTAGATATAGGCCTATAGTTGGCCAGGACGTTCGGGTCAAGGGTAGGTTTTTTGAGGGATGGCTTAATAACAGATAACTTAAACGACTGTGGTACATGTCCTGACAGCAGTGAGTTATTTATGATCTGGAGCAAAGCATTGTCCAAGAAAGGGAGAGCAGATTTCAGAAGATGAGTAGGGATAGGATCTAGTAGACTAGTTGTAGATTTTGATGAGGAAATTGTGGAAGTGAGGTCTAATATGTCGATATTAGACATATTAGCTGCATACATATCGCTGCCGTTCAGCAATGGAGTACGAATATCTGGTGAGACTGATTGGTTATTAATCTTATCTCTAATTGTTTCAATTTTGTCATTGAAAAAATTCATGAAGTCGTTACTGTTTAGGCATATAGGGATAGATTCGGTTACTTCAGTGTGGCTCTTCGTCAGGCGGGAAATTGTGGTAAAGAGAAATTTTGTATTATTTTTGTTTTCTTCGATCAGCAAGGAATAGTAGGTTGACTTAGCCTTGTTGAGGGCTTTTTTGTAGGTGATAAGGCTATCTTTCCATGCTTGGCGGAAGACTTCCAATTTAGTAGTACGCCATTTTTGTTCAAGTTTGCGCGCTGCTTGTTTGAGGGTTTTTGTCTGTGTGGTGTACCATGGAGCACGCCTTGCTTGTTTCCTTACTCTCTTTTTTAGTGGTGCTACTGAATCAAGGGTTGAGCATAATGAGTTACATTACATTATCAGTCAACAAGTCGACCTCGGTTGGATTAAGGAAAGGGCCTTCTGATACCACATGGCAGCATTACAAGAACGGCAGCATCCAAGTGTGGCATCTTGCGGGGCTTAGAATATTAGCAAATGCTTTTGCTGTGAGTTAACAGCTTGGTGTGTGCATGCAAAAGTGACTTTCACTTGTGTTACAACATTTCTGTTGTTTGGTTTAGGTTTTATCTAGCAGCCATGCACTTCAATGAGAATGCTGAGTCCCCACAACAGAAGACAGCCAAGGAGAAACTATGTACAGACTTGCCAAACAATTTGTACGTTTAATAAAATATATATTTTTATTACAAACAACAAATCAAAATGTGCAACAGTATAGGCACTAAAAAGAACTTATCGATTCACACACAACAGGCTGTCTTAGACCTGATGCTACTGGTGTCAATCATCATCAGTACTGTAAACAAAGCACAATGTTCAGGGCCATACGATTTTATTGTACAGTATACAGCCTACAATGCACTGTATTACAGTATCCAATATAAGTCCTCTTTCTTGTCCTCTTCGAGATCATCAAAGACCCTCTTCCTTATTGGGATGCCGTCCAGCGGATGCCTGTGCCCCAGGATTTGTGTGCTCAGCTTGACAGACCTTCCATGGAGGATGCTGTTGCTGAACATGTGTCACGGTTCAGTCGAAAAGGGGTCTGAATCCAACGTACTGCCCTGAAGTATCCGGAAGCTCCCTCCATATGCGTAGCACCACACACAAGGGGATCATGACACGGACGCTTCTTCTAAGGAAACCCCAGCTCCTGCTCACAAAAGACCTGTAGGCCAAGTCACTTCATTACCTGCAATGAGAACAGGGTGGAAAAGCGAATTTTTTTACTATTTATTTTTTAATATTTTACATCAGAGTATCACTGGACGATTGTTGAAAAAAAAATTAAGTTGATCATTTTGTGGTGTTGATCAAACTGTGTTTTTGCAATATGCTGAACCATAATGAATGTGTATTGGTTAAAAATATTTTATTTATATACTGTGACTGCTAACACTTGTATCAGATTGTCCTCACCTTTCCATTCCTCTGATTCTCAAACGGCCATGGTCAGCTCTGTAAATATTAATTGCATTTTGCAAAGAATATAGAGGCACAACGGATCGAGGCCATGATGGTCATTCAGGCCAGCTTCTCAGGAACCTGGGTCATTCTTTTAATAACCTGTAAAAACAAACATAATTTCCCTGCTGTTATTTCATAATTTTGAATGAGCAGGTAGCACAAAGTAGCAAATGTCTCCAGTTTTAGTTACCAGAGATGTAAGATCACATTAGGCTACTACATGGAAAGAAGGTAATAATCTCAATCAGATGTCAGCAGGATAGTTACAAGATTACATGCACTGACTGTACCTTCTGTATTTTAAACAGTGATATTTATAGGATTTTTGATTATTGTACTCTACTCCATTGTACTATGTAAATTGCCCCTTGGGGATAAATAAGTGTTTTTGAATTGACACAAATTGGCCTAGTAATATTTTCGTTGACCTCGTTTCACTTCAGCCATAGGCTAAACTGCACAGAGCTCCTGCCCAGCCGTTGTAAGATCATACATTACTACATGGAAAGAACGTAAAAATCTCGATAATCAGATGACTTAATCAGCAGGAGTGCGTTTCCCAAAAGCATCGTTGCTAACTACGGTAGCAACTAACATGGTTGCAACTATGTAAGTACGACACAACTGTTCCCCAAAACGATAGTGTGAACTATGGTGGTGGAACTTACATAGTACGATGCATCGTGACACTGCGTCAGTGTTTCCCAAAACCATAGTAGCAACTAACGTTCGCAACCACTATCGTAAAGTTGTGTAGTTACAGCTACACCTCTCGACCTGTAGTAAGTAGTAAGAACCATAGTAGACGACGTAACCCTGATGACGGAACACGCAGAGGACAGATGGATGAGAGGTAGCCATTAAACGATCCCATAACGGACAACGTTATGTGGTACAGTGGAAAGTGAAGTGTTGTAGAGTTAGCCTACAACAGAGCGGCCTGTGAAGTGCTATGGTGACCGCAATCATCTGTGTTGTTATTATTCGTGAATTTACATGTAGCCTAATGCTAATGTGTCAGCACAGATTCGTCCGAACACCCGTTAAGTTATCTGGTGATAAAGCTCTTGAATGCCAACGGTATTGTTATGTGAGGCCAGCATTGTATTTGTTATGAAAGGATAACTTTACATAATGTGTTTGGATGAAGCATCTGCTAATCATAACTAACGGTTCCTGGAATTCATGTAGTAGCTAATGCTGTGGTGAAGTAATCATGCTGTGACCGTTGTGGCAGAGACGGTAGCGTGTGTGCCCAGAGACTTTCTAATGTAGAGACACGGCACTCAAAAAATACTCCATAGAAATGCATGGGGCTAGTTTGTCACGCCAATATGGCCGTTGTCTACACATATCCCACCCCTTCCTCGGCAAAACGTCGACATGTGAATACATTGAGCCAATCATGTGGTGGGATGTGAATACATTGAGCCAATCATATGGTGTGTTGTGAAGACATCGTGCCAATCATGTGTTGTGATCTCGCCGCTGGAGCAAGATTAGAATCGTGAAGCCTTGCGCAGGCGCAGTTCGACCCAAAGACTGTGCCCGATGAGTGCCCATAAAACGTTGGTATATGGCCGCCGAGTGGAGGGACTTGTCTAAAAGGACTTTGGTGTGCCTTCCATGGTAATGGTTACAGGTTCTACACTCGCTATAACTAGCACTTCTAGTTGCGAGGCGAGTATGCCTGTGGAATGGGGTTGATGCTAGTCTGATCATAAGCAATGTTTAGCCGGTGTATCAGTTAGGCTACTCTTAATTATTATACGATTTTGAATGCCAACAGTATTGTTATGTGAGGCTAGCATTGTAATCGTTAGAAAGGATAACGTTACATTGTAGTCGTTATGTTACGTGTGTTGGGATGAAGCATCTGCTTATCATACACATAGCTAACGGTTCCTGGAATCCATGTAGCCTAGCCCATAATACGGTGGTTAAGCGAGTGTGCTGTGGCAGAGACGGCAGCGTGTATGCTCTACATGGTAGTGGTTACAGGTCCTACACTCGATGGTTGCGAGACGAGTATGCTTGTGGAATGGTGTTGATGTTATATATTGTCTAATCATAAGCAATGTTTAGCGGGTGTATCAGTTAGCCCACTCCTAAGTATTATACGATGTTGATTTTTGAACACATAGCTGAATTATGTTGGTACAATGACGTTGGAGAATGCTGCGGTGAAGTTGAGTAGCCTCTCGCTTGTAGAACTTTAACACCTCTGGGACTTGGTGGATTAGTGAGTATGCAGAGTGCTGTGGTTAGTGTCAAAGTGGGACATGATTTTCACTGATTTAAGTTGTGCTTCATAGCCCAGGTATGCGTCATGTCATGGGAGGCAAACGAATGGTAAGTTGCCATTGCTTTGTGACTTTTCAATCTGTGTTTGTATTTTCATGTCATGACTACTCATGGCTCATGGGAAACGTGTGTGTGTGTGTGGGAGGGACCATGGAGAAAGTGATGGTGGGAAAGTTAAGTATTTGATAAAAAAAAAAATGAAAAACAACAAACTAAAAGAACTGCAAAAACAGAAACAAAAGGGGGGAAATTATAATAAACAAGCAAAGCAAAAGGGGGAAAAACCAAAAAGCAAAAAAAGGTAGGGAATGTGGGAGGGAATTGTGGGGAGTGGGTGTTTAGGGGCCAAACATGTGTGCAACTAATTCCCGGCGTGCTTCCAGGCCAGCAGGAAGGTGTGTGGGATGCCATCTTGGAGGGCCATGTTGTGCAGAAGCGCTGTCACAACAACTACACAGCACGCCTTGGCAGGATGGAGCTTCAGGCCACCAGCAGAGTTGCTGACACATCTGAAGCGCTGCTTCCACATGCCCAGGGCCCTCTCCACAACAACGCGGGTCTGGCCATGGGCCTGGTTGTAGCGCGCCTCTGCCTCGCTGTTGGGCTCCTGGATGGGGGTCAGTAGGTAGGGGCGCAAGGGGTAGCCACTGTCTCCAAGGAGCCAGCACCCCCCAAAGCCACCACCTTCTGCCACCTGGCAGAGTGCGGAGTTGGCCCACACGAAGGAGTCGTGCGTGCTCCCTGGCCACTTCGCCACGATATCCAGGAAGACTCCGCGGGGGTCACACACCACCTGGACATTGAGGGCTGGATAGCCCTTGCGGCAGATATAACCCGGCTCATTCTCACTTGGGCCCCTGATGCGGATGAGGGTCCCATCGATGGTGCCGATCACCCGTAGGATGCCAGCAATGGCATAAAACCCACCGCTGATGTGGGTGATGGTGTCTGGTGTAGTGGGGAAGGCCATCCTGTCAGGGAGATCCAACAGGGCCTGTGTGACAGCTGTCACAGCCCTGCTGACTGAGGACTTACTCAGGCCAAGGCCATCCCCCAATACCTCCATGAAGCTGCCAGTGGCATAAAAGCGCAGTGCCGCCAGCAGTTGCACCCTAGGCGACAAGGCGAAGTTGCGCCTGGTGGCCCTCACCAGGTGTCGCTGGGTGAATAGCTCCAGCTCTTCAATTTTAGCCCTTGTTAAACGATACTTCCGTATGATTGCCTCATCTGAAAGGATGTCTAATGGGCTGAATGTGGTTCGGATGTAGGCATTGACGTATACAACGTCGCTACGACGCCGATTCAACTCCACAATACGCTGTAGAGCTGCCATTGTGTCTAAGGGCCTCACATGTTGCCACACCTTTTATGAGTAACAGGAAATGCCCTATGTATTACTTGTGATGAATTGATTAATTGATCGCCAGTTACCATTGGTCCACATCTGTGATGCAATTAAAATATAATGATCAATATGTTCCCACTGTATTGCAATTATCCTTCATTGATTTCACACACCTGTTCTACAAACCAAGGCATGACTTAGTTGCCATATCTATGTAGTCCATGTCTCAGGACTGTGAATGATCATTATGAGCTGAATGGAGGAGTCAAGGGGACAGCACAGATGTTTAATAAGTACAAGAGTAACATCATCCATTCCGTAGACACTGTGATGATGTTGTTTTCTGTGAGGGCCCATGTTATGTTGTGCTACAAGGCTTATTGTACTTCCCACAATATGCAATATCCTCATAGTAACATGTGTAGGTTTCAGAATTGAAGACTATTTAACTAACATGTTTGTGGCATTCTGTGGGGGGTTGATGGAATAAAGTAGGCCTTGAAATGTCAGTGCACTCAGGGAATAGAAACATGTGTTTGAAAACAATAGTATGGACTCTGCCACCATCTCAGCAGCAGACAGAAAAACGAGCGACACCTATCACTGTGTATGTCTCTGTGTGTGTGTCTGTTGGTCCAGCTGGCTCAGATCCTCCAAACCTTTGCGCATTCGAAAATTGGTGCTATGTGAACTGTCATTTCTTTGTTGTTGATTCAACACACTCCATAACTACAATGGATGAATAGTGATCGAAAAACATTGTATCTATTCATTTAAAATAGCATGAAATACTCGTGTGGTAGCTGTATTCAGTTTTTCAGTCTCACAATGAAAACACATAACAAGGGCCACATTGGGAAAATGGTACCTTTAATGGGCATGAAACATAGTCATTGAATTTAAGGGCAATAATAAAGTAAAGTATATGGCGCTTAGCACAGACTGCAACCCAAAGCACACAGACATGAGCATGGGCAAGATGTTGTTCATACATTGTCCATATTACATAGCCATATTTATTCTGCTATTATAAGGTAACTGCCAACACACTGCACATATTTATATTCCATTTCTATTGCTCTAAACCACCTTCTGTAACCAACTGTACACTACTGTCTACATCTTGTTCCGTCTATGCACCACCATGTACTTTGTACATCACTCTGCACTTTCCTGCTTTTTAGGCACTTCTGGTTAGATGCAAACCGCATTTGGACGTCTTTTTGTACTCTGCACATGACAATAAAGTTGAATCTAATCTAACTAACAAATTAACCAAAAAGAAAGGCACCCAAAAGAAAAAACACAGGCTGAGACCTAAAGCACCACAAGGTGAAGGGGTAGGGGTGGATGCAGGGATCACTCGGGGTCGGTGTCTGTAAAAAGATGGAACAAACATGTATTGTTACTTAATGCAAGCAGTATTTCACTATAACATACAATTTGTTAATGTAAATTGTAAACTGATGAATTAGCCAAATATACATTTTCCCCATAACAAAGTGGGCTATCGAGAATCGAACCCTGGTCACCGGATTGACAGTTGGTTGTGATACCATTGCACCACCCTGCTATACCTTTTGAATGAGATAATGTAGCCTATTTTCAAAGTACTAGCACTTACCTTCGGCAGTGGGGAGATGGACCATGAACGACGGCTTCGAAACGGCCAAGGCCAATTTCTGCCGCCGATACGCCATCGTCTCCTGATGGTGACGCTCTTGTTGCTCCCTCAGAGCTGTCAGCTCATCCTTGATGCCCCTCAGAACGGCGATCTTCTGCTCCTCCGACCTCAGCAGCTCCGCGCTGCAATCGCAGCGATTGCGCTGGAGAGGCGAGGGTCGGCCGAGGGAGGTCGGAGGGCTTTCAGACCAATGCCGTTCTGGGGACGCAGGAGACACCGCAGCCCTGAGGGAACGTCGGCGACGGAGGGGTGGCCTGGCGTCTTGTGAGGAGATGGAGGGGTCTTCCGGGGGGGTGACGGTGGAAGTGGAGGGGCCCTGTGGCGGGATGGAGGTGGAAGTGGAGGGGCCCTGTGGCGGGATGGAGGTGGAAGTGGAGGGGTCCTGTGGCGGGATGGAGGTGGAAGTGGAGGGGCCCTGTGGCGGGATGGAGGTGGAAGTGGAGGGGCCCTGTGACTGGCACGGTGGGGATTCAGGTGCGCTCGTACGCCGACGGGCGAACATGTCAATGTCGCCAGGGACTCCCTCCGGACCGAGAATGGCTACAACCCTCTCCTCCTCAGCTGTGAGGGAAGGCAGACTGGTCCTCCCACCACCAGTCCGCTCCCTCTCTCTTCTGAGGGTTGCAGCCTTTCTTTTTGTGACGCTGGAGTAGTCCCTCCATTTTGACCTGATGTCCTTGACCGTGCGATGGCAGCCGAGTCCTACTGCGTTCACCCGATCTGTGATGTGCTGCCACTGCTGTTTTGGCAGCATTGCTTCTGGCATTCTTGAATTTGCTGAACAATACTTGTCTGTGTTGGTCGACGAGATCGACCAACACAGACAGCTCTTGCGGAGAGAAATTTGGCTTTCTTGCCATGATGCGTTTCTAAGGATCTCCGCTCATTGCACAAGGGTTTAAATAGGCTATGGTGTAGATCATCTAGGCCTACAACCAGCAGGTGTTTGCTGAAATATATTTCACCTGTTTCACACAGGTAATTTGAGGGAATGGGAGAGCATACGTGTGCGACTGTATGTGTGGGCCTATAAGAATTGTTAAGAAGTGATATTTATTTCAAATAGGGTGTTATGGGGGGCCTATGTGATGCCAGTTTTGATAGAACATAATATACAATTTTGGTTTAGCCTAAGCCATTGATCACTGCGCATCTTTAGACAAAAAACACAAAAGCAGTAGGGACATTGTGACTCAAACCCATCACAAATTCCAGTGAATGTCAGTGAACCATGTTCAGTTAAGGGCCTATCTCATCGAGCTACAACGGCTTGTACCCTAAATGTAATCAAGCAACGTGGTATTCATCAGTGTTACTTTATTTGCCTTATTCATTGAAACAGTGCGTGACCTCTATTCAATTTGCATAGCTTAAAGACAACTATAGGCTATCGTGTTGGAAGAGCGCATATGGAGAAAAAAAGAACAGATCA
The DNA here is from genome assembly GCF_046254945.1 of Alosa pseudoharengus. Lineage (NCBI taxonomy): Eukaryota > Metazoa > Chordata > Actinopteri > Clupeiformes > Clupeidae > Alosa > Alosa pseudoharengus. The sequence continues at coordinate 34,995,735 of NW_027468718.1, forward strand.
CTGGACCACAGAATAGACGACTGTGGGCCTATAAGGTAGGCTAGTAAGCATGGTCTCCATAGGTAAAAGTAGGACCACAGGTTCAAATCGATCATAGGAATATTTCATGATTGAGGCTATGCAAGATTCAAATACCATTGCACAGTGAACATAGTCCAGGCTCGAACCTTCGACTGCAAGATCCCAAATGCAGATGTCTATCCTTTCACGCCACACTGTCGCGCTACAACACCTACACTTATTGGCTAGTATTTATTTGGTGTGTTTCATTAAATGTGTAACTTATTTGTTCACTTTTCCTCGGTTGGCGATTTATGCTTCACTGATTAATTAGTAGGCTACCCTACGTTCAATAGACTGTGACGTTATTATTAAAATTATGATGCATATTATTATTAATAGCCTAATATATATATGTTTAAAAAGCATACATAGCCTAGGGCCTATTGAAATTACTGCCTATTGTTGTAATAAGTATTATCATCATTATTATTATTATTATTATTATTAATGATATTATAACTGCTGGGCCCAGGAAACGTCATGCAATGTCAAATTTCATTACTTTTGCGTGACTTCATGCGTTCGGCTCTAACCGACAGAGCCCGACATTCTCCGAACACATCTGCAACCATTGTAGTCTGAACTATGTTGGTTGAAACCAACATGGTTCAAACTAACAAAGTACTATGTAAGTACGACGGCTTTGGGGAACAGTCGTAACTTACATGTTGGTTAGTTGAACGATGCATCGTACCACGTTAGTAAAAAGCTAACCTCCGTAGTTGTACGGGAAACGCACCCCAGGATAGTAGTCACACGAGTACATTAGACTTACTGACACAAACATAATATTTTCATTGACACGAGCAGTAGGCTACTCGTTTCACTTCAGCCATAACGTTATAGCCTACGAACTGCACAGAGCTCCTGCCCAGCTAACTGGACGTCCTGTTGTAAGATCGCATATTACCACTACAATAATGTATGTAACTCCTAATCAGATGACCTATTCACCAGGAGAATATACTTACTGACTAAAACGAGTACTTTCCTTGCAAGCAGCACTCCTTTCACTAACGTTACAGCATAGCCTGAACTGCCTACGACTGGCTACGAACTTTTCAGCTAGCTTCTAACTGGAGATCTTGACAAAAATTGCACAAGGGTACAAGTTGTAAAACATTTGTTTGTGTGCAAATTAATAACTTATGTTGCTTACAATGCTAAAAACGAACCTAATACAATGTTTAGCTTAGTCTACGACACTAACGTGCGAGTATTACAGCTAGCTAACTGGGCTACGTGTGGCAAACTCAAGTAAATGACAAAACTTACCACTCTGAAGTAGTCATTTCCAATCTATGGGCGACTGGTTGCTCCTCTATTTCAGATTCTTCCTCTGATTCATGCTCAAATATGCTGTTCAACACCTATGTCTCCATAGTATTTCCACCTTGGCTGTTTCAGTGAGTGCTGTCGTCCATGTTTGCTTCTTTGCTCCGGAGCTTCGCTCGTTGTAAACCAACCAATCAGCACGCAGATCATCTAAATATTCATGAGCATACCATAAAAGGAAGAAAACCTCTCGTTTCATTCTAGGGCTTTTAACCAGGCTTGCATTAGGGCGCATAGAACAGCACATATGCCATTTTCAGCCCAACCAATGTTATACACCCTATTCAGAGACCTTAAGGACCAGCACAAAATACCCTAGATCATCATTCTATCACCCCTTTAAAGCCAGGTGTGTATGTGGAAAGGCTGACCTGCAGCGCTGGCGCACACGCCCACCCGTGGGTGGTGATCATATACGTAGCTTCCTCTCTGGGAGAACAATGCTGGTCATTTTACATTTTTGGCGCATGGGTGTTTGTGGTTGTTGTTGTTGGAAGAACATGGCTTTATTCTTAATTCTAAGACTTCATTGCTTCTCTCGCACGCCCGGCCTGTTGGCTGTGGATAACCCGTTGATTTTAAAGAGAGCAAATGCACATGGTTTAGTGTCTGAGCAATGTTTTCCCTTGAGTTATTTGTTTTTGTATTAGTTCAGGCTGTGAGAGGGCCATCCGTGGTTTGTCTGTTTGTCTGTACCTTATATTCTTTTGTTTGTTAATTTTGCCTACTGTTACTCAACTACCCATGCCTATGACACCTATGGTGTACTGTGTTGCCTGTACTATTATAGATTATTTACAAGACAAATTTATGTTAAGGTAGACAATAGAATGACATGGCAGGTCAAGGAAAGCATCAAGAAAAGCAAAGATTAAAAAATCGTTTTTGACATAGGCAACAAGAGTAGAGGTGTTTTTACACTTTTCAGACACTCAAAGTTTGAAAACTATGGATATATTGTTTTAGAACCAACAACCTTTCTACATTATCTGGGGGTTTTGTGTGCAAAAAGTGGAATTAATTGTCAAAAAATTAGAAAATGTGAAAATCACTTTTCGGACTAGATTTTATCGCTTATTTTAAAACATACAGATAAAAAGATGGATCGTGAAAATTTGAAGACAAAAAAAATCTTGTTCCTTAGACTCTATATTAGCAAAATATGGAAAAAAAATCAATTTTTACATGAAAATCCAGCGGGACCCTATTTTCCAAACACAGCGTACTGTACTAGGTAGATTATTAAACAAAAAAACTAGTAACTACTGCAACCAAAGTCCTTTTAGGCAAGTCCCTCCACTCGGCGGCCATATTGCAACGATTTTTGGGCACTCATCGGGCATCCTATTCGGCAGAAATGTGCGTGCGCAAGGCTTCCCGACACCAATCTTGCTCCAGCGGCGAGTTCACAACACATGATTGGCACGATGTCTTCACAACACACCATATGATTGGCTCAATGTATTCATATCACACCACATGATTGGCTCAACGTATTCACATGTCAACGTTTTGCCGAGGAAGGGGTGGGAAATGTGTAGAAACGGCCATATTGGTGTTACAAACTAACCCCATGCATTTCTATGAAGGATTTTTTGAGTGCTGTGTCTCCACATTAGAAAGTCTATGCTGCAACTCACAATTGTTTCTCAAGTCTGAAGTCCATTAGCACATGAACTGGTGGAGCTGTCTGAGGCTGATGCGTGTGGGTTTAGACGCTGAGTTCCTCCATCTCCATGTCATCAGAGGGCTCGATCTCCTCTCTGCTGCCCCTCTCTGCTCGGCTGTCCTGGAGTCTCAGTGTCTCTCCTCAGGGTCTCCTGGGAGGCCTGGTCTCCTCCTCTGTTCCTCAGATACACCAAGAAGATTACAGCAGATGAGAGTATCGCCGGCAGCCCACAGACCATCAGAGAAGCGTACGCTCTGTAGAAAGGTGAGTCAACGCCATAAGGATCCTTGTAATGCAGGTGGACGGAAGTCTCTGCACAGGAATCCGTACTATATTTCCCTGTTCTGCACATGTACACACCTCTGTTTTCAGCTGTGGGGTTGGATATGACCAGAGAGAATGGAGAAGCTGGTGTGTTCACTCTGCCTCTCAGATCCCTCAGGTAAAAGCACAGCTTTGTCTTCAGAGTCCAGAATCAACTCTTTTACACCTGCTACTTCCTGGCGATACCACTGGACATCAGAAGCATTTGGTGGGCAGTCTAGTTTGACGGTTTCATGGTTTGATAATATGGCAGTGACGTTCTTACCAGAACAACCAAAAGTAATATATTTAACTAACACTTTGTGGTGAGTACAGCTGCAGAAATACTCACCATATTGGTGTTTAAGAGAGGGGATGATGAGGGAGTAGTCTCCTGTCTGGCTGCCGTTCAGCATGTACATCTCCTGAGTCTCATTGTGAGGAACATGAGAGGGGTCCTCAGGCAGAACAGTGATGTTACCAGAGGGAGTTTCCCAGTAGACCTGATGAGGAGACGTGGCATTGACATTACAGGGAAGAGTCAGTTGCTCTCCAAGTCTGTGGTGGGTGGGTATTACTGTTGTGGATCTGAGATTTAGGCACCGACCTCTAGACCAAATCAGACACTCGTAAAAATGACATCTCTGATGAAATCTTCTTCAGCTATCTCATGGAGGATGACTGATGAACTGTTAAGGTCAACCTGCAGTCTACCACTCAGGTCTTCAGGAAGTCTCTCCGTGGATTTGGTGAGATTGTGTGAGTTGGTGTCCAAAGCAAGGCTTTTTGGGGCCTCATGTCTGATATACCCTGTTTCACATTGACTCGTTTCCCTGTACACCTGTATTGTCGCTGCCTCTCCTTCCACTGACTCTGATCCACAAATATGAATGCTGCCGCCAATCAGGGTGTAAAGAGGGACAAAAAACTCTCCTGCAGAACAGATGATGAGGGAGTAGTTCCTCTGGACTGTGATGTTCCCACCCAGCCAGCCTTCCACCCGGTAGTCTCCGCTGTCAGAGGATTTGAAACGAAACGTTGGTGATTCCATCGGAGAATTGGGATATGTGATATCACGCTCCTTTGAATATGAACTCTTAGACTGAGAAGTGTTGAGCAGAGGCAGGTCTCCGTCTGTAGAAACCCTGTACAGCACGTAGTAGTTAGCAGGATCCAGGTGTCGTATGCGAAAGCTTGTGTATTCTCCAGACACGGCAAATGCAAATGACTCAGCGTCCTGGTGACAGTTTACACTGCTGATGAGGATGGACAGCAAAAATGGCACCAGTCTTCCCACCTCCATTCTGAGACTCTCACACTCACTACTGCCCTCAGTGATGTTCACACACGTTCTGAATCCCCTCTCTCACACACAAGTCAAGTCAAGTTTATTTTTAGCGCATTTCGTACACAGAGGTCATTCAATGTGCTTTACAGACTAATACGCCCTGTGATTAATATCTCTGTGTGTTGTGCAAGCCTTGTATGTTCAGGAAGTGAGTGGATAGGTGTCAGGAAACTGGCTGCAGCTAGGGATGAGACAGCCATGTCCTCATTTTTTTTTCATAAATAACATGAAGCAGATGTTAAGTGAACAAGTGATTATACATATACTGTAAAAATAGACAGAATCTTTTGTCAAACCTGACAAGTTATTTGATGAAGAAAATGGTGATGAAATCTGAACAAGTGATCAGACATTTCCACATCTTTTTGAAGCATATGCAATAGGCTGATGCGTGTGGGTTTAGATACTGAGTAGACTGTAAAAAAAACTAGCAAATTATAGTAACTACTGCAACTCACAATTGTTTCTCAAGTCCTTGGTGGAGCCGTCTGAGGCTGATGCGTGTGGGTTTAGACCAGGGGTGTCAAACTCATTTTCATAGAGGGCCACATCATTGAATTTATAGGTTACTGAGGGCCACATAATCGGCGAACATGTGCATGGTGCAACCATGAAATCGGTATTGCAGTATGGCTTATTCAAAATTGGTGTGAAATAATGGTCCTAACCACTTTAAAACAGTGTGACTGAAATAAAAAACAAACAGCCTACAACAGTAACATTTTCAAATGCAACTTCTAGGCCTACAGTATTAGTTAACAACTGATCAATATTCATTCATGGACTGACATTGATGAGAATAAACTGCAGTCAATAATGTGCATAACAATGTCCATAACACTTGTTTGTGCTCACCACTAAATTGAACTGTGGCTAAGAAAGCTACTGTGTGTGTGTGTGTGTGTGTGTGTGAGAGAGAGAGAGAGCTATGGTACGCACACCCACCCACCCCCACCCCCGCAAAAACAAATTAACGTGTGTACAATATTTGTCCGTTTCCTGGTTTTAGGTCCGTGCATTGCAAAAAAAGTAGCCTACATAGCATAACAATATCCACATGCAATAATACCACAACAACTTCTACGATGACCTATTCATTTGGACAAATTGATACAGCCCTATAGCTAAAGTTACCTTTAGTTTTGTTGTAGCGTACCGTGGCGGCGTCTGGCTGTAAACAGCTGTAATGCAGTCTAACGTTCTGACAAGCACACCAATTGCTTACCTTGTTCTTGCCCATCTGGAATAACTCCTCTAGCTTTGCTGCCTCCATCCTTTCTGTTTTCGTTGTTTAAACTTGTGATATCCCTGATAGCCTATGAGTTAGTGAATTAGCTCAACATTGTGTGCTGATAACCATATCTAGATAGCCGAGTAAAAGAAAACAACAAGTAGCCTAGTTGCGTGCCTGCGTGCGTATTCTGTCTCCTGCTCAAACAAAATGTGTGCGCGTTAATTTTGATAACGTGTTCACTAACGCGATAGAAAATTGTAAATAGCCTGATGGCATGCAGCTAATGGGATACTGTGCATAGTTGGGAAGGTATGATGGGCCAATTTGGTGTGATACACATTACACACACACAAGGGAAGTTTTCTCTCGTTGTTGAGGGACTGACGTGCGGGCCGTTCAAAATCATCGTGCGGGCCATACAGTACATGGCCCGCGGGCCGTATGTTTGACACCCCTGGTTTAGACGCTGAGTTCCTCCATCTCCATGTCATCAGGGAGGGCTCCATCTCCTCTCTGCTGCCCCTCTCTGCTCGGCTGTCCTGGAGTCTCAGTGTCTCTTCTCAGGGTCTCCTGGGAGGCCTGGTCTCCTCCTCTGTTCCTCAGATACACCAAGAAGATTACAGCAGATGAGAGTATCGCCAGCAGCCCACAGACCATCAGAGAAGCGTACGCTCTGTACAAAAGAGAGTCAACGCCGTCCTTGTAATTCAGGTGGCTGGAAGTACCTGCATAGGAATCCATATTATATTTCTCTCTTCTGAGGAGACGTGGTAGTGGTAGCCTGACAAGCTCACCGTTCGCAGTGCTCAGTCCGAGGGGCAGGATAATCAGTTGTCTTTCAAATTCCCTCTGCACGCAATAAGATAGCGCTACAACTCATGAGTTGTAGATCAGCAGAGCTAGTTGTTTTTGCCAACTTAAAAAAAAGCTTAACTTGTGTCATGCTGTTCGCCAACAGCAACATCCATCTTCTTTGTTTTCAAGTAGCAGCGAACGCCGAACCGTTGCAACTCTGCCATCAATCATTATGTTAAGCCCGCCTACCGACTATACACGACGTGATTGGCCTTATCGAAGCTTAATTTTTCCAACTCGCAAGCCTAGGCTATCATGGAGGATGACTGATGAACAGTGTTGGGAACGTTACTTTAAAAAAGTAATTAGTTATAGTTACTCACTACTTGTTCCAAAAAGTAACTGAGTTAGTAACTGAATTACTCTATGATAAGAGTAACTCGTTACCAGGGAAAGTAACTATTTGCGTTACTGTTAAAAAAAAGTTGCTATATGTCAAAGAATTTGGATTTTTTGAGCAGTTTTGAAAAGCCAGTTGAAATTAGTAGAACAGACAGGTGTTTGTAGGCTACATAACTTTCGATATTTATTAGATAGATAGATAGATAGATAGATACTTTACTGATCCCCAAGGGGAAATTGTACATCGACAGACCTACGGTTGACTTCAGCCTGTGTCATAGGTTTTTGTTGTGAGGCAGAAAGATCTAGCTTTTGCTGCTTGGAGGACATTGCTCCGAGTCCTTCTTTGCTAGTGGATGGCGAGCTATCATCTCTGGTGGAGGGGGGCTATCGGTGTTTTTGGCCACTAGCGTGTGTGAGATGCCTCATTAAAGTTGCTTACAACGGATGTCGACAAAGTCTTCGCTCCTGGACATAATGTACACATTACATGCACGTTCTTGCCTTTGACCACAATGAATTTGAAGTAGTGCTTATATCTCCACCATGAAAATGCCAACTTTTCATCGGATTGCTCCTGACCTCTGCTGTTTCATCGAATCTCTACTTTAGCTGTTGCGTGTGTGTGGCGCGTGTGCTGGCAAGTGTGTAAAAACACTGGCTCTGATTGGCTATCATGAAACATGACTCTGCCTTAGCCAATCCTAATCGCTTACGTCGTTATTAACCCACCTCCTTACTAGCTGTGAGCCAGGGGTTAGTGGTGGGCGATACTGCAAAATTTGGTATCGATCCGATACCAAATACATATAGGGTCCGTATTGCCGATACCGATACCAATACGATACTTTTTTCACTACTTTTTTCACTAAATACTTTTGTGTAGGGGAGAGCAGGATGTCATTATTTCTGAGGTGAATGAATGATCAATTCTTTAGGCAATATGTTTTTATTAATGTATTGAAGTGCACAGAATTATTAGTTATTAGGCACTGTAGAATAAATGCAAACCAAATTTTACAGCCTTTTTAAAAAATAAATGAATAACAAAAATCTCTCCCTTTTTTCTGGTTTTAATTTAGCCTAAATATAGCAGGTCACATGAGCAAAAAATACTATGTTTATAGATAACACGTTTCAATGGGCTGCATATATTATTTGAACGTCTGATCTATACTAGGCCTACAACAAAATGTGTGTGATTGCTCAACAACATTCATGTTTATTTTCTAGTTTATCAATATATGCAGTAATGATGGACATGCTTGACTAGATGGAAGCAATCAGGAGTGCATGATAGCCTATATGCAAGCATATGGACGAGCCAGTTGTTATCTTAGACAACAGCTCAAAGGTTTTTGCCATGCTAGACAATAGACATTATATTAGCACACCGTTAGGCTGTAGGCCTAAATAACAAGTGCACAAGTTGCACAAATGTAATCTAATGTTAGAGGGGGCGCGCAGGATAAGTGAATACAGCCCAGGTCTAAATGTAAGAATTAAAGTTCGTCAGGTTGCTCTCAGCTTCGCGATGTCTTATTCTTGAGCAATCACACTAACTGAAGACAGGATATGACATGCTAACATAATATTAGCCTACTCTTACAAGCTACCTGGGTATTCTCTGCCTCTCTGAAATGACTCTCCCAACGAACTCTGTCTCTGTGCCGGGGGTCTGGAAGTGGATGGATTTCCCTCCTCATTTCTTCGTGTTTGTAGCTCAGCATTTTCCTTGACATGTGTTTTTAAGTGTTTGTATAGGTTGTAGTGTTGCCACAGTATCGAATGCTCTTTTTACACGTATCACAAGTTGCAGTACTATCATTAGTGCCGTAAAATAGCTCCACACAACACTTATTTTCCTCTCGGCCATCCTGATCTCTCATTCAATGTGCTATCAGCCTCGCTGCTCCTCTGCGCGTTGTGTCAGTGAGTCACGTGACGACACAACAACGAATCACAGCAGAGCAGCAGGAGGGGGAGGAGGAGCAAAGTGGGCAAGATGTGAAAGCAGCGTTCGCTCAGGATTGTAGAGGTGGAAGACACAAGCAACTAGTGAACGTAGAGGAGAGATTGTGTTGGCATCGATACTATCGATATTTATATCGATCCGCCCACCCCTACCAGGGGTGCGTTCGGATTACACAGTTTATTCAATCAATGCAAAGTAACGCAGAGCATTTAACGTCCAGTAACGTTAACGGCGTTGTAACCTTGTAAAAAGTAATTAATTAGATTACTCCGTTATTGACAAATTAACGCCGTTAGTAACGCCGTTATACTTAAACGCCGTTACTCCCAACACTGCTGATGAACTATTAAGGTCAACCTGCAGTCTCCCCCTGAGTGCTATCTAGTGTAGTGGAGATTTATTTGTAAAAGGGAGAGTGTGTGTGTGTGTGTGTGTGTGAGTGTGCTTGCGCGCATGTGCGTGTTCCCCATTCCTTAATCTCCACTCTGTGTGTAGCCATGTCTCGGATTTAATGTTAAAACTGAAAGTGTGTGTGTGTGATCCTGTTGGCTCTTACTAACGTAGTGTGTCCCCTCGAGAGACTTGTGTATCATGCGTCACCTGAGTCACACCTGAGTCACTCTCTTTACATTCTCCATCTCACTCCTTCATTTGTGTATCTGTCTCTCTCTATTCCCCTTTTTATATATATATATATATATATATATATATATATATATATATATATATATATATATATATATATAAATAAAATATACATACATACACACACACAGTTCTCACGCGGTGCTTGTGTTTGTGTTCCCCCATGGTCTTGGCAGGCCTTTGACCTGTTTGAACAACGCTACGCCGCTGTGAAAATCCATCAACTCAACAAGAACTGGAGAGAGGAGAAGAAGGAGAATTACCACAAGTGTGTTTGTATTTTACCCCCTGGTCACACACACACACACACACACACACACACAAAACCATGCGCACATTCATACATGGCACTCACACACAAACACACAAAAACGTACACACATACACACACTGCTATGAATATCTTAGTAACTGCATGGGTGTGTTGTTTATCGAGTGATTCCCAATACAAAACTGTGGACCTATAAACAAATCGTTAACTAATGCTTGACTATTAACTAATGTTTGATGGTATTTTTGATACTGTAGCTATTGATTATGTGGATGAGCTAATACTGTTCAGGGGCCCCTGATCTCGGTAAAGCCATCCAATAAGTATCTTTTAAGTATTAGGTATCCATCACCCAGAATAGTGTGCCTCATTTGGTCAGGGTGAATACTGGGAACGCTGGGAATTTGTATAGCATTCCTAAGATCTCCTTCACATCTACCACTGTCTGTGTGTGTTTGTGGGGAGCTGATTGGTATTCCTATCCATCTTTGAAATATCTAGATAATATGCCTTCTCATTCTAACTCACTTCTGGGCTTCCTGCACCCTTTTTCTTTTTTCCTTTTCCCTGGCAACACCTCTTTCACCTCACCTCCTCCCTGTGTCACACCATCTTTCGGTCTTCCCTGTCGATATCCCCTCTTCCATCTGTCTCTCTTTACATTCTCCATCTCACTCCTTCATTTGTGTATCTGTCTCTCTCTATTCCCTCTTTCTCTCTCACTCTCACTCTCTCTCTCTCTTTCTCTCTCACTCTCACTCTCTCAATCTCTCTCCCTCTCAATCTCTCTCTTTAGACACGCCTGTCGAGAGTACCGAATTCACAAGCAGCTGGACCATCCCAGAATAGTCAAGCTCTACGACTACTTCTCTCTGGACACTGACACGTGAGTCTAGACACACGCGCAAACACACACGCCACCATATTTAATCATATACAACACAATTATACCCATAGACTTCGTCCCTGCAGAGAAGTTAACAAGCTAATTAATTTCACCCAACACCCCGCAATTAAATACCGCTTGTGTTTCAGTCTAGTGCTGTGTCGAATTGCTTCTGCACTGTGTCGTTAATGTGTGTGTGTGTGTGTGTGTGTGTTTGTTCATTTGTGTCTATAGGTTTTGTACAGTTTTGGAATACTGTGAAGGCAATGACTTGGACTTCTACTTGAAGCAGCACAAGCTGATGTCTGAGAAGGAGGCTCGCTCTATCGTCATGCAGATAGTCAACGCGCTGCGCTACTTGAACGAGATCAAGCCGCCCATCATTCACTACGACCTCAAGCCAGGTACATACATCATGCATGTGCACGTTTTTACTGCAGGTGGATGGACTGGGTCGGTCTGTTCTACCACCTACACCCTCTACATACAGGCCACACACACGCACGCACACACACACACACACACACACGCGGTGGGGTGGGGGCTTTCAACTTCAACCCCCCACCCCCCATATTTTACACCTATGTTGCCAAACATTTCCTTCATTTTGTGTCATAAGAGATAATGGGTCATTTTTTTCCCATGACAGGTAGGTAGGTAATAAACCTGTAGGTAATATTGTCAGTGCACAATGGAAAGTGACATGTAGTTAGTTTATTTATTTATTTATTTATTTATTTAATTGTTAATTTAATGTATTTATTTTCTCTTGTCTCCTGTGTCCCCCTGCAGGTAATATTCTGCTGGTGGACGGCACGGCGTGCGGCGAGATCAAGATCACGGACTTTGGCCTGTCCAAGATCATGGACGACGACAACTACGGGGTAGACGGCATGGACCTGACCTCTCAGGGAGCCGGTACTTACTGGTAAGGACTGGCCTCCCGACCCCCCATGAACACCTACGGTTAACTGAAGTCAAAATGACACATTTTGGGCCTTGTAGGGCCTTTATTGACAGGATGGTGAAGATCAGACTGGACTTAAGTGGGGGAGAGATGAGGGTTCAGGAAATTACCTCTGGCAGGATCTGAACCTGGGCCCCCATGGGTGGGCGTGACTCCAGTGAAGAATGGGATTAGGCAACAAAATTGATTGATCGATTAGATTGATCGGCGAATACTTTATAAGAAATGGGTTTCACTTACTCCTCTTTGACCGCTTACTCCTCTATGATGGTAAACTAAATATGTTTGGCGTGTGGACAAAAGAAGGCATTTCAGGCCTTTGGGAAAAGAGAGTTTTCACTGTTTGTCGCGACCCACGGGGCTTGCGGGACTCCCCTGGGAGAGCAGGCCTTTCCTACAGGCATGGTCTCCTAGCTTTGGGGCTCTTCTTCACAATCACATGGGACTGAAGAGACCCACAAGCACAAACTGCAGCACGAGTCCAGCTGCATTTTTAACGGAAGTCACTCTTATAATGCTCTTAAATGCTGCACTCGTCCCGTGAACACCTCTAAACTGCTTCTCTCTCTCTCTCTGCGCGCACGCAGGTACTTGCCCCCTGAGTGTTTTGTGGTGGGGAAGGAGCCTCCTAAGATCTCCAACAAAGTGGATGTCTGGTCTGTGGGGGTCATCTTTTTCCAGTGCCTCTATGGGAGAAAGGTAAGTTCAGTGACTTAAATATACAGTCAGCGATTGCACAGGAGGTCGCATTTGTTTGTATTTAGCATTATATATGAACCAAGGTCCAAATGAAACATATCCAAGGTAGCGAGAAAAACTCCACACAAGGTTTCGTTTTTACAGCGTACTCACGGAATGGGCAGCTAGCGGTCTTGAGAAGATGTCATTCCGTGTGTGTGTCTACTCTAGAATACTGTACGTCACTTTGGAAAGAGGTGTGTGTATGTGCGTGCGCACAGACACACACTCTCTCTTCAGGATGCTGCATTTGAAATACTACATTGTGTAATTTGTCATCATCTGCTCTCCTCCTCCAGCCGTTTGGGCACAACCAGTCCCAGCAGGACATCCTCCAGGAGAACACCATCCTCAAAGCCACCGAGGTGCAGTTCCCCGTCAAGCCGGTAGCCAGCAACGAGGCCAAGGTGAGACACCAGCACCCCGCCACCCACCCACACACAGCCACTACAGCCACTACAGCCACAGCCACTACAGCCTCTTCATTCAAAGGCAGAAATCAGTCTGGGTGGAAATGGGTGTGTTCCTGGAAGATGTGTTTTTTTTGTGCGTGTTTTTTTTTCTGGGTCATGTCCATGAACTGGGCGAATTTTTGAAGGGTTGCATTATCGGTCTCCAATTTGGGTTGCCTTAGTGGCGTAAGATGCTCTATTTTAGGTGGGCAGAGTAAGATTAGCAAGATTTGTGGGAGGGGAAAAACAAATCTGTAGGTACTTCAGACTATTTGGTAGACATTAAAGTTAAGTGCCCTTAGCAGGGGGAGAAGATGTCTGTCTCAGTGATAACCAGAAGTTTAATGCACCTGCTGCTCGGAGCATTAAAGGAGCATTCCGGCGGCTACAGTGCTACACTCTGGGGGCATGAACATGAGCCCCCATGTTCTTGCCCCCATGTTCATACCCCCCATGTTCATACCCCCATGTTCTTGCCCGCATGTTCATACCCCCATGCTCCTGCTCCTAGAGTGTAGCACTGTAGCTGCCTGGCAGTTCTAGCTTTTGGCTGCAGTAACTCGAGTTAAGTAAAACTGATTGTTTTCATGATTTTTTCACCAACAGTACTCAGTGAAATTCTCCTTTAATTCTACACGCAGTAGTCCATACTATAATGAGAGCTGGCATGACAGTCCCTTACTCCACACCCAAAAATTAGGAACTCTGATGCAGAAACACCTTGTGAACACTTAACATTCTGGTCTGTGTTCTAGCATCAGTTGCTCCATCCTCACTCAGACCAGAATGATGCAGAAACACTTTTTGTTCACACCCTCTTACCTGCTTGTCCTACATCTCTCTCTCTCTCTCTCTCTCTCTCTCTCTCTCTCTCTCTCTCTCTCAGGCCTTTATCCGGCGCTGTCTGGCCTATAAGAAGGAGGACCGCTTCGACGTCCAGCAGCTGGGCAGTGACGCGTACCTGCTGCCCCACATGAGGCGCTCCAGTTCGTCGGGGAACCTGCAGCTCGGCGGTCCTTCCTCCTCCAGCCCCGCCTCCACTAGCATCATCTCCTACTGAGGGCCTGCACTGACTCCTCCCATCACTATGCTACAGGCACACCCCCTCGGCTGAAGGCCACACCTCCCCCCCACGCAAAACAAAAAAGCTTAAGTGTGAGAGAGATGGACAGAATAAAAGACACTGAGAAAGAGAAGAGAAGGGGGGATGGGTTTGGAAGAGGAGGAGGAAAAGAGGGGGCAAAAAAAGCAGCACCAGTATCCAGAGCCCTGGTGGGCCACAGTAAGGTGAAGTCCTCTCAAAAAGACTTCTTTTGGGGAAGGAAGGAGGGAATTTGGAGAGCTGGAGATGTTGGCTTGGACTGCGCCCAGGCTTGTTGAGATGTGAGGGTGTTTCCTAGAGGAGAGAACCAATAGTTTTAAGATAGGAGAGAGACAAGTAATAAATGAACCTGGATGGATTGAAAAATGGTTAGAGAAGAATGTAGAAGATGAAGATGATGATGATGAAGATTTGGCAAGACAGAAGAGAGCCCAAGAGAGACACTGAGTGGAAGAGTGAACATGGCCTTTTTTTTTTTTTTTTTTTCTTTTTTTTTTTCCTCCAATGAAGATTCTGGTAGAGCACTGCTAACCTGTTTAGCTCATCAAGTGACTAATGAAGTTGTCCTGATTGTTTAATGGCAGTGGAGACCAAGCCCTGTGTCTGGCCCTGTGTTACTGTAGAAGCCACCAGGGGGCGCCAGCAGGCACCATCTCTGAAACACACCTGCATGGCCCCTTGCTTTGGAACAGAGTCAGGTTTGGCATGGCACCGGTGTTCTGTTGGACTGCCACTGTATGAGTTCTAGGACTGAACCATCTGCTCCCAACCAGGACTAGATCCGGTCCAAAGGTTTGGGGCTGCCTGGGAAGATGTCTCAACAAATAATAAAATAAAGTTGCTTAGATGCTTGGTAGGTCTAAAGCACAGGGGTGATCGCTTTTCTGTTTCAAAGTTTCTTTTAAAAAAAAAAAGAAAAGAAGAAAAAACAGATATGCGAGGGTATAGCTCTGTCATCCTTTTTTGTTCTTTGATGAGCAGGTTAGTCACAAGAATGTAATTTTAGTGTATCCATCAATGAGATTTAGTGTTCCCAGACCCCCAAGGCTACATACTAATGTTGAATGCACAAAAATAACCAAATCTAGACATGCCGCTATGTACAGAATCCTATGCAGGAAGAATAAACTCACACAGAAAATAAAATAAAGTTCTTGTAGAGATGTACCTGTATATTTGCTGTACAGAATCGTAATTTCAAATATCAAATAAAAAATTCTGTACAAAGGTTTATCTTTTGTTTCCTTAACTTCTTTTTTTCCTTGTAAATTTGTTTTTTCTTTTTCTTTTTGTTTTATTTTGCTCCTGGAGTGTTTTTTGGCTGCTTTGGATGTTGCTCTTTTTAAGGAAAAAAAAGGCTGTATGATCTTTGGGTACAAATTGTACAGTTCTGTCAAAAGAATTAATGACAATAAATGCCAGGAAATAACTTCACACGAGACACGTGGGTCTTTTTTCCCTTCCACACGAATGTCTAATAGAAACCTGTCGAGCACTTTTATAGGTCTTTGTTTTGGTTGTTAGTGTGTTACCATAGAAAATGGGTGTGTCCATTTGTGTAAATACATTTCTCGTCTACGGACAAAACGACTACAACTGGTTGTTACCGGTTCTCTCACGTTCCAGATTCAGCATTAAGAGTACAATGCTCTAGACGCACGCACGCACGCACACTTGTCAGTACCCACATATGCCTCCAGGAGAGGGATGCCGTGGGTTTTAACTTAACCACAAACGGGCCCTAGTGTCCAGAGGGGGGCGGGGGGGTGTCCAGTTTTGCCAGGTTTGCGGGTTTCCTGACCCACCTCCCCATCTCTCCCCTTTCCACTCAATTCCGCTGTACTCGTCATTGTCCAATCAATTACCACCACCACCAATATAGATCAGGCTTAATACATGTTCAAATACACTCCCACCAATATAGATCAGGCTTAATACATGTTCAAATACCACCACCACCACCAATATAGATCAGGCTTAATACATGTTCAAATACCACCACCACCAATATAGATCAGGCTTAATACATGTTCAAATACCACCACCACCACCACCAATATAGATCAGGCTTAATACATGTTCAAATACCACCACCACCACTATAGATCAGGCTTAAAGGAGAATTCCGGTGTGATATTGACCTAAAGTGTGTTGAAACATGATACCGAGTGTGAACGTATGTCTTATAGCCCATCTCGGCTTGTCCCCTGCACTCCAAAATCTGGCGCTAGTTAGCCGATGCTACCAACAGCTTTTTCAATTGTGGTGCTTCGGCATCGGGCTAGCCATGCAAATAAATCACTGTTTTACACCATTTACGAGGCTCAATGTATCTCCACACTTCATTGGTAGACTACCGAAGGCCCTGACATAAAACGAGACATTGACAACTTTTAAAAAGCACTGGTAGTTTACTTACAAGACGATTTATACAGACAGTATCTTCACGAAGTTTAGCGTTTGCAGCCATCTTGAATTTAGTCATGATAAGTAGAGCGACGAGTAAGAATGAACAGGTATGATAAGGGATCAGATTCCAAAAATAATTCTGTGGAAATGCATGGATTCCAGTTGCTGCTACTGTAAGAAACTGGAATCCATGCATTTCCACTGAATTATTATGGCTGCAAACGCTAAACTTCGTGAAGATACTGTCTGTATAAATCGTCTTGTAAGTAAACTACCAGTGCTTTTTAAAAGTTCTCAATGTCTCGTTTTAAATGTCAGGGCCTTCGGTAGTCTACCAATGAAGTGTGGAGATACATTGAGCCTCGTAAATGGTGTAAAACAGTGATTTATTTGCATGGCTAGCCCGATGCCAAAGCACCACAATTGAAAAAGCTGTTGGTAGCATCGGCTAACTAGCGCCAGATTTTGGAGTGCAGGGGACAAGCCGAGATGGGCTATGAGACATACGTTCACACTCGGTATCATGTTTCAACACACTTTAGGTCAATATCACACCGGAATTCCCCTTTAATACATGTACAAATACCACCACCACCACCAATATAGATCAGGCTTAATACATGTTCAAATACCACCACCACCAATATAGATCAGGCTTAATACATGTTCAAATACCACCACCACCACCAATATAGATCAGGCTTAATACATGTTCAAATACCACCACCACCACCACCAATATAGATCAGGCTTAATACATGTTCAAATACCACCACCACCAATATAGATCAGGCTTAATACATGTTCAAATACACCACCACCAATATAGATCAGGCTTAATACATGTTCAAATACACCACCACCAATATAGATCAGGCTCAAGACCAACGTCAGATGATTCTAATCTGCAGTGTCTATGGGGCGAATATGCTATGTTGAATAAAATAGCTTATTTTTACCATTAACAGGCCTCTAAATGTTACTATCAATGTTTGTCAATGTTTTTTCTGCTTCGCAGTCTTGCACTGTTGCAATATGTGCAACAGTTGGGCTTTTTAATTATATTTTTTATTTATTTAGATATTTTTCCACTATTAACTGTACTATGTTAATGGTGATCTGATGAATGTTGGTATGAAACATGCCATTCACGAAACGTGACCGCCTCAGAACCAATCACATAACGGGACAGAAGTCCATTCGATTCCCTAGCTGGCCAAACTCAATATAGATGGCTCTGTTTAAAGTGGTACCATATCGCCATCTGCTGGCCTTATAGTGTAATGCTTAAAAAATGGCAGTAAGGTTTCATCCACAAGTATTTGGATCATTTTAAGGGGGTTTACTTTACTCATTCAGAAGAGGAAATCCTTCACATGAAACTTCTCTGGACCCAGTCTGTGTTACAGTATATTCAACAAAAGCTGTTTTGTGTTCAGTACCTCAAAGGTCTTCTCTAGCCCTTCCCAGTAGCCTAGCTTGTGAAGACAGGTCTGCAGGGGTTAGAGAAGAAAGTCCAGAGCTCTGAGCATCGTGGGCGTCTCCTCACTGTCCAGATGCAGCTGGGTCATCTACACACACAGGGCTCCCTCACAAGTCTGCTGATGAAGACATGGAGTATTGCTGCAGCTGTGGTCATATTTGCCTAGTCATATATGCTCTACTACTACATTGCCTGGACAACGAATTTAGTCAGGAATCAGGATGAATTAAATTGTCGGTTGATGAGCCAGAAGGATGTACCCAGTATGAATAATTGATAAGTGATATATTGTGATATATTTTACTGTATCTGATTCTAAGACTTCAAGAAATGATGAACAATCAGAGGGAGAGACTGGGGAACAGGGTGTACAGAAGATTCAGTAAAGTGTGTGACATCGGTTAAGACTGAAAGAGGATGTTAGTTTTAATGTCTTGTATGGTATGTAGACGAATCACCAGTGAGCATAATTTGAAAATGTTCCTTGTTAGAAGTTGGAAGATATACAACATGTTCACAATCACATGTTACAGTCCCAATGACAGGAGATGAATGTAGTAACCTTCTCAATCTCTTTACATCAGTCTTGTTTTCACCTCATCACTCAGATAAGGTTGTTGGAAAAACAGACAGTAATTTTATTTTGCCTGAAATTTAAAATAATTGAGACAAATAGCATTAATATTTTTTTTCATACTCATATCCTCATCAAAAGCACACAATATTACAATAAAGAGTGAACGGCATGATTACTACAAAGGGTAGAATATTAACAACACAAACTAAAAGGACAGTTGAAATGTGAAATGTTTAAAAATCAAATATTTGTAATTAATGTAGGTATCTAAAACATTGACCAAACTCTGAATTGTTGAACACAGATCTTAAGTAGCTAGTTGAATAAGCTCATCTTTTATTGTTAAGGTAACAAACATGAAGCACATCTTAAACTGGTAAGATTTAGCACATATATCATGTCTATCAAATTACATAAGACCATCAGCCAACAGATGGCGTCAAATAGTCAGAAGGAAACACATATTGGTATGAAATAAGTTGTTTGTACAAGTAGCCTATTGAAAAAAGGTAGATTGAAAAAAAAACACCTCAGCAACCCACAATTGTTTCTCAAGTCTTAAGTCCATTAGCACATGAACTGGTGGAGCTGTCTGAGGCTGATGCGTGTGGGTTTAGACGCTGAGTTCCTCCATCTCCATGTCATCAGGGAGGGCTCCATCTCCTCTCTGCTGCCCCTCTCTGCTCGGCTGTCCTGGAGTCTCAGTGTCTCTCCTCAGGGTCTCCTGGGAGGCCTGGTCTCCTCCTCTGTTCCTCAGATACACCAAGAAGATCACAGCAGATGAGAGTATCACCAGCAGCCCACAGACCATCAGAGAAGCGTACGCTCTGTAGAAAGGAGAGTCAACGCCGTAAGGATCCTTGTAATGCAGGTGGATGGTTTTCTCAGAGCAGAAAAAGCCTTCCAGCACTTTTCTGCACGTGTACACACCTTTGTTTTCAGCTGTGGGGTTGGATATGACCAAAGAGAATGGAGAAGCTGATGTGTTCACTCTGCCTCTCAGATGATGAGGGAGTAGTCTCCTGTCTGGCTGCCGTTCAGCATGTACATCTCCTGAGTCTCATTGAGAGGAACATGAGAGGGGTCCTCAGACAGAACAG
Source organism: Alosa pseudoharengus (assembly GCF_046254945.1). NCBI lineage: Eukaryota > Metazoa > Chordata > Actinopteri > Clupeiformes > Clupeidae > Alosa > Alosa pseudoharengus. The sequence continues at coordinate 35,015,489 of NW_027468718.1, forward strand.
TGATGTTACCAGAGGGAGTTTCCCAGTAGACCTGATGAGGAGACGTGGCATTGACATTACAGGGAAGAGTCAGTTGCTCTCCAACGGTCAAGTAGAGTTTAATGTGATGCCGTACTGCTGTGATTCTCCAGGTTTGGCACTGATCTCTACGCCAAATCAGACACTCATATTCATGACATAAATGCTCTCCTTTTTTACCCTGGAGGATGACTGATGAACTACTGAGGTCAACCTGCAGTCTACCCCTCAGGTCTTCAGGGAGTCTCTCCATGGATGAGTTGGTGTCCAAAACCAGACTTCTTGGTCCAAGCCATCTGTTACAGTCACTAGCTCTCCTGTACAGTTGTATTGCTGCAGCTTCCTGCTCTCCTGAGTCTGATCCACACAACTGAACTGAATGAAAAGTTCCTCCAACGTGTACAATATTTAATCTACGTGTAGTACAGACAAGCAGGGAGTAGTTCCTCTGGACTGTGATGTTTCCACCAATCCAGCCTTCAACCTGGTACTCTCCACTGTAAGAGGCATTGATGACTTGTAGTTGAAATTGTTCAAAATTGTCAAATGACACTTTGTGGTATGTGACATTATGCTCCTTTGAATAAGATCCATCAGGCTGAGAAGTGTTGAACAGAGGCATATCTCCGTCTGTAGAAACCCTGTACAGCACATAGTAATCAGCAGGCTTCAAATCCTTTGTGGGAAGCTCAGCATCTACTCCAGGTACTGCAAACACTAATGAGTCAGGGTCCTGGTGACAGTTCACACCGCTGATGAGGATCGACAGCAAAAATGGAACCAGTCTTCCCACCTCCATTCTGAGACTGACACATTCTGAATCCCCTTATTCTCACACAGACTAATAAGTGCTGTGGATAATATCTCTCTATCTTGTACAGGCCTCCTCTATTCAGGAAGTGAATGGGAGATTACTGTAAAAATTATCATGTGACATTAGTTTCAGATGAAATTGGTTCACACAGATGAGACAGCCATATATCCAGAGCCATAGGATTGAGGGACTTGCAGCTCGCTGTTTTGACCCATCGGAAGTGCTGAGGCCATTTTCTCTCAGCAGGATGTCCCTGAGAGGAACGAGTTCTTGGTATCAATGACAGGGAATCTCTCACAAACAAAAAACCCCTCAGAAGGAATATCATACTAAAAACTTTAGAACTGGTATGGTCTCTCATTGACTGACATTCCATGGTTATGGTGGTTCATTAGCTTTCGTCACATGAAAATGAGATGCATACCTTTTCTTCTTCCAACAGTAGAACAGAGAGCACAAAACTCTGTGGTCATATCTTTTTATGTCACACAGGCCTCATCTGCTGAGGAATTGAGTTAGATATGAAATTATGTTTAATATCAGCTAACTTATAAATAACAAGGCCAAGGGAAAATAAACTATAAAAAACGTGGTCACTGCACACTCTATCTCTTTCTTCTTGTTTCTTGACACCAACGTTTCGGCCTGAGAGTGTGCGGTTTTATATTATCAGATAGCTGTAAGAGGAAAAATGATGATGCACAACCTGTCCACAGCCATAGAGTTGAGCAACATGTTGAGGTTGTTGGGTTTGTGAATTGTATGGAAGATCTACGGGCCTTCCATAACGGCAGCAATAGCCACAGTAGAACTGCAAAATTAATAGAACACAATAGATTCATTGTGTTTACTCTGTGAAAATGTCTTCATACCTTTTTCATCATCAAGTGTCCCTGAGAAGGGTGAATGGAATGGAATCACTTACAGAACAAAACACATATAAAGAGTAGAATAAATGTGACACAAATTTAAAGGTATACTATGCAGGTTTAGGTATTTTTGGCGAGTTTAGAGCTCCCTCTAGAGTCACGATGTATATGTTACTCTGCTATTGTAAATATCAAACTTCCCACGACTTATCCCCCCTGTACACAATGCAAATGCTTTTGTTGTGGAGGTGAATGATTAACAACAGGCAAAAGATATATCCATAGAACTATATCTACTGACAACTATTAGGGGTTTGCACGGCGTGTCATCAGATCTGGACGTCGCCATATTGGAGATATTCGCCTTGTGAGTAGGCGCTCTCTCCCCTCCTCACTGTTTTAAAGATAGTATTGCTTGTGTGTGAATTATGGACATTTTATGAATATTTGCTTTGCCTGACGAACTCCCTTGAATGTTATGGACAGTTCCGAACATTTGCTTGAACGCACTCTGCATCGCGGAAGCCCTGCAAGAGCAGGAGTGCCAACGAGAGACATTGAGCCCTTGCACACACACACACACACACACGCACATACACCCCACACCCACACACGCTCACACAGCCGGCGCAGCACAAGGTTTGCCCGGAGTGTGTGCGCTGCCTGCTTACGAACAGAGACAATTGTTTGCCTGTCAGTTTCCGCGAGTGAAACGCCAACACGGAAGTTAACGCTGGCTGCGCTAACAGTACCAAACCAGCCGCCACAAGTCTCCATACTCATACGGCCCTGAAACATCTCATGCATACGGGTGAGGTACCCACTCGCATGTAACACTGCACACACCACATTATCTCCCTGGTCTATTCATTAAACAAAACGCCATACGTACCTCTTGTGTTCCTCCACCTTCAGTCACCACTGCCAAACGGAAGCATGCGCCATTTGTGTAGTATTTGTAATGCCATCTTGACTTTGGGTATGGGGAATGATGTCGCGAAGGGGGTTTGGAAGTGTGCTTTGTGTTGCTATGCATCTGTTGAATGTTATATGTTTATGGGCTTTACGTGTAGCATAGCAAAGATGTGTGGGATGGGTTTGAGGTACATGTTATTGTTTGGTTTGTGTTTGATGATTTAAACACACGTTGTGTACAAATATGATGGTGATTAATGGTACAGTCCAAGGATGTGTTTAGTCAATTATCTTGTTAGCCAATCATGGTGCGTCTGAGCATAGTAGGACTGGGTATTAAAAACCCGGCTCAGTTTGTGTTGTGGGTTAAGGGGGTGAAGAGCTGACAACCGGAGAGAGCTCTGAAGTAAGTGGACATTTGAACTTGTTGCCTTGAAGTCTGAAGCTATAGTATTTTGATTTGGTGCCTTCTCTTTTTGTATTTTGCCATTTTTGATTATCTTTGGACTTTTGATATATTTTTGGACTTTGCTATATTTTGCCCTTTTGGGAGTATTTTGCCTTTTGCCCTATTTTGCTATTTTTGAACTTTTTTCCTTTTTTGTCTGTTTCGATGGTGGAGGACTAACGGGCACTGTAAAAATAAATACACTGGCAACTTTGAAATACAAATTCTTCTGCATTCCTGACATTTTTTACCCCTTCTCTCTGATTTCCCACCGCAACGCTGTCCGGGCAAGTGAGGTGGCCACCCGGTCACTCACATTTGGTGTCAGAAGTGGGATTGATGCTGACAGAAGACGAAATCAGAGGGGAAGCTCGGTGAGATGGCGTATCGCAGGCTGAAGAACAATGAGAAAGCTGCAGGAACATCAGAGGACCAGGAGGACACAGCAGGGGCAGATGGGGGCAACACTCAAGGGTCTGACCTGTCTGCACTGCGTAAGCTCCTGGAGAAATCACTGGAGACCCAGGAAAAGGAGTTCTTCAAACAGGAACAACGCTGGAGGGGCATCCAGGTCCAGCTGAACCTGCTGCGTGATGACTTTGAGGTAGAGAAGCAGGCGGTGACCATGGCTAGAGCGACAGCGGTCCAACCACCACCAGTGGCGGCAGTGGCGACGGCGGCGGGCCAAGCACCAGCGGTGGCGGCACCATCATCAGTAGCGGCAGCACCACCGTCACTTTCACCACCGGCAGCGGCGCCACCAGCACCAATGCCCATGGAGTGGTCCAGACGCGCCATTCCTAAACTGGAGGAAGGAGAGGACATCGAGCAGTATCTCATGACGTTTGAGCGGCTAGCTACAGCATACTGCTGGCCAAAGGAGAACTGGGCGGTGATCCTCGTCCCCCACCTCACAGGGAAAGCACGCGCGGCATACGTGTCGATGGAGCCAAGCCACACCATGAATTATGACCGCGTAAGAGAAGCCATCCTGCAAAAGTTTGAAATCAATGAGGAAACCTACAGGCGACAGTTCCGGGAGCCCGACATCAAGCCCGGTGAGACACCCAGAGAGCTTTACACCCGGCTGAAAGACCTCTTTCATAAGTGGATTAGACCGGCAATGAAGTCGGTTGAAGAAATCTGTGAGGCATTGATACTGGAACAGTACCTGAGGACCTTGGCCCCAGACGTCAGAGTTTGGGTTAAGGAGCGGCACCCACAGAGTGGTCAGAGAGCGGCAGAACTTGTCGAGGACTACGTTGCAGCACGGCAGAGGCACACCAGCTTTCGCCAGAACCAAGACAACAGGCCAGCAGCCAGGGGTAGGTCTGATGGTTTTGGTCAGGGTGGTGGTCAACAGCTTAGTAATCGTCCTAGAGACAATACTGTCCCCTTTAAGCCTAGCAATTACCCTAGAGACAGTACAGTTCCCATTAGGCCCAAATACCCTGTAGCACCCAGAGCGTCCACATCCATAGTGTGTCACAATTGTGGTAAGGAAGGCCATATAGTGCGTGATTGTCCTAACCGTAAGCCCAAGGGAGCCGGATACAGTTGCCTACCGAGACCAGAGGGGGAGGCAGTGAGTTTCCTGGGGAGGCTGCAGACAGTGCAGGTGTCTGTTAATGGGAAGGAGGCCATAGCAGTGTTGGACACTGGGAGCAACCAGACACTAGTGCAGCCACACCTGGTAGAGGAGCGAGACCTGTTACCCGGAAGAAAGGTTTCAATTATGTGTGTTAATGGCGATGCACATGACTACCCAGCAGCTGAAGTTTACATTAATGTCAATGGGCAGGTTTATCAGCTGACTGTTGGTGTAGTGGAGAAATTAAGCCACCCAGTGTTAATTGGCCAGGACATACTAGTGTTACCGGAACTTTTGCAGTCCAGCAGAGTGGTAAACATGGTGGTTACCAGATCTCAGAGCAGCAAGACGGCATGCGCAGAAGGGCAGGCCAGGAGTGACCCATTGCATGAGCTACCCTTTGCTAGCAGTGATGTGGAGTGTGTTAGCAGTGGTAGAGTCAAAAAGTCCAGACAACAGAGAAGACAAGACAAGCTAGAGGGCACGGTTAAAAGGGCCAGAGAATTGCCAGTAGCTCAGTCAGATGGGGACTGGGAGGAGCTTGCCACAGACATAAAACAGATGCAGCGGGAGGATGGGTCACTGAAGAAGGCGTTTGAGAAGGTCATTGAGCAGGATGGGGTCAGGACAGGGGTCCCGCCTAATTTAGCTGGGGAGGGGTATGTCCTTAGAGGGGGGATCCTCTACCATCAGCCAGACGGGGGCAGAGAAGAGCAGCTGGTCGTGCCCACACAGCTACATAGCAGGGTGTTAGCAATGGGGCACAGCATTCCCTGGGCGGGTCACTTGGGGCTCCCGAAAACATACGCCCGCGTGGCAGCAAGATTTTTCTGGCCAGGCATGTATAAAGATGTGCAGGAGTTTTGCCGATCATGCTCAGAATGTCAGCTTACCAGCAAGTACACAGCTAGCCCATACCCCCTACAACAACTTCCTTGCATTGATGTACCATTCTCACGCATAGCCATGGATATTGTAGGCCCACTAGAACGAACGCAGTCCGGCTTTAGGTACATTCTAGTGGTATGCGACTACGCTACCAGATATCCTGAGGCGTTTCCACTCCGCAGGATATCTGCCAGACCCATCGCACAGGCTTTACTTCAATTATTCTCCCGAGTAGGCATCCCCAGAGAGATCATCACTGATCAGGGCACAGCTTTTCTCTCTAAGAGCTTGAAGCAGGTTTATGGCGTACTAGGTATAAAAGGCATTAAGACCACCCCCTACCATCCTCAGACGGATGGCCTAGTTGAACGTTTTAACCAAACCCTGAAAAGTATGTTGAGGAAGTTTGTGGCTGAAAATGGAAAGGACTGGGACCGTTGGCTGCCCTACCTCCTTTTTGCATACAGGGAGGTACCCCAAGCGTCTACTGGCTTTGCGCCATTTGAACTGCTCTTTGGCTGGCCAGTGAGGGGACCCCTGGACGTGCTTAAGGAGGCCTGGGAGGGTCCGCAGGCCACAGAGACACAGTCCGTTCTGGCGCATGTTCTCAAGATGAGGGAGAAGATGGAGCAAATGACTGAACTGGTGCGTGCGAACATGGAGAAGTCACAGACCAGGCAGAAGACCTGGTATGACCAGAAGGCCAGGCAGAGAACTCTGGTGCCGGGGCAGAAAGTGTTGCTCCTGTTGCCTACATCGGAGAGCAAGTTGCTGGCCAAATGGCAGGGGCCATACAACGTCATCCGTCAGATGGGCCCGGCAACGTACGAGATTGAGATGCCAGGGAGAAGAAAGCAGAGGCAGACTTTCCATGTGAACCTGCTGAAAGAATGGCACATAACGACTCCAGCGCTTCGGGTGCAGGCAGTGCCGGAGGATGAAGAGCGACCGGAGCAGTTCTTCCCGAACAGCCAACCAGCAACCATCCCGGACGTGTCGCACTTGACCCCACAGCAGCAGGCCGAGCTGGACCAGATCATTCCAACTGACCTGTTCCAGGAGGGGCCAGGCTTCACCACGGTGGTGGAGCACTCAGTCACGCTGACCGACTCGACCCCAGTGCGTCAGCGAATGTATCGGGTACCTCAACGTCTGCTACCTTCACTCAAGGCAGAGGTGGAGGACATGCTTGCACTGGGGGTGATTGAGAGATCGACAAGTGAGTGGAGTAACCCCGTGGTCCTGGTCCCAAAGAAAGATGGCACACTGAGATTTTGCATTGACTTTCGGCGAGTCAACGCCCAATCAAAATTTGATGCGTACCCCATGCCTCGCTTGGAGGACTTGATAGAGAGGCTGGGGAAGGCCACCTACATTACCACACTGGACTTATGTAAAGGCTATTGGCAAGTCCCATTGACTGAGGAGACCAAGCCCTACACAGCATTCCGCACTCCCCAGGGCCTGTACCACTTCAATGTCATGCCATTTGGCCTGCAGGGGGCGCCGGCCACTTTTCAGCGGCTGATGGACATTGTGCTCTCTGGAACTGAGTCGTTTGCAGCTGCCTATTTGGATGACATTGTGGTGTACAGCGCCACCTGGGGGGAACATTTGCAACACCTGGAGGAGGTGCTCAACAAGATCGATCAAGCAGGCAGGCCTCACCATCCATCCCCGGAAGTGTGCCATTGCCCAGGAGGAGGTTCGCTACCTGGGGTATGTGCTGGGTCGGGGCGTCATTCGGCCACAGCAGGACAAAGTGGAGGCGGTGCGGAACTGCCAGAGACCTCGGACCAAGAAGGCTGTCCGGTCATTTCTTGGCCTGGTAGGTTGGTACCGGAAGTTCATTCCGGATTTTGCTAGCCGAGCATCACCTCTTACTGACCTCACCCGATAGGACGGCAATCCTCAGGGTCAGTGGGGGGAGGAGCAGGAGAGGGCCTTTGTGGACCTGAAAGGGGCTCTTTGCAAGGGCCCTGTGCTTCAGAGTCCTGATTTCACCAAGCCCTTCACGGTGCATACTGATGCCTCGGGTGTTGGTATTGGCGCAGTTCTCCTCCAAGGTGAAGGGGAAGACCAACGACCAGTGGCTTTTGTTAGCCGCAAATTGTTTCCCCGTGAAACCAGGTATGCAGCAGTCGAGCTAGAGTGCCTGGCAGTGAAGTTTGCCCTTGACTCCTTCAAGTACTATGTGCTGGGCGGTCACTTCACGCTCGAGACCGACCATCGCGCCTTGCAATGGCTTGGGCGCATGAAAGACACGAATGCCAGGATTACTCGCTGGTTCTTGGCACTGCAGCCATACAGGTTCACAGTCCGGTATCGGGCTGGCAAAGTGAACACGGTGGCTGATTTCTTGTCTCGTCACCCGAGTGACTGAGACTGCAGAGGTGGTGGGAAATGTGAGTAGGCGCTCTCTCCCCTCCTCACTGTTTTAAAGATAGTATTGCTTGTGTGTGAATTATGGACATTTTATGAATATTTGCTTTGCCTGACGAACTCCCTTGAATGTTATGGACAGTTCCGAACATTTGCTTGAACGCACTCTGCATCGCGGAAGCCCTGCAAGAGCAGGAGTGCCAACGAGAGACATTGAGCCCTTGCACACACACACACACACACACGCACATACACCCCACACCCACACACGCTCACACAGCCGGCGCAGCACAAGGTTTGCCCGGAGTGTGTGCGCTGCCTGCTTACGAACAGAGACAATTGTTTGCCTGTCAGTTTCCGCGAGTGAAACGCCAACACGGAAGTTAGCGCTGGCTGCGCTAACAGTACCAAACCAGCCGCCACAAGTCTCCATACTCATACGGCCCTGAAACATCTCATGCATACGGGTGAGGTACCCACTCGCATGTAACACTGCACACACCACATTATCTCCCTGGTCTATTCATTAAACAAAACGCCATACGTACCTCTTGTGTTCCTCCACCTTCAGTCACCACTGCCAAACGGAAGCATGCGCCATTTGTGTAGTATTTGTAATGCCATCTTGACTTTGGGTATGGGGAATGATGTCGCGAAGGGGGTTTGGAAGTGTGCTTTGTGTTGCTATGCATCTGTTGAATGTTATATGTTTATGGGCTTTACGTGTAGCATAGCAAAGATGTGTGGGATGGGTTTGAGGTACATGTTATTGTTTGGTTTGTGTTTGATGATTTAAACACACGTTGTGTACAAATATGATGGTGATTAATGGTACAGTCCAAGGATGTGTTTAGTCAATTATCTTGTTAGCCAATCATGGTGCGTCTGAGCATAGTAGGACTGGGTATTAAAAACCCGGCTCAGTTTGTGTTGTGGGTTAAGGGGGTGAAGAGCTGACAACCGGAGAGAGCTCTGAAGTAAGTGGACATTTGAACTTGTTGCCTTGAAGTCTGAAGCTATAGTATTTTGATTTGGTGCCTTCTCTTTTTGTATTTTGCCATTTTTGATTATCTTTGGACTTTTTATATATTTTTGGACTTTGCTATATTTTGCCCTTTTGGGAGTATTTTGCCTTTTGCCCTATTTTGCTATTTTTGAACTTTTTTCCTTTTTTTTGTCTGTTTCGATGGTGGAGGACTAACGGGCACTGTAAAAATAAATACACTGGCAACTTTGAAATACAAATTCTTCTGCATTCCTGACATTTTTACCCCTTCTCTCTGATTTCCCACCGCAACGCTGTCCGGGCAAGTGAGGTGGCCACCCGGTCACTCACACGCCTCATTAGAAAATATTAGGCACTGAAGTAAATCCCTAACATCGTCAAGGAAAATGGTTAATTATTGCCGTGTTTTAGGTTGTACCAATAGGTCCGACTGAGAAAAACATCTGGTGTAGGTATCGACTTCAAAAAGTTATTAAAAAACCAGGGAGAAAGGAGAATGTCAGAAGTTATCAGAGGAAGGGTGCGCTTGTAGTTGAACTTGGTACTCGTCTCCCTCACCCAACCCTTGCCTTTGCATCTTAGGCGCATTTTGATGAGCTTTTCTGTTGTTTAGATACGGCTACAATCACGTAAGATATCCAAAGTGCATAATACTCCATTGTACTTCATTCACTGAGTATCGCCAATATGGCCGCGCGTGCTGGGTTACCATGGTTACCGGTCAGAACGTGACGTCCGTTCAAACCCCTAATATCTACTGTTTCAGATTCTTGCAAGTTTTGGTGGGGCCGTGGTGCCACTCTTGGAAGCTGCATGGCTGGTTTTCTCGGTAGGGACTCGCTACATCTATGCTGTATAGCTAGGTGAATAATTCGCCTATTACAAGTTCGTTTACCATCGAATTGGCTTCATAAAGGTGAAAATCTTGAGTTTGACTAGAGCTTTCTGCTTTATTTTTTACTGCTGAGGCCAAAGTTGTATCTAAAAATACAAGAGTGCAAAGCCACAGAGAGATTTGGGGGTAGATTTAGATTTTGAAACCTCTAACTTGAGTCTCACCCTCCATACACTCCTCCACACATTTCCTACCTCACTTAAAAAGATAGTTATCAGATGAGTGCAGAGAGCTGAATTTCTTGCATCTCAGCAATTCTCTTGCGACAAAGTCTGTTCGTGTTCAATATTTGCATGATAAAGTGTTGATATACATATCATACCTAAATGCCATAAATCCTTTTAACATTAGTCAGTATGAAATGCTCACTGATTGACAGGCCAGGGTCATAAGGGCCAGAGCCGTATATCTAATGGCTCAGATGAAGGTGTCCTATTGGCGCCCTCTACTGGACATTAAGAGGTGTACTTGTTCTCTGGCCAGCTGTAGGACAGAGACCACACAACACCAGTGCATTACATTTACCTCCACAGTGTTGTACCAGATTAGCACAGGATAAGTGTCTTCAAATAATCTATTAAAGAAGTTATGGCACGTTCAGCACGTACACACACACACACACACACACACACACACACACACATATGAGCTACACTACACAGCTACACTGGCTACCTATGGCGGCCCGCATCAAATTCAAGGCTCTAATGCTTGCCTACAAAGTAGTCTCCGGTTCTGCTCCCACCTACTTGAATGCCCTCATACAGACATACGCTACCTCCAGACCGTTGCCCTCCTCAGACGAACGACATCTAGCTCTACCACCGGTACTCTCAGGCCAATCCAAACTGTTCTCATCAAATGTTCCTCGTTGGTGGAATACACTGCCAGTTCCTACAAGGGAAGGGACATCCCTCTCCATTTTCAAAAAACTCCTGAAGACCCAGCTCTTTAGAGAACATCTCCTCTCATAGCACCACTTACAACAACTATGTTTAAAAACAGCACTCACTGATGCACTTATTCTTACTGTACTCTGTACCGTAAGTACCGTTAAAAACTGTACCGTTTTTAAATTGCCCTAAAATTGTTGAGAGAATTGCTTTAAAAAACTTAAACTGTTTACCATGTTGTTTGTCGCTTTGGTTAAAAATGCGTCAGCCAAATGTAATGTAATGTAATGTTATATGAATGCATGCTCAAACGCACACACACACACTGACAGAGACATATACTCCACAGAAAACTCCCAGGCTGCACACAAGCACATCAGCTGGGTATCACATGTGTATGTATGTGGTCCCAGCAGCACTAGACCAGGGCTCCTTCCTCCTGTTGCTGGACCTCCTCTGCACTGCATATCATGTCTGTCTGTCTGTCCAACATGCAGAGCAGCAGGGACCCAGGAGCATGATACACCACCCACCACCTAGTGTCCACTCTACTCTACTCTACTGTACCTCCACACCCACCACCTAGTGTCCACTCCACTCTACTCTACTCTACCTCCACACCCACCACCTAGTGTCCACTCCACTCTACTCTACTCTACCTCCACACACACCACCTAGTGTCCACTCTACTCTACTCTACTCTACCTCCACACCCACCACCTAGTGTCCACTCTACTCTACTCTACCTCCACACACTAGTGTCCACTCTACTCTACTCTACCTCCTCCAGGACACACAACGTCCCTGCACACACACACACACAAGCATGCACACACACAGTGTATGCATGCTTGTGCATGCTTATGTGTGTGTGTGTGTGTGTGCAGGGATGTTGTACAATTAGGGCAGGCACGTGCCCACCCAAAATGACAAGATTCTTTTGTTTTCTTTTTCACGCACGCACACACATGCACACACTCACACACACACACTCTCTCTCTCTACCTGCACGTGTACATCCTGTGAACTGAAGAGGAGGCCATGCTCACATACATGAGTCAAACCCCCCCCCATCCAACGTGCACCTAAACATGCTGCGTCTTCCTTTCACTTTTCTTTTCTGAGCCTTTTCCCAAGTGACTATTGCGACATTGTGGTTTTAGTTAGTTAGGTCACTGCATTCAAGTTGCACACATTATGCTGTTTGTTTTGTATCTTGTGTATCTTCATAAGATCAGGGACATTGTAATAGTCAGGATCCACTCATTTAATGCAACTCAATGTAATACTTTTACCTGCACATAATGGCTTCAAACTTCAGTTCATTCTTCTTGTTCTTCTTTTCAGCATATCAGGTGCACTTATGATGGCTGCCAATGTGTCCACCATGACAACAGCAGTTGCTCTGCCAACACTCAGGGCCAGATGTACTAACGCTTTTGCGCCCACTTCAGGCGTATTTGTTTCGCAATGTGCATGTAAAATCATTGCGAGGTATGTACAAACAGGCCGCAATGATGTAAAAGCGCAAACTGCCTGTTGCGGGAGCTGAAAGTGGCAGATTGCGTTTGTCATGTCATGCATATGCATTCATGGGAGGATCCAGGGGAAAGTGGGAGTTTAGCGTAAAAAGATGGGAGGGGAAGAAGAGCGCCTAATTATGTATTCCGCGGTATGTACAAAGACTGCTCCTGAAAGCGCACGTCTATTCTGCGCCTAAATACTTTCGCCTTGTAAAAGCAGGTGTTAATCCAAATTGCAGTTCAATGCGTCAATAAGAGAACCTTTCAAAGACAACAGAATCGCTATTGAGCACCAGTTTTTGTGGTGAAAGTATTTGTACTACCAAAAGCAACCTCAACTTTCGTTGGCCTTTGGAATTGCTTACTTTCACTTTCACGTCATTCACTTAAACTTTCCTACTCGCTAGACTTGACCAATCTTCCATAGCCTACGTGCACAAGTAGTTTGAGTAAAACTACTGATCTTCATTATCTCCCTGCTTGTTTACATCTTATCATGTATGGTATTATTTCATGATCGCTAAATGTTTAATTATTTTGAATGTTGTCATCAGTTAACTTCATTCAACTGCGCTTGTAGCACTGCCATTCAGTTGTGGACGTTCGTAAATTGCGTTTATGGGCGGAGAAAGGCGCAGTTTACACTAAGGATTAAACGATTGATGAATACGATGCAAACTTGGGTCTGACAGCGTTCGCAATCTGCGGTGTGTCCATGGCGCTGATAACGCTACGTTCGCAAATGTACGTACATCTGGCCCACAGAGTTCTGTCTTGAAGGGACTCCAATTTTGAAGGGTTCCTGTAGTACTGCTTCAGAAGCTGGAGTGCTTTAAAAATAATTAATATAAAATAGGCAGCATCTCCCAGCGCCCTATCATATTGTGGTGGTGTTAGGCCTACTTGGCTTGTGTGGAGGTGAGTGGTGATGAATGGATGACTAAAATACCAGTGCTTCGAGTTTACAGCTAACTTGTCCAGACAAAATCACAAGAAGCTTATAATGAAGACATTAATTGTGAAAACTTTTAAAAACTTGAATCTTGAACCCTGATCTTTAGACTGCTGCACTTAGCCCCTGGGTACTGGTTCCCACCGTTTCTCCATTTTTGGCTGTCTGATGAATGTCACGTAGGCCTATGCTTTTGGTTTTTGCATGTCGCTATTTCCATCTGCAACCATAATCAGCTATGTTAACACAACAGCATGACTTGTTTTCACATACATTGCCTGACAGATGTCACGTTGTGTGTCTGAAATGTGCCAATGCTGACTATACACTAGAAGATGCATAAGCATAAGATGCATAAGAAGATAAGCTTCCGAATGAGGCATCTTATAGCCTACTGTACACTGATATTTTCAGCACCCCCAACTCTTACTGACTTCCAGCTCCCTGAATAACACTATTAAGCCTACATCACCATATTGATATGCAAATGAAGTGTCAATAGGCTTAATGTGCTATTTTGTACACATTTTGTTTTGCACTGCAGGTGAAAACAAATTAAACATATCACCACAGGTCTTAGCTACTTACATGAAAACAGTTTGTCCCCCTAGCTGCCTTGATGAATTTAGGATACATTTACAAATTAATTCCCAAATGAAGGTGGCTATAACTAATTAACGAATGCAACGCAGTAGCCTAGACTAAGCCTATCTCACACAGCTCACATATAGGCTACTTAAATACCCTTATCCTCAAATCCATTGTCCAAAATAAATAGCCTAAACTTGACGCCTTGTTAATTTCTGCCTGTGATCTTGATTCACCCGACCTGAGCAAAGGCTGTTTGGAAGGCCAGAAGAATTGGAGCAGACAAATAGAAGGGTATGAGAAAGCTAATAGTTAAATAGCATACAATAAAGATGCAATAGGGCCACCAATGAGATGCTTAGGCTATACCTGTACTGAACATATTATGCTGAAATTCAAAAGAGCCTGCACTGAGAATTAAGCTGTTAAATAAGATGGATAATGGCAGACTGTCTGATAAATGTCACGTAAGCCTACAGTATGCTTCTGGTTTTTGCATGTCGCTGTTTCCATCTGCAACCACAATCAGCTAGGTTAACAGCATGACTTGTTTTCACATACGTTGACAGATGTCACGTACATAATTCTCAGAAACTGTTCACTTCACATATATACTAAAATGTACCAATGCTGACTATACACTAGAAGATGCCTGTTTTGTTTAAGCAATGTAACAATGTACAGCCCAACATTTATCACACTGTAAAATCTAACACTTGTGTAAACTTGCATTAACCTTGTTTACTTTACTTTCAGCAACAAATGTGTGCATCTTAATGATTTGAGTAAAGTAACAGTTACTTTCATGTTGAAAAAAGCATGTTACTTCATAATAAGACTGAGGTCAACTTGTCTTGTTGAGTGACAAATTTCTACCATTAGGAGGCGCCCTTGCGCGTATTTCTGCAGGGAAGAAGAAGAAGAAGAAGAAGTGGGAGCATGCAAGGAAGACGTTAACGTTACTGTGCGGGTGTGATTTGAATTTTCGCCCTCTCAGTTTGCTCTTCCGAAGAATCGTTGTTGAAAGCATTCAGAAGATAAAAAAGAAACATCAGACCTTTTCCTTTCGGAAGACTTTGTGGTAAGCTGTAAGGATATACATGTTGGTGAACTGTTTTTTTTTTTTGCCCAGGCATGTTTTTGGTTCAAAGGAGCTAACGTTACATCGATGGCCCCCCTTCCCCCCACCACACCACAGATGTTTTGCATAACAGTTGGATAAATTAATGTGTAACTTTAACTACTAGTAAATTACTGTCCAATTCAAAGTTGGCAACTAATTTAGAATTTTAAAGCAGGAGGTAGTGAATACAGAATCAAAGTTAAGGTTAGCTGCGAATTTAGAAGATGGTAGTGTAAGCATGCAGTGGAAATGTACGCATTGCATTTTTTCGGCAGACAAAAGAGGTCAGTTATTATGACCGTTTACGAGGCTCAAAGTATCTCCACACTTCATTGGTAAACTTAATTCCGTGGAAATGCATGGATTCCAGTTGCTGCTACTGGAAGCAACTGGAATACATGCATTTCCACTGAATTATTTTTGGAATCTGATCCCTTATCATACCTGTTCATTCATACTCGTCGCTCGACTTATCGTGACTAAATTCAAGATGGCTGCGAACGGTAAACTTCCTGAAGGTACTGTCTGTATAAATCGTCTTGTAAATAAACTACCAGTGCTTTTTCCAAGTTCTCAATGTCTCGTTTTAAATGTCAGGGCCCTCGGAAGTCTACCAATGAAGTGTGGAGATATTTGAGCCTCGTAAATGGTGTAAAACAGTGATTTATTTGCATGGCTAGGCCGATGCCGAGGCAACCCCATTGAAAAAGCTGTTGCTAGCATCGGCTAACTAGTGCCAGATTTCAGAGTGCAGGGGACAAGCCGAGATGAGCTATGAGTCATACGTTCACATTCTGCATCATGTTTCAACACACTTAAGGTCAATATCACACCGAAATTCCCCTTTAAGTCTGTGGTGGTAAGTCATTTAGAATTTGGCCCTATAAATTGGTGGCCCGATTAAGTTTTAAGAGATGTTTAAAGGGATATTCCACCATTTGAGGAATTACACTCATTTTTCCACCTCCCCTTGAGTTAAACAATTGATTTTTACCTTTCTCCAGTTCATCCAGCCGTTCTCCGAGTCTGGCGATACCAGTTTTAGCTCCATCCTAGCATAGATCATTGAATCTGACTAGACCATTAGCTTATCACGTAAAAGTGACTAAGATTTCCAGGAATTTTCCTATTTAAAACTTGTCTCCGCTCAAGTTAAAAAGTGTAATAAGACCAACGGAAAATTAAACGTGGCGATTTTCTAGGCTGATTTGACATGGAACTATACTCTCATTCCAGCGTAATAATCAAGGAACACCATGGGCACAGCAGCACAATGATATCATGCAGCACCTGAAAATAGTCCCTGTAGGCTAACTTCCAGCAACAAAGTTGAGCTGCAGCAGACGAATCGGTTAGTGACTGGATTATTACGCCTGAATGAGAGTATAGTTCCATGTCAAATCAGCCTAGAAAATCTCTACATTTGATTTTCCATTGGTCTTATTACACTTTCTTTTAAATAGGAAAATTACCGGGAATCTTAGTCACTTTTATTTACTTACGTGATGCTAGCAGGCGAGATGCTAATGGACTAATTCGATTCAATGATCTATGCTAGGCTGGAGCTAAAAGTGGTATCGCCAGTCTCAGAGAACGGCTGGATGAACTGGAGAAAGGTAAAAATCAATTGTTTAACTCAAGGAGAGGTGGAAACAATGAGTAATTCTCCAAATGGTGGAATATCCCTTTAAGAAGACAGTATTTTCCATGTATTGTGTTAATTTACGTTATACTGTGTTGATTTTTATTTGGTACAGGTAAAGTGTGTGTATTTTAGTTTCAGGCCTTAAAAAAAGATTTTTATAAAATGTTTCAAGGAGAAAAAAGGAAGATGTAGGTTGTTGCTACAGCTAAATTGTGCCATTTAAGACATTTTAAGATGTTTTTTTTTATTAAAACTGAACACAATTTTGTTGTTTTTACAAAAATAATAAATAATTCAAAGCCGTATTTGTACCTGATGCAGTTGTAAATGTCATTATTTTAGAATAGAGCCTATTTTTATTCAAACTTGTGTATAAGAGTAATATTTACTTGCTAAATTCAAGGCAATCGGTTTCCATGGTTTTACCAAGTAAGATTAACTTGCTGTTCAAGTAACTGTTACTACATATTCCAGATATGAGGAATTGGTTGATTAGTTACCTCAACTTCAGAACATGAGTTTTATGAATGAAAACTAAAGTACACTTCACTTGCAATACCTAGGTAGGTTAAAGAGGAATTTGCTGTAGTGTTAATACACTACACTAAGGAATTGCTTGTAAGCTCAGTTTTAGAATTCCAGTCCACTTTAGTCTGATTTTTCAAGGCAATCGGTTTCCATGTTTTTTTTTAAGTAAGGTTTACTTATTGGATTTTACAGTGCAGTTGCATACAGACTCATAGGCCTGAGCAAAGGCTGTTTGGAAAGCCAGCATTGGAGCAGACAAAGAGGAGGGTGTGAGAAAGCTAATAGTTAAATAGCATACAATAAAGATGCAATAGGGCCACCAATGAGATGCTTAGGCTACCTGTACTGAACATATTATGCTGAAATTCAAAAGAGATGCACCTAGCTAACCTGCACTGAGAATTAAGCTTAATGTTATAGACACCTACTGACACCTACTTAAAGACACCTACTGATCCAGAAACTGCACCACCTCAATGTCCCCTCCCGCCTGATCCATCTCCTCCACAACTTCCTCACCAACAGACAACAGTCCGTCCGGGTAAGCACAACAACCACACCTGCACTGACCTCCAACACAGGAGCCCCGCAGGGTTGTGTACTAAGCCCCTTCCTATACACCCTCTACACAAACGACTGTACCAGCCCCTCATCCAACACCATACTCCTCAAGTACGCCGATGACACCGCGATCCTTGGCCTCCTCACAGACACTCATTCAACCCAAGAATATCTCAACACGGTCTCTCACTTCACTCAGTGGTGTGGAAATAGCTATCTCAAACTTAACATCAGCAAAACAAAAGAAATGGCCTTTGGATCCACACAAACCCACCACCCCATCATCATTTCCAAAGAAACAGTGGAGACAGTTGACCATTTCAAATACCTTGGACTCACAATTGACAATAACCTCACCTTTGAACATCATACAACAGACATACAGAAAAAAGGAAACCAAAGACTGGCGGCAGTGCGCAAACTAAAAGGACTTCATGTTGCACCTCATCTACTCCTTCTACTGTATACCAGCATTGTCCAACCCATCCTTTTATACTGTTCCACCTGCTTCTTCAACATCCTTACTGTAAAAAACCGTAACAAACTCACCCAACTAACCAATACTGCCACCAAAATAATAGGTCTACATACCCCAAACCTACAAGAACTAAACACTAAGGCCATCGCACGTATCGCTCATTCAATATCCCTGGACATTACCCACCCACTCAACCGTTACTTCTCACCCCTACCCTCTGGCAGGAGGTTTAGTAGCATAAGGTGCAATAAAGCCCGCTTCAGCAGAAGCCTAATCCCCATAGGAATCCAAACACTCAACAACACAAAGACCCACAGATAAATATATGCAGTGCAAAAATGTATGTTTTTCCCATGAAAACCCCAATATTTTATGTAAAGGTCTGTGTCAATTGCCTGTGATGTATGTAATGTGTATGTCAGTATGTTATTCCCATGTATGTGTTCATGTATGTGCCTTTCTGTGCCGTGACCATGCAGGATGAAAAACTGTATTGAAAATGTGAAAAAGAATTTCCCCAAGGGGACAACTAATAAACTAACTAACTATATAGGATGGATAATTAATGGTGTGATATTATCTTAACATGGCCCAAACATCACCTTTTGTCAAATGATATCAATTATTGGTTATTTAGTTGTTTTAAAAATCCAACACAGGAGACAGGAGAGAGAAATCAGACAGTTGATGAGAAAGAGTTAGGAGAAGAGAGGGAAACAATAGGCAAAAGACCCTCCCAAATGAGAGAGAGTCAAGATGTGATACTCACACTGTGTAAAATGTCTAACAATGCCCCTTGCCTCTACTTGAGTTCAGTGCACATACTGTAATTTCCTCAATAGTGAGTGTAGCTCCGCAGCAGGTTTCCGGGTGTCAGATCTACCAAGAGCCAAGAGACTTGACCAAGTGAGTAACAAATCCTTGTCTGTGATTATGCCTTTCTGAAGTTTCAGTATACCCTACTGCAATTGATGATCGATAATATCATTATTTTTTTATGATTGAAGAGTGTTTCCTGAACTTAATGGATATTCTGACATAGACAGTGCATACTTTCTTTTCAGATGGTAGACAGAGACAGACAGACACACACACACATGCACACACACACACGCACACACAGACAGACAGACACACACATGCACACACACACACACACACATGACACACACACACACACACATACACGCACACACACACACATACACGCACACACACAGACACACACTTAACCTGCAGGTCTGAGTTGAAGACACGTACACACAGATGAACTAAAAACCACAGACCCATCCAATGTGTACCTAGACATCCTGTATCTTCCTTTCACTTTTCTTTTCTGAGCCTTTTCCCAGTGACTATGGTCACATTGTGTTTTTTTATTACTTAGGTTAGATAACTGCATTCAAGTTGACCACATTATGCTGTATGTTTGTATCTTGTGTATCTTACGTTCCCATTCTTTACTGTATTTACTTGTTATTAATCAGATTTAAGTGTGCAAAATGGCATACATTTTATGGTAATAATGTAATTAAAAATCTAATCCTATATGTTATTTAAAGGAACCGTATGTAAGAAATATAATTCAATTAATCATAAAATGGCCCTGATTTGTCACTAGACATTAGGAAATCATGCTAATTTCAAATACTTATATCACTGACAACAGTAGTCCAGCCAGAATATCGTCATTTAAAAAAGTGAAGTTGCAGCCCTCAACTGATGTTGCTGTTTACATATTTGTGTTTTAGCCTGATCCGCCACCCTCCACCTATCTAGTAATCACAAAGTCAGTAGTGTTTCGGCATCTGGGTTGCCAGCTCTGCTCTAGTTACCACATCTGCGGTGTACACCGCTCTACAGTATTTTGAAAGTGATTGTAGTACCAGTTTTGGCCAAAATCCTACATACTGTTCCTTTAAGCCTACATATTTCTTCACTTTCTTATTTGACCTCTTTCTTATCTTCAAATGTCTTCTTAAGTGACACCCCGAACCATTATTGCACAGGCAGCACAAACAGTAGGCTAGGACTCTCACAAGTAGCAAACAGCCTAAGCCAGGGGTCCCCAAACTTTTATGTACCATGGACCGGTTTGATTCCTATTTTTTTTTCACGGACCGGCGGTGGGGGGGGGGGGGGGGGGGGCTTGGGGGGGGTTCGGTGGTTCAGTGTTCCATATGTGTTGTGCATGCATTACTTGAAAAGAACTAGCTCCAGTTATGTATGAACAGTGTAACAAACTCTTAAACATGTGAAAAACGTGAACTTGAAGAAGTGAAAATTGAACAATATGAACTATGAATATTGAACAACTTGAAGCTACATCTATCAAGTGTGAACATGTTTAACAAAATATGGGAACAAAACATGGGAACTAAACGTGCATTACGAATATAATCAGTGGGAGCCCTGTGCTTGTTTCCCTGCAACAGGAAGGTTCCATCTGGGGGCGATGGAAGATAGTGACACCCTCAGTGTGTTTGAAATGTCCAGTCGATTGCGCAATTTGGTCTTAGTTGCAGTCATTGCCGAAAACCCGGCCTCGCATAGATAGGCCTACGTGGTGGGAAATGGTAGCAATGTTTTCAGCGCTTTTACGGCTATCTCGGGATAGTTTGTAAGTGCACCAGGAGTTTATTTAAATAAGACTTGCCTGATTATCTGCTACTATACTACTGCATTGACGTTTCTTCCGTGATTTGGGAAATGCCCGTAAAAGTCCTGGCAGGAAGCATGCATAAGGATGTAGATCCAGGAATGCACTAATATTTTGTTCGTAGTCCAGTTTGCAACAATTATTAATTAACACTAAGATCATATAGGTTTAGTCAGATTTTTTTTTTTTTTTTCGCATGTCCAAATTTCGGCCAAGGATTCCCGGGACACTGAAAGACCGGGGTAGACGAAACTTGGTGGGCATGTAACCCCATATGGATAGCATGGAACCATCGTTTTTCGTTTTGATCTGTAGCCCCCCCGCTGGACTGCACCCCCCGAAAGGAGGGTAGGGCAGACACAGTTTTCTGTGAATATCTCGAGAACCGTAAGGTTTAGGAGGACCATTTTTTTTGTATGTTGATCTCAAGGGGCCATGTCAACCCGTTCCATAACCACTCATTTCATGTATAGCGCCACCTAGTTAAACACAAAAAAGTAAAAATGAGGTGTTGTAATCGCAGGTATCTGTGACCTAACATAGTCAAAACTGCACGAAATTGGAAGTGTAGGATCATTATGACACCCTCTGAATGCACACCAAGTTTCGTGGAATTCCGTTCATGGGGGGCCACACAATAAATTAATTTATGTTATAATACACCAACTGGCCTGTAGGTGGCTGGAGATAGTTTTCTGTGAATATCTCGAGAATCGTAGGGCCTAGGAGGTCCACCTTTTTTTTGTATGTTGGTCTTAACTCATTGAATGCCAAGCTGTTTTCGGGAGCTTTGTCCTAGAGTGCCAGCAATCTAGACCATTGCTGATGATTTGTGTACAGCCACAGCATATTCTGTGTTATAGCTATGAACACGTACAATAGCTCGATTAAAAGGTGAGACTTTGAGCTCTCAGTGCGTGCAAACCGTGTATTTCTACACGCCTCCGTTGCTGAGAAATCCCAAGCTAAACAGTGGCTAGTTTTCATCAAAATCGCTGTTTTTTTCTAGAAATGGAGATAAATGTCTTTCATGAAATATGAAGTGTTGCCTGTTACCTACTCGTGTAAACATTCCGGGAAGTGATCAGTGAGACCTGGCGAGACTGCCACCTCGTGATAGACCCACGAAAATGGCCTGGTTTTGACCTGACGTGCATGCGTCACTGATTCGACCCAAAGCGGCAACCGAGTTATGATAAAATGTCAAGATAAAATGTCCAGATTGTCCGTTAAGGGGGCATGTCAACCCATCCCATTACCACTTATTTCATGTATAGCGCCACCTAGTTAAAAATTAAAAAGCAAAAAAGTTTTCATCACAATATCTCTGGCTGACATGGTCAAAACTGCACGAAATTGAAAGTGTAGGATCATTATGACACCCTCCGAATGCATGCCAAGTTTTGTGAACTTTCGTTCATGGGGGGCCTTACAATAAAATAATTTATGTGTACATTTAGTGACCGTGCACCAACAAGGATTCCCGGGACACTGAAAGACCGGGGTACACGAAACTTGGTGGGCATGTAACCCCACATGGATAGCATGGAACCATCGTTTTTCGTTTTGATCTGTAGCTCCCCCGCTGTACTGGACCCCCGAAAGGAGGGTAGGGCAGACACAGTTTTCTGTGAATATCTTGAGAACCGTAGGGCCTAGGATGACCAATTTTTTCCGTATGTTTGCCTCCAGGGGTCATGTTAACCCATTCCATGTGCACACATGTGCATAAACAGATACACACGCACACACATACATTCACAGTAATCATACGTATGACACATACTCACACAGTAGACATATGTACGCATGCATGCACATGCACAAACACACATATGCAGGCAAACACACAAGCATGCACACACACACACACACACACATCCACACACATAAACATAAACGTGTACACGCACACATGCACACAATTCAAGAATTTCTCAGAATTATGAACAGGCAAGATGGGGGTGGGGTTGTATAAAATGAATTTTACATGTGAAATCTATGAACTAATCATGTTTTGGTACTTGTTGTCTAGCAGATACCAGTGAGAATTGAGTGTGGCTAATGCAATTTAGTGAGACAGTAAGAATAATCATATAGGCCTTTCAGCGTGATTTATTTTTGTGGAAAAAATGTGCTGGACTGGGCGGCGGTCATATTTTGTACCGCTCTGCAGTACATCTAGTTTAAATAAGTGGTTGGGGGCCGCTGGCCTAAGCGATAATACAGTATGTGGCCCCAGCTGTGGCGCAACTGGCTGGGGCACCTACACCATACACCGGTAACCCGGGTTCGAATCCACTCGAATGCACTCTCTCCTATTCACTTGCTGTCAGTCTCCACTGTCCTATCATTAAAGCCATAAAAAGCACAAAAATATATACTTAAAAAAAAAAGCCTAATATGTTCATATATCTGCAATAAACATAAAAACGGCGTAACACTTTCATCTTAAATAGGCTAATTGCAATTATTTATGTCTGTGTGTGTTAATAATAATAACAATAACAATAATAATAATAAAAAAATCTCAGTTAGCATGGCCCTTGCTGTGATTTAAAACCATGCTCCTTAAAACCGGGGTTTTGGAGTTTAACACGCAGCTGAGCACTAAGTTGAACGTGATTGCTGTGTAACGACTCACACAGGATTAGCTGATTCCAAGTTAAACTTGGGTTAAACCACAACTACTCTGATTTCGAATTTTAACCCAGCAGATGCAGTCTTAACTTAATGGTGGACAAATTTCAGGATCTTGGGGGATATATTTTTATGATTGTTGCAGTTAAATAAAAGTTTTTTGTGTTATATAATTACCAGTAGTTTAAAAGAGATCTCGCACACAGTCCATTCCGCATGCAATTATTCTTTAGAACACTACAGAACACAACGTTTCGGTCTCAGACCTTCATAATTACCACCAAAAAACTATAGAAATTTAAAGTCAATTTTAAAAGTGATAAAACGCAAATACTGTTGCAATATATCGTGAACTCCCAGTAAACAAAATAAAGTCCCGGGGACATCCCCTACAGGTCCCCTGCCGAACGTCCCCTCCTCCCTTTTTTCAAGACGTCCCCGAGACACAATAATGACAACATGAATTAAAGCAATGATCTGGTGCACTCAAATCCTAGGATCTATTTATGGATGCTAGTCATTTCAAACTTATGTTTGGGAGCAAAATCAAACGTTTATTGGAATGGAGTTTTCAGCATTAGCAATGTAATGGCTTATAACCTGTAGTAGTAGCCAAGGGCGTCGTAGTGGGGGGACAAGTGGGAATAAATTACCCGGGCCCCAGGTGGGGGGAGGGCCCCTAAGGAGTTGAATTTTATTTTCCTTAATAATAAATAATTTCCTTAATTTAAAGATCTTAATAAATGTTATTGACTAATATAGATGCAAATATTTAGGGTAAATGCATCAGTTGATTGATGTATTAAATTGTGTCCAAGCAAACATTGTTTGAGGGCAGGCACCCTCTCCCTTGCACGAAATGGTTCAGTCCGCCTTCCCCTGCTAGGCGCATTTTTTAAGTAACGTTCATTCTGCCGGAGCGGCAATGCAGACGGTCACGGTGTGAAGATGTCTAAGTGTTGGAAAGCTAAATCCGGTTCCCAGAAAAGAAAAGAGAGGCAAGAAAGGGAGGAAAAAAAGAAATGAGGGAAAACAAGTGTTAACAGCCTTCTTTTCCAAGAAAGGTGAGCCCAATGTGAAAGCAATAGTCTACAAATGAAATGAACTCCTGAAGGTTACAAAACACTTCAATATCAGTGCTAAAACAGCATTAACACAAAATTAGAAATAACATGATGCCTGATTTATAGCCTACCACAACATTTCAATAGCCTACTAATTCGAAAATTATTATGAGCTAATAGCTTAACTTAGTAGACTCAATGTTATATAGGTTCATGAGGAAAGGCTGTCAAATTAGTAGCAAAGCTAACTTGTGAAACGCATCACACTCAGTTAGCTATAGCTGTTCTCTCAGCCAAAAGTGTTCAATTTGTATAGATAGCTGTTCTCTCAGCCAAAAGTGTTTTCATTCATTTCATGTTCTAGCTTTTAAACAAAAGCTCAAATAAAACAGAAATTCAGTGAAGTCTTGGGTAATAAGATGATTTTCTGTTATACAGTACATATAAGAGTTGTTAGATTAATTCAATGTGTGATTAGATAGTAGTTAGTTGTGAACCTCATGCTTCATGCTTACAGCCGGTGGTTGGTTGGTTGGTTGGTTGGGGGGGGGGGGGCATGGCCACCACTTGTGCATAGGGCCCAGAATTTGGTGCTACGCCCCTGGTAGTAGCCATGGAGCCACGTCAAAATAAATCCATTTTAAACCGCTGACAAGGTTCAAATAGCCTAAGACTGTGGTGGTTGTGTGGAGAGGGTCCCTACAAACAATTCAAAATATTGGTAACAAAATATTCAAATTCAGTTTGTAGTGACACAAGTTTTACTCCATGCTCATTACCAATGGGAATCTGCCTTGGTAGGTTCCCTTGTGCATCATCAACTTTTCAATCATAATTATTTCCAAACAGGGTATCTCTGCCAATACAATTCACCATTCTACACAATCACTTGTTCTGGTAAACAAAAAGTTACAAACAACAGATCCCTGCTGATGAGTGTTATGTTCTCTCTCTCCTCTTCAGTGTCCTGTTCAGTCTGCTAAGATGAAGAAGGGGATGATTGGCGCCATTGTGCTGATTGGCAGTCTGATCATGATAGTGACACTTTGTGTCGTACTTTTGAAGGTAAAAAAAGTCTCTCTCTCTCTCTTTCTCTAAACTTGTGTGCACTGTCTGTAACACCAGACTATACTGTACTTTGGTGAAACCCAAATGCACACATGTACCTGTATTGCACACAAACTGTATGCAAAGTATGCATAATATGACAATAACGGATGCCATGGTGCAAAACTTGGCATGCATCTGAATAATCCAACTGGTGGAAACATGAGAAAGACAGATAAATACAATTTTGCTTTGTATCTTTCTTTTTACAGTTCAATACAAATACTATCCAGTCAAAGTATCTCATGTCAATAGAATACCAAGTGAATGGGACAACTACATGTGTTGAGTGGCGTTTGGGAGGACCGGATGGGACTCCCCTCTCTGGTAAATATAATGATATAATATTAGTGCAAAAGGCAATATCTCAATGAAACTTTATTGTTGGACAGGGTTCAGCAGAGCTACACACGCCAACGTTGACATCGAAGTGGTTTGACTACAAGAGAACTTTGTTCATTTGTATTATTTGGTTATTATTTGGTTATTTTGTAACTAACATTGATAAACCCCTTTTTCTCCCGAACATCTACAAGGCTGTGCAAATGTTACACATGACGAATACATGAAGGAAGTGTGGACCGTCTACATCTGGAACATTTCAGATTTTAATGTGGCTGAATGCATTGGGGAGATCAAAAAAACGTGTAAACCCTACTATGAAGTCACAGAGTGCAGTCCTTTCATTCCATTGATTAAAAACAAAACAGCCATGTTAAAGTCTTCCAATTCAACGGTAAATTACCATCATAAATTTGTGTTTGATTTTATAACATCTGTATTAGTTAAGGACTATAAAAACAGTTATTTACTACCTTACAATTAAACAAAGTATAAGTATAGTATATATATATATATATAAGTATATACTGTATACTCTTTTGATCCCGTGAGGGAAATTTGGTCTCTGCATTTATCCCAATCCGTGAAACACTTTCGGCACGCAGTGAGGTGAAGCACACACTAATCCCGGCGCAGTGAGCTACCTGCAACAACAGTGGCGCTCGGTGAGCAGTGAGGGGTTAGGTGCCTTACTCAAGGGCACTTTAGCCGTGCCTACTAGTCGGGTTTCGAACCGGCAACCCTCCGGTTACAAGTCTGAAGCACTAACCAGTAGAACACGGCTGTCCCCAAAGTACCACATTATACCGTTTATATTCATATACATTTTATAATTAAATAACTAAAGATTTGTATCTATTTATGACAATGCACATATGAGGATTTCCTCCTCTGCTTATATTACTTCTAAGATTATTTTAACCCTTAAAAAATGTCAAATTCTAAAAGTGGGTTATAGACTGCATATGTGTAGAATGTCGAATCCATCCAACTTATTCCAGAATCATCCAGACACTTATTCAAAGCTGAGAGAAACAATTTGCAAAGATATGAGGCACCTTTTCATGTGTGCACACTGTTCCTTCCTATATGCCAAAATGTCACAATTTATGGAAGTCTTATGTTTTCTATTTTTTTACAGCTTCAGTTTGGAGATATGCTTGTATTTTTTCGCCCGGGTTATCAACACTGGGCTGTTTATGTGGGGAAAGGAAAGATTACAGGACTTGAAAATAAGACAACTGAACAGGATGTGTTTCAAATCACCCGTAAATACACACAACCCAGTAGGACTAGTAATAGTCAGTAGTCTGCAAAAGCCTCAGGCCACTATTGCATTTGATGCTTTAACAATGTTATGATCGCCACATATATTCATTATATGTACATTACAATACAACCAGAAAATACAGGACATATGTACAACATATGAAAACACCCACATAAATGTGTGGTCTAGTTCAAATCTTGTGCCACCATTAAATTTGTTGTTGAGATGGCCTTTATAACCATCTAAAACAACAAATTAAGGGGTGGCTTAAGACTTAAATCAGACTCAATCCAGACCAAGGGATATTATTTTGAACACTATGTACATATTTCCTGTATGCTCTGGTTGCATTCTAATAGATTGAGAAATGTATATGGTCATTATAGCATTGCTAAGGTTTTTGCACAGTACTGATTGCAGAGTAATTTGCCATGATAAATATACTAGGAATTGGTAGTGATAACCTTCACATGTCTAACTATGTATGTGTTTCCCTGTTAGTGCTTAATGGAGATAGATGTGTTTTCGCCACCCTGGAAGAAGCAGCAAAGCCCATATTTTTTAAGGCCTCCAAATGGGCAAAGGCTAACTACCTTGATGGAAGTTGGCTGCCTCAGTCGCAGCAATCAATGAAAGATTCAATAAATAGGCTTCACAAAAACTGTAGTTATGACCTCCTCGAGCACAACTGTGAACACGTTGCTACGGACATCCGCTATGGAATAAAGAACAGTGCACAGGTAAGAGTGCAACTTAGCTGAACAGAGTTCACATAGTCATATGGAAGTCTGTGATCATGCACACGGTGATTGCAGGTAGTCACTTCTCAACTGTGACTGGCCACTGTCTAAATTCATCCATCCAAAAATACATGTTAAAATAAGTAAAGGTGCACACCAAGTACATTCAATGGCAACTAATATATTCTCTAAAACATGGTGTGATTTCAAAAATGTAACAAAAACAATGTTTGATTCATCTTCATCTTTTCTCTAATTAGTTTGAGCTCATAGAAACAGTTGGAAACAGTCTATTGCATGATTACCTGTCTCTCCATTCTTTTATTGAACATATTCAGCTGGAGTCTTGATTATTGTGGTCTATCCATAAAACATGCCATTAGTTGCTGAACTTCAGCTATAATTTAACATTAATTAACATTTAACATTAACATTAACATTAACATTTTAACATTGTAAATGCCCCATGTGATTTAACAGACTACTCCCTAATTGCATTTTCTGGATTTCTTCATCCTGGTGATTCTTCCATCGATCAAATGAATGAATGAATGAACAAATGAATGAATGAATGATGGCCCCTATATTTACTCAGTATGACATGCCACCAACACAAACAGCAGGGAAAGGTGAGATTAATGTATCATGACTTTTGACTGTATTGTCACACAGGTTTGGGGCAAGAGGAGCAAGAGGAGCACAAGGAGCAAGAGAAGGGGACTGCCACATGCAGCAGCATGATCTGATCCTCATATGTTCATCATTTCTCTATTCTTCACTGTAGATGAAGTCTTCAATAAAAGCACAAACATGCCATCAATGAGTTTTGTCCCGAGTTTATGCATAACACATGTCCGTGGTCTGACACAAAGCAGAGACAGAAGCCAATTTTTAAAAAAGCTGAATCCTGACTAAATGTGCCGCACAGCGGAGCAATATATGAGCGCTGCAGAGCCAGAGAAGGCCCAAAGATGTATTGAAGTAAAGGAATATTTTCCATTCCAATAAAAAAATGTACGGTAATCTTCTACAATAATCTGGGCTCCACTGCAAATGTACTTGCCATGTATTTACACACCTTTGGTAAATAGAAAGAAATAGGTCACAGGATTATTAGTTACAGGCAATAATATGTGTATAATAAATTTATAATAAGCCTAATAAATGTGGTCACAAGCAGCGTACATTGAGGTCCATGCAGATTGTGAACTGTATTATGGCCAGAGGTGTAAAAGTCTGTCTCAGAAAGTCCTGCCACATATTTGCTCAAACCATTCACTAAAGCAACCGATTCTAATGGCACAACTCCTCAGCCAGGTAGATGAGCTAAGTAGTGAAATCACCTGTGTTGAGTGCACAGGTAGAACCAATACATGGAAGGACTTTTACTTTCTGAAGCCGGACTTTTACACCTCTGCTTATAGTTGATTGAAAACAGGTAAATAGTAGCCTGATGAGCCAGACTCACATCAAGATGTAGGGTCTGGGAACTTACCATTGGGACCGCTCAAGCCGAGAGGCGGGATAAACGGTTGTCTTTCAAATTTCCTCTGCACGCAATAGGATTGCGATACAACTCATGAGTACCATGCATTTTCCCACCAGAGGAGCTATTGACTAGTTGATCAAACTTTTGCCAATTTATAAAAAGCTTAACTCGAGTTGCGATTCAAAGACCGCTGTTCGCCAGCAGCAGCATCCATCTTCTTTGTTTTCAAGTAGCAGGGAATTCATGCGGCCGACTCTATACACAATGTGATTGGCCTGATCGAAGTTTAATTTTTCCAGCTTGCAAGCCAACGGAGAGTTGCTAGACTACCCTGGCTGCAAATTTAATTTGCTGCCGCTAGGGTGCATCTAGATTTCTAGGCTAGGTAAATAGCAACGATACCAAATACTTTTAGAAGGGAAATTTCCCTGAAATTGAAATATACAGGAGTGAACCAGTCAGCAGATGACTAGACGTCCAGACACAGACAAACCTCATGAGACTATAGTGGACATTAGCGATGTGTAAGGGTCTCGTCAGTGAAAGGGGATACTACGGGCCACCTTGGCTTTGAATCCCTATAGGCTATTTTAAGGGCTGGGGGTAGACTGGTGACACACTTAGGCAACAAAGGTGGTGTGGTGTGGCCAGGTGTTGTGTGGTGTGGTGTGGCCAGGCTTGGTGTGGTGTGGCCAGGTGTGGTGTGGTGTGGTGTGGCCAGGTGTGGTGTGGTGTGGTGTGGCCAGGCTTGGTGTGGTGTGGCCAGGTGTGGAAGGCCAGGTGTGGTGTGGCCAGGAGTGGTGTGGTGTGATGTGGCTACGCTTGGTGTGGTGTGGCCAGGTGTGGTGTGATGTGGCTACGTTTGGTGTGGTGTGGCCAGGTGTTGTGTGGTGTAGCCAGGTGTGGTGTGGCGTGGCCAGGTGTGGTGTGGCCAGGTGTTGTGTGGTGTAGCCAGGTGTGGCGTGGTGTGGCTACGCTTGGTGTGGTGTGGCCAGGTGTTGTGTGGTGTGGCCAGGTGTTGTGTGGTGTGGCCAGGTGTGGTGTGGCGTGGTGTGGCTACGCTTGGTGTGGTGTGGCCAGGTGTGGTGTGGTGTGGCTATGCTTGGTGTGGTGTGGCCAGGTGTGGTGTGGCGTGGTGTGGCCAGGAGTGGTGTGGTGTGGCCAGGTGTGGTGTGGCCAGGAGTGGTGTGGCCAGGTGTGGAAGGCCAGGTGTGGTGTGGTGTGATGTGGCTACACTTGGTGTGGTGTGGCCAGGTGTTGTGTGGTGTGGCCAGGTGTGGTGTGGCCAGGTGTTGTGTGGTGTGGCCAGGTGTGGTGTTGTGTGGTGTGGCTAGGCATGGTGTGGTGTTGTGTGGCCAGGTGTGGTGTGGCCAGGTGTGGTGTGCTTGTTGAAAGGCTTGTTGAAAGGAAAGAAAACAACTAACTGACATTATTTGTGAGTAACTTTATTTTGCCTGGAATTTGCAATAATTGAGACAAATCGCTTTAATCCATATTTTTTTTTACTCATATCCTCATCAAAAGCAAATCATATTACAATAAAGGATGAATGGCATGATTAGTATACAAGGTAGAATATTAACAACATATTAATAACAACTAATAGGATAGTTGAAATGTGAAATGAAATTAAGTGTTTGTAATTAATTTAGGTATATAAAACATTGACCAAACTCTGAACTGTTGCAGTGTCAAAAACAAATGAGATACATCTAGATTAACAACAGTAGGACTCTTCTTTTGTTGTCATAATAAGAAACATGAAGCACATCTTTAGGCGGCAAGATTAACCACATAGATCATGTCTGACAAATGACATATTTAGACCATCAGCCAACAGGTGGCACTGTCCAAATAGTCAGGTGTCTCTGCATTATAATGAAGCACATATTGGTATGAAATAAGTTTGGGCATAAAAATGTAAAAAAAAACTGGTAGATTATTAAACAAAAAAACTAGTCACTACTGCACTCACAATTGTTTCTCAAGTCTTAAGTCCATTAGCACATGAACTGGTGGAGCTGTCTGAGGCTGATGCGTGTGGGGTTAGACGCTGAGTTCCTCCATCTCCATGTCATCAGGGAGGGCTCCATCTCCTCTCTGCTGCCCCTCTCTGCTCGGCTGTCCTGGAGTCTCAGTGTCTCTCCTCAGGGTCTCCTGGGAGGCCTGGTCTCCTCCTCTGTTCCTCAGATACACCAAGAAGATCACAGCAGATGAGAGTATCGCCAGCAGCCCACTGATCATCAGAGAAGCGTACGCTCTGTAGAAAGGAGAGTCAACGCCGTAAGGATCCTTGTAATGCAGGTGGATGGAAGTCTGCACAGGAATCCGTACTATATGTCCCTGTTCTGAATGTGTACACACCACTGTCCTCAGCTGTGGGTTTGGATATGACCAGAGAGAATGGAGAAGCTGATGTGTTCACTCTGCCTCTCAGATCCTCAGGTAAAAGCACAGCTTTGTCTTCAGAGTCCAGAATCAACTCTTTTACACCTGCTACTTTCTAACGATACACCTGGACATCAGAAGCATTTGGGTAGTTTAACAGTTTCATGGTTCGAAAATATGGCAGTGACGTTCTCACCAGAACAACCAAAAATAATATATTTAACTTACACTTTGTGGTGAGTACAGCTGCAGAAATACTCACCATATTGGTGTTTAACAAAAGGGATGATGAGGGAGTAGTCTCCTGTCTGGCTGCCGTTCAGCATGTACATCTCCTGAGTCTCATTGAGAGGAACATGAGAGGGGTCCTCAGACAGAACAGTGATGTTACCAGAGGGAGTTTCCCAGTAGACCTGATGAGGAGACGTGGCAGTGGCATTACAGGGAAGAGTCAGTTGCTCTCCAAGTCTGTGGTGGGTGGGTATTACTGTATAAAACACTGTTGTGGATCTGAGATTTAGGCACCGACCTCTAGACCAAATCAGACACTCGTAAAAATGACAGAAATCTTCTTCAGTTATCTCATGGAGGATGACTGATGAACTGTTAAGGTCAACCTGCAGTCTACCCCTCAGGTCTTCAGGAAGTCTCTCCGTGGATTTGGTGAGATTGTGTGAGTTGGTGTCCAAAACAAGGCTTTTTGGGGCCTCATGTCTGATATACCCTGTTTCACATTGACTCGTTTCCCTGTACACCTGTATTGTCGCTGCCTCTCCTTCCACTGACTCTGATCCACAAATATGAATGCTGCCGCCAATCAGGGTGTAAAGAGGGATAAAAAACTCTCCTGCAGAACAGATGATGAGGGAGTAGTTCCTCTGGACTGTGATGTTCCCACCCAGCCAGCCTTCCACCCGGAACTCTCCGCTGTCAGAGGATTTGATATCAAACATTGGTGATTCCATTATTACATTGGTATATGTGATATCACGCTCCTTTGAATATGAACTGTTAGACTGAGAAGTGTTGAGCAGAGGCAGGTCTCCGTCTGTAGAAACACTGTACAGCACGTAGTAGTCAGCAGGATCCAGGTGTCGTATGCGAAAGCTTGTGTATCCTCCAGGCCTGGCAAATGCGAATGACTCAGCGTCCTGGTGACAGTTTACACCTCTGATGAGGATCAGCAGCAAAAATGGGACCAGTCTTCCCACCTCCATTCTGAGACTCTCACACTCACTACTGCTCTCAGTGTTGTTCACACACGTTCTGAATCCCCTCTCTCTCACACAAGTCAAGTCAAGTTTATTTATAGCGCATTTTGTACACAGAGGTCATTCAATGTGCTTTACAGACTAATACGGCCTGTGATTAATATCTCTGTGTGTTGTGCAAGCCTTGTATGTTCAGGAAGTGAGTGAGTAGGTGGCAGGAAACTGGCTGCAGCTAGGGATGAGACAGCCATGTCCTCATTTTTTCATAAATAACATGAAGCAGAACAAGTGGTTTTACATATACTGTAAAAATAGACATATTTTTTTTGTCAAACCTGACAAGTTATTTGATGAAGAAAATGGTGATGAAATCTGAACAAGTGATCAGACATTTCCACATCTTTTTGAAGCATACAGTATGCAATAGGCTGATGCGTGTGGGTTTAGATACTGAGTAGACTATAAAAAAACTAGCAAATTATAGTAACTACTGCAACTCACAATTGTTTCTCAAGTCTGAAGTCCTTTAGCACATGAACTGGTGGAGCTGTCTGAGGCTGATGCGTGTGGGTTTAGACGCTGAGTTCCTCCATCTCCATGTCATCAGGGAGGGCTCCATCTCCTCTCTGCTGCCCCTCTCTGCTCGGCTGTCCTGGAGTCTCAGTGTCTCTCCTCAGGGTCTCCTGGGAGGCCTGGTCTCCTCTGTTCCTCAGATACACCAAGAAGATCACAGCAGATGAGAGTATCGCCAGCAGCCCACTGATCATCAGAGAAGCGTACGCTCTGTAGAAAGGAGAGTCAACGCCGTAAGGATCCTTGTAATGCAGGTGGATGGTTTTCTCAGAGCAGAAAAAGCCTTCCAGCCCTTTTCTGCACGTGTACACACCTCTGTTTTCAGCTGTGGGGTTGGATATGACCAGAGAGAATGGAGAAGCTGATGTGTTCACTCTGCCTCTCAGATCCTCAGGTAAAAGCACAGCTTTGTCTTTAGAGTCCAGAATCAACTCTTTTACCCCTGCAACTTTCTGACGATACCACTGGACATCAAAAGACTCTGGTGGGCAGTCTAGTTCAATGGATGCATTGTTGGAAAATATAGCAGTCTCATTCAAGAAATTAAAGCAAGCAGCAATGTAATAGCTCATTAATCTTCTCTGGTGAGCACAGTAGTAATAGCCTTCTTGTGGTTTAAAAGAGGGGATGATGATGAGGGAGTAGTCTCCGGTCTGGCTGCCGTTCAGCATGTACATCTTCTGAGTCTCATTGAGAGGAACATGAGAGGGGTCCTCAGACAGAACAGTGATGTTACCAGAGGGAGTTTCCCAGTAGACCTTATGAGGAGACGTGGCATTGACATTACAGGGAAGAGTCAGTTGCTCTCCAACGGTCAAGTAGAGTTTAATGTGATGCCGTACTGCTGTGATTCTCCAGGTTTGGCACTGATCTCTACGCCAAATCAGACACTCATATTCATGACATAAATGCTCTCCTTTTTTACCCTGGAGGATGACTGATGAACTACTAAGGTCAACCTGCAGTCTCCCCCTCAGGTCTTCAGGGAGTCTCTCCATGGATGAGTTGGTGTCCAAAACCAGACTTCTTGGTCCAAGCCATCTGTTACAGTCACTAGCTCTCCTGTACAGTTGTATTGCTGCAGCTTCCTGCTCTCCTGAGTCTGATCCACACAACTGAACTGAATGAAAAGTTCCTCCAACGTGTACAATATTTAATCTACGTGTAGTACAGACAAGCAGGGAGTAGTTCCTCTGGACTGTGATGTTTCCACCAATCCAGCCTTCAACCTGGTACTCTCCACTGTAAGAGGCATTGATGACTTGTAGTTGAAATTGTTCAAAATTGTCAAATGACACTTTGTGGTATGTGACATTATGCTCCTTTGAATAAGATCCATCAGGCTGAGAAGTGTTGAACAGAGGCATATCTCCGTCTGTAGAAACCCTGTACAGCACATAGTAATCAGCAGGCTTCAAATCCTTTGTGGGAAGCTCAGCATCTACTCCAGGTACTGTAAACACTAATGAGTCAGGGTCCTGGTGACAGTTCACACCTCTGATGAGGATCAGCAGCAAAAATGGGACCAGTCTTCCCACCTCCATTCTGAGACTGAGACGTTCTGAATCCCCTTATTCTCACACAGACTAATAAGTGCTGTGGATAATATCTCTCTATCTTGTACAGGCCTCCTCTATTCAGGAAGTGAATGGGAGATTACTGTAAAAATTATCATGTGACATTAGTTTCAGATGAAAATGGTTCACACAGATGAGGCAGCCATATATCCAGAGCCATAGGATTGAGGGACTTGCAGCTCGCTGTTTTGACCCATCGGAAGTGCTGAGGCCATTTTCTCTCAGCAGGATGTCCCTGAGAGGAACGAGTTCTTGGTATCAATGACAGGGAATCTCTCACAAACAAAAAACCCCTCAGAAGGAATATCATACTAAAAACTTTAGAACTGGTATGGTCTCTCATTGACTGACATTCCATGGTTATGGTGGTTCATTAGCTTTCGTCACATGAAAATGAGATGCATACCTTTTCTTCTTCCAACAGTAGAACAGAGAGCACAAAACTCTGTGGTCATATCTTTTTATATCACACAGGCCTCATCTGCTGAGGAATTGAGTTAGATATGAAATTATGTTTAATATCAGCTAACTTATAAATAACAAGGCCAAGGGAAAATAAACTATAAAAAACACTCTATCTCTTTCTTCTTATTTATTGACACCAACGTTTCAGCCTGAGAGTGTGCGGTTTTATAATATCAGATAGCTGTAAGAGGAAAAATGATGATGCACAACTTGTCCACAGCCATAGAGTTGAGCAACATGTTGAGGTTGTTGGGTTTGTGAATTGTATGGAAGATCTACGGGCCTTCCATAACGGCAGCAATAGCCACAGTAGAACTGCAAAATTAATAGAACACAATAGATTCATTGAGTTTACTCTGTGAAAATGTCTTCATACCTTTTTCATCATCAAGTGTCCCTGAGAAGGGTGAATTATTTGGCATGAATGACATGGAATCACTTACAGAACAAAACACATATAAAGAGTAGAATAAACGTGACACAAATTTAAAGGTATACTATGTAGGTTTAGGTATTTTTGGCGAGTTTAGAGCTCCCTCTAGAGTCACGATGTATATGTTACTCTGCTATTGTAAATATCAAACTTCCCACGACTTATCCCCCCTGTACACAATGCAAATGCTTTTGTTGTGGAGGTGAATGATTAACAACAGGCAAAAGATATATCCATAGAGCTATATCTACTGACAACTATTAGGGGTTTGCACGGCGTGTCATCAGATCTGGACGTCGCCATATTGGAGATATTCGCCTCATTAGAAAATATTAGGCACTGAAGTAAATCCCTAACATCGTCAAGAAAAATGGTTAATTATTGCCGTGTTTTAGGTTGTACCAATAGGTCCGACTGAGAAAAACATCTGGTGTAGGTATCGACTTCCAAAAGTTATTAAAAAACCAGGGAGAAAGGAGAATAATGTCAGAAGTTATCAGTGGAAGTGGGAGCTTGTGGTTGAACTTGGTACTTCGTCTCCCTCACCCAACCCTTGCCTTTGCATCTTAGACGCATTTTGATGAGCTTTTCTGTTGTTTAGACACGCCTACAATCACGTAAGATATCCAAAGTGCATAATATCCCATTGTACTTCATTCGCTGAGTATCGCCAATATGGCCGCACGTGCTGGGTTACCATGGTTACCGGCCAGAACGTGACATCCATGCAAACCCCTAACATCTACTGTTTCAGATTCTCGCGAGTGTTGGTGGGGCCGGGGCGCCACTCTTGGAAGCTGCATGGCTGGTTTTCTCGGTAGGGACTCGCTACATCTATGCTGTATAGCTAGGTGAATGATTCGCCTATTACAAGTTCGTTTACCATCGAATTGGCTTCATAAAGGTGAAAATCTTGCATAATAATTATGTACCTTTAAAGACTGGGAAGAGTTAGTGACTAGAGCTTTCTATGCTTCATTTCTTACTGCTGAGGCCAAAGTTGTATCTAAAAATACAAGAGTGCAAAGCCACAGAGAGAGATTTGGGGGTAGATTTAGATTTTGAAACCTCTAACTTGAGTCTCACCCTCCATACACTCCTCCACACATTTCCTGCCTCACTTAAAAAAGATAAAGATATCAGATGAGTGCAGAGAGCTGAATTTCTTGCATCTCAGCAATTCTCTTGCGACAAAGTCTGTTCGTGTTCAATATTTGCATGATAAAGTGTTGATATACATATCATACCTAAATGCCATAAAGCCTTTTAACATTAGTCAGTATGAAATGCTCACTGATTGACAGGCCAGGGTCATAAGGGCCAGAGCCGTATATCTAATGGCTCTGATGAAGGTGTCCTATTGGCGCCCTCTACTGGACATTAAGAGGTGTACTTGTTCTCTGGCCAGCTGTAGGACAGAGACCACACAACACCAGTGCATTACATTTACCTCCACAGTGTTGTACCAGATTAGCACAGGATAAGTGTCTTCAAATAATCTATTAAAGAAGTTATGGCACGTTCAGCACGTACACACACACACACACACACACACATATGAGCTACACTACACAGCTACACTGGCTACCTATGGCGGCCCGCATCAAATTCAAGGCTCTAACGCTTGCCTACAAAGTAGTCTTCGGTTCTGCTCCCACCTACTTGAATGCCCTCATACAGACATACGCTACCTCCAGACCGTTGCGCTCCTCAGACGAACGACGTCTAGCTCTACCACCGGTACGCTCAGGCCAATCCAAACTGTTCTCATCAGTTGGTCCTCGTTGGTGGAACACACTGCCAGTTCCTACAAGGGCAGGGACATCCCCCTCCATTTTCAAAAAAACTGCTGAAGACCCAGCTCTTTAGAGAACATCTCCTCTCATAGCACCACTTACTTTAGAGAACATCTCCTCTCATAGCACCACTTACAACAAGTCTTGCTGATCCTAGCACTTACCACCCATCTTGAACTGACACTCAACTGTTTAAAAACAGCACTCACTGATGCACTTATTCTTACTGTACTCTACGGTTTTTAAATTGTCCTAAAATTGTTGAGAGAATTGCTTTAAAAAACTTAAACTGTTTACCATGTTGTTAGTCGCTTTGGTTAAAAATGCGTCAGCCAAATGTAATGTAATGTAATATGAATGCATGCTCAAACGCACATGTACTGTACACACACACACACACAGATGTATACACAAGCACAAGCATATCAGCTGGGTATGTGGTCCCACATGTGTATGTGGTCCCAGCAGCACTAGACCAGGGCCCCTTCCTCCTGTTGCTGGACCTTCTCTGCACTGCATATCATGTCTGTCTGTCTGTCCAACATGCAGAGCAGCAGGGACCCAGGAGCATCACACACCACCCAGTGTCCACTCCACTCTACTCTACTCTACTCTACCTCCACACACACCACCCAGTGTCCACTATACTCCACTCTACTCTACTCTACCTCCACACACACCACCCAGTGTCCACTCCACTCCACTCTACTCTACTCTACCTCCACACACACCACCCAGTGTCCACTATACTCCACTCTACTCTACTCTACCTCCACACACACCACCCAGTGTCCACTCCACTCCACTCTACTCTACCTCCACACACACCACCCAGTGTCCACTCTACTCTACCTCCACACACACCACCTAGTGTCCACTCCACTCTACTCTACTCTACCTCCACACACACCACCCAGTGTCCACTCTACTCTACTCTACTCTACTCTACTCTACCTCCACACACCACCCAGTGTCTACTCTACTCTACCTCCACACACACCACGTAGTGTCCACTCCACTCTACTCTACTCTACCTCCACACACACCACCCAGTGTCCACTCCACTCTACTCTACTCTACTCTACCTCCACACACACCACCCAGTGTCCACTCTACTCCACTCTACTCTACTCTACCTCCACACACACCACCCAGTGTCCACTCTACTCTACCTCCACACACACCACCTAGTGTCCACTCCACTCTACTCTACTCTACCTCCACACACACCACCCAGTGTCCACTCTACTCTACTCTACTCAGTGTGTGTGTGTGTGTGTGTGTGTGCGTGCGTGTGCATGCTTGTGCATGTGCATGCTTATGTGTGTGTGTGTGTGTGTGTGTGTGTGTGTGTGCAGGGATGTTGTACAATTAGGGCAGGCACGTGCCCACCCAAAATGACAAGATTCTTTTGTTTTCTTTTTCACGCACGCACACACATGCACACACTCACACACACACACTCTCTCTCTCTACCTGCACGTGTACATCCTGTGAACTGAAGAGGAGGCCATGCTCACATACATGAGTCAAACCCCCCCCCATCCACCTGCACCTAAACATGCTGCGTCTTCCTTTCACTTTTCTTTTCTGAGCCTTTTCCCAAGTGACTATTGCGACATTGTGGTTTTAGTTAGTTAGGTCACTGCATTCAAGTTGCACACATTATGCTGTTTGTTTTGTATCTTGTGTATCTTCATAAGATCAGGGACATTGTAATAGT
This sequence comes from Alosa pseudoharengus, assembly GCF_046254945.1. Classification (NCBI taxonomy): domain Eukaryota; kingdom Metazoa; phylum Chordata; class Actinopteri; order Clupeiformes; family Clupeidae; genus Alosa; species Alosa pseudoharengus. Next base: position 35,055,083 of record NW_027468718.1, read on the forward strand.
CAGGATCCACTCATTTAATGCAACTCAATGTAATACTTTTACCTGCACATAATGGCTTCAAACTTCAGTTCATTCTTCTTGTTCTTCTTTTCAGCATATCAGGTGCACTTATGATGGCTGCCAATGTGTCCACCATGACAACAGCAGTTGCTCTGCCAACACTCAGGGCCAGATGTACTAACGCTTTTGCGCCCACTTCAGGCGTATTTGTTTCGCAATGTGCATGTAAAATCATTGCGAGGTATGTACAAACAGGCCGCAATGATGTAAAAGCGCAAACTGCCTGTCGCGGGAGCTGAAAGTGGCAGATTGCGTTTGTCATGTCATGCATATGCATTCATGGGAGGATCCAGGGGAAAGTGGGAGTTTAGCGTAAAAAGATGGGAGGGGAAGAAGAGCGCCTAATTATGTATTCCGCGGTATGTACAAAGACTGCTCCTGAAAGCGCACGTCTATTCTGCGCCTAAATACTTTCGCCTTGTAAAAGCAGGTGTTAATCCAAATTGCAGTTCAATGCGTCAATAAGAGAACCTTTCAAAGACAACAGAATCGCTATTGAGCACCAGTTTTTGTGGTGAAAGTATTTGTACTACCAAAAGCAACCTCAACTTTCGTTGGCCTTTGGAATTGCTTACTTTCACTTTCACGTCATTCACTTAAACTTTCCTACTCGCTAGACTTGACCAATCTTCCATAGCCTACGTGCACAAGTAGTTTGAGTAAAACTACTGATCTTCATTATCTCCCTGCTTGTTTACATCTTATCATGTACACAGCAAATTCTGGCCTTTGGAATAAACTCTCTGGGAGTTTATATCAACTACATTCGAGTGTACATGTGAGACCATCGAATGAACTCCAGGGAAAAGTTAAAGTAACTCTTTTCCGGGAGTTGATTTTAAACTCTTTTCTGGAGTTAAAACTGAACACTTGTGGGAGTTAAAATACTAATCCCATGTGGGGTAAAATACAACTCTCACCTGGGGTTAATTTTAATGTGAACTCTTTCATGGTGGTAACTGTTAACACTTAAAAATGTTTAATGTTAATAATTAACAATTAAAATGAAAATGACTACAGAAAACATTTATTACCACAGTTTTATTTTAAATTCATGTTTGACATTTTGAATGACAAACTGTTTAAACATGTTACAGCCAACCAACCAAATTTCATATTTAAAACAAACTGCTTTAACAGCAGCTAAACATTGGACAAGCAGTTGGATATTTCAAAAAACATGTCAGTATCACATCTCTCTGTGCAGAAAGTGCAAACATTGTATAAAAGCACTGCTGATAAAATAACGTTTCTGTAATGCAGTAATGTATTAACATGAGGTAGACTTTAAACCTGTAATATAAGTACATAAACATGTACATAAAAACAAATGTGAATTCCATATAGCTTACATTTAGTCAGCAATGTTGATACATTATAAAATACAACATACAAATGTGATACAACATACAAATGTGAATCACACATTTGAAAAATGTGTGATTCAAAGCTGTACCAAAGCTGTACCAAAGGTTGAAGCACAAAGGAAACATCTGAGCATTCTTGCTGGCTAAGTTAAAATTACTGCTTGTTCAACAGCTTTGCTCTGAGCTCTTTGACTCTTGGAGTTTCTTCTGTTGTACCTCTATCAATGTTGTACAGAGTAGTTTGCAAAAATGTGTACAGACTCAACAGAGCATCATCATATTTCATGCTGAAAACAAAGTGGGACTTGAACAACTCATCAAACGCACCCAAGGATGTGCATGACTGACATGGAAGAAGCTTTCTGTCCAAGACTATGTAGAAGCTGGAAACCTGTGCTTTTGAAGTTCCTGAGGCCAGAAGATATGGCTGAGGGCTTCCTTCAGTGGTCCTGAGGTGATCCTCCAGGCTCTGGCAGGACTGAAACACAAAGACAAACATCTACATATAAGTCATTAGTTTAAAATGACTTGAAATGTTGCATGAACCCTATTTGGAATTAGATCGTACTGTCTTCACAAACCTTTTGGAATTTTACCAGATGATCTGTTGCCTCTCTGACACTGATCTTCTTTGGCCTCTTCCTCCCAGCTGGTTGTGGAGTGAGAAGATGCAGCAAGACAAGAAGAGAAGCCATGTCGCTGTCCCACTCTGCAGACAGTGTAAATAACATGATTAACTCAAGAATATTTGCCTTCACATTTTTCCTATGTGGAGGACAAGGTTACCTCTTGTCTTGTGCCATTCATCTAAACTCTTAAACCTCACTGATCAGAGCAGACCGGTCATTACAAACTTGTGCAAAATGGTACATTTAGTCATTATAGTAAAATGTTAATGTGTAATTTATATGTACTGTTAATAGTTGTTTATTATTAAAAAGGCAGAACAAAGGTGCAAGCTGTTGAGATGTTTTGACTGTTACAATACTACCTGGCTCATCTGCAGTGTCAGGATTTTCATTCAGGGCAGATGTCAGCAGTTTTTTCAGGAGAGGTGTCTCTCTGAGGGCCCTGGCCTCTTGGATGACCTTGTCTTTAAAACCGGTCTCCCATTTTCCCAGGAACCTGGAAGCAGTCTCTGCTCCAAACATCAACAAGAAGTCTTGCAAAACCTATTACAAAACAATAAGGACTACCATTACAAATCACTGGAAGTAAATCACATATTTTCACAAATGTTTGTTAAAATTCAAATTTTTTGCCTACCAGTCCCTTCATGTCCAAGAAACGAGGAAATGTCTGAAGTATATCTGCTGATTGCTGTGGGTCATGGAGCATCTGTTGACGATATTGGAATGTCTCTTTCATCTTCTGGAAGACTAAGTCACGGTCAGTGGTGTGGTGAAGAAGAGACATGGCCTCCATACATTCATCTCCTGTTTGCTGGTCATCTATGGAGCAGACTGTTCTTGATGATGTGGGACCTCCTTTTAGCTCTACTCTGTTATGGGATGTAGATGTGGTTCTGGACTCGCCACTCAAGAAAGCCTTTGTTGCTCTGAATGTCATAGAAATGTTCCTGAAAGTAAAAGAGTACTTCTGGTTGGAGTGCAGACAATATAATGGCCCTGGTGCATTTATGCTGCTTAGACACAAAAGATCAACGAACCAAAATGTAACTGTCATCATTATTTCAGACCATGATTACAATGCAAACTCACATATCCCTTTTTTGAGTATGGGTCCTTCAAAGATGGGAAGAGCGACACAATCCCAAGGGCATGAAACTCCTTTGTCGTCTTACTTACAAATCTCCTGCAAAAGCAAAAGTATTGTTTGTGATAAGATTATTGTCTTGTCTACAAATGTGAATTTTATGTCATTAACATCAAGAGTCTTACCCTTCCTTTTCACGCATGTGAGCCACAATGATGTTTACCATTAAACGCCGAGTGGAATCTTTCAAACTCCCGGTCTCTTCATACTGTTTGATCACCGTCATCCCTGCAGGCTTAGAAGTGAGAATTTGCTCCACTGCCTAGATACAAATGATATAAAATACAAAACAACAATTAACAACAAAATTAAGACATTAATTAAGGTGGGCTTTGAAGAAAGGCCAACAAGAACAAAGAATGGAGGTTATAAGATTACATTTTTTGCGCGGGTGCTGTCCATGCTGTCCATGACAGGCTGAATCATTTGAGATCCAGCATCACTTTGTGGACTGCTTAGACTGCTTGAGAGGGACAACGTATCTGTAAGACTTTTGCAGGAAGACCCTTCACCATCTTGCTGCAGTAGTGTAAAATCTGAGGACCACAAATAACAACATTAGGTTACAAGGCACATACAATCATAAATTAACAAACACAAAACTGCCATATACGTACATTAGGGTGCAAAGGAAGATCAAGCATGTTTTCATTCCAAAGGATCTCTTGACACCAAAGAACACTAAGACTTAGTTTACTTAAATCACAACTTGCCCCATTAGATGAGAGAGCCATTTTGTATTTCATAATAAACTTTTACTATAAGCCTGCCTACCACAAGGTGTGAGTGTCACAAATTCCGTCAGGTTGGAGTAGTCTGCGAACTCTGTTGAGAGTGAGCAGTCAGCTATGTTCTTGGATGATTCTGCAAGTAGGATGACTGAAATGCACATGATAGAGGAGAGTTAAAATACATTTTTTGATTACTCAGGATATCATCTGCAAGCTGCTGACATTTTTTTTTGACAAACATTAACACAAATCTTTAAAAGCTTTCCTGCAAAAAACAAACTAGGAAATGTTCAATACCCTTACCATCATCAGTAGAGATGACGAAACACATTGCTTCTGTTGCAAGTTCTGGAAAGACATCCTCATCCACCTCTATGCCCTGCTCATCTGCGACTTTCAGCACTTTATCTTCTGGTATGAGAAACTTCTGCTTCACTATAGCACAACATTCAACACGTTATTAAATTATTATGTCCCCTTTAATGACATCAGACAACACATAGGTACATCACCTACCTGCATTGATAAAGTCTGAGAAGCTGACCTCTTCCAGTTTCACATATTTCTTTGTCCTTTCATGTTGTACCTTCAACAACATCTTGACCACTGGAGGGAAAATAATAATTTTACCACTAATAAAAGCAACATGTGGACTGTCACTCTAACAAAAGAGTCTTTGTGGTAGCTGTTATTCAATCTATAGCATGTTTAGCATAATATTCAGTGGTCATAGTCATGTCTTTACAATAAAAATGATTGACAGACAGCCTCTAAGCTATAAGAGTCGCCGTCAAACTCTAACACGTTCACTGGCATTCAGAAAGACTCAGTTTCACTCACTGACAGATAACATATGACAGTAAATCAGTGTTTTTCAACCTTTTTTGTGCCACGGCACACTTTTGATACTTAAAATGTCCCACGGCACACTAACATCCTGTGTGAAGGAAATATAAACATACCATAGCCTAAAATTTCAAATAATACACAGATATGGCCTTATTATGGCTTATGCAAGACCTGCTCAATAAAACAAGCGCCCTCTGTTTCATTTGTAGGTGACTATATCTAATTTAATTGTTGTTATGAACTGGATATGTGATGATTCTGTGAGTACTGGATATGGGGCCCCCGTTGTACAATGCCTGCATACCACAAATAGTGCAATCATACAATCAATGAGAGCATGTGGTTATAAATTCTTTGATGCAACAGTTGCTTTTCTGGACCAGTGAGTGACATTTGGCTAATTTTCTGCTGCACACCTGATGATCTCTCACGGCACACTAGTGTGCCCCGGCACAGTGGTTGAAAAACACTGCAGTAAAGAACAGTTTCAAACAACACTAACGTTAACGTTACTTGTTAGCAAGGGAAACTTAGGTTTGTTAGGTTTAGCAACTAAGGCGACTGTGTTTCCGCCATTTAGGCTACGTTAAATGGATACAGCCTCTCAAGTGAGACAGACAGTCAGTGCAAGCTGAACGACTGTTCAAACCTTACCGTGTCGTAATTCCCTCACAGGTCCCCTTCTCGCATCCGTTACGGTCCTAGCCGTGCCGAGTAAACTAAGGAAACAACAACGTTACCGTTCAGTAGAATTCTATACGTTGATACGACAAGAAACAGAGTAGGCTAATGTTAACTTAGATACACAAAGACATATCAGTAATGACGATATGATGTTAATTCCATGAGCGCGAAGTGCAAAGCATGGTATGACAAGTTTGGGGCCAACTAAAAAAAAAAACTTCGGGGCTAACTTCAGCAGCTAGCTAGCTAGCTAGCGAGTTTGACCTCGCAAAATTCAGTCTTCGACAAAACATAAAAATGTGCCGTTATATTCTGATAGAAGTCTAATATAACGTTAGTTTGAGGAGTAAAATGGCACTTTTACCTGCCTCATGAGTCCCAACTGGTTCGGGGCGAACTTCAGCAGCTAGCTCTAGCTGCTAGCAAGTTTGGCCATCACTGTCTGACAAAATATACAAAAGTACCGTTATTATACGTCCAATTGACGTCTTAAAGTCCTGAATAGCCTAATATAACATTAGAAGTAAAGGTATAGTAAAGTAAGTATAGTAACATTAGAAGTAAGAAGTAAAATCACACTTTTAACTGGCTCAAGGGAGAAGTCCAAGTGAAAACTGCTGAAAGGAGCGCGGTGACAAAGCTGTTAACTCAGGTGTAGTGTTCAATCAGGCTCCTCGACACCCAATAAATGAACACCGAAATATTACACCACCAAAGAGTTACCCTGAATACAAGCTGTAGTTAAATGTAGAGAATAAACTCCCAAAATCTAACACTTTAACACTTTTTTGTTTGACTCCAGATTTTCGAACTCCAGAAATTTGCTGTGTATGGTATTATTTCATGATCGCTAAATGTTTAATTATTTTGAATGTTGTCATCAGTTAACTTCATTCAACTGCGCTTGTAGCACTGCCATTCAGTTGTGGACGTTCGTAAATTGCGTTTATGGGCGGAGAAAGGCGCAGTTTACACTAAGGATTAAACGATTGATGAATACGATGCAAACTTGGGTCTGACAGCGTTCGCAATCTGCGGTGTGTCCATGGCGCTGATAACGCTACGTTCGCAAATGTACGTACATCTGGCCCACAGAGTTCTGTCTTGAAGGGACTCCAATTTTGAAGGGTTCCTGTAGTACTGCTTCAGAAGCTGGAGTGCTTTAAAAATAATTAATATAAAATAGGCAGCATCTCCCAGCGCCCTATCATATTGTGGTGGTGTTAGGCCTACTTGGCTTGTGTGGAGGTGAGTGGTGATGAATGGATGACTAAAATACCAGTGCTTCGAGTTTACAGCTAACTTGTCCAGACAAAATCACAAGAAGCTTATAATGAAGACATTAATTGTGAAAACTTTTAAAAACTTGAATCTTGAACCCTGATCTTTAGACTGCTGCACTTAGCCCCTGGGTACTGGTTCCCACCGTTTCTCCATTTTTGGCTGTCTGATGAATGTCACGTAGGCCTATGCTTTTGGTTTTTGCATGTCGCTATTTCCATCTGCAACCATAATCAGCTATGTTAACACAACAGCATGACTTGTTTTCACATACATTGCCTGACAGATGTCACGTTGTGTGTCTGAAATGTGCCAATGCTGACTATACACTAGAAGATGCATAAGCATAAGATGCATAAGAAGATAAGCTTCCGAATGAGGCATCTTATAGCCTACTGTACACTGATATTTTCAGCACCCCCAACTCTTACTGACTTCCAGCTCCCTGAATAACACTATTAAGCCTACATCACCATATTGATATGCAAATGAAGTGTCAATAGGCTTAATGTGCTATTTTGTACACATTTTGTTTTGCACTGCAGGTGAAAACAAATTAAACATATCACCACAGGTCTTAGCTACTTACATGAAAACAGTTTGTCCCCCTAGCTGCCTTGATGAATTTAGGATACATTTACAAATTAATTCCCAAATGAAGGTGGCTATAACTAATTAACGAATGCAACGCAGTAGCCTAGACTAAGCCTATCTCACACAGCTCACATATAGGCTACTTAAATACCCTTATCCTCAAATCCATTGTCCAAAATAAATAGCCTAAACTTGACGCCTTGTTAATTTCTGCCTGTGATCTTGATTCACCCGACCTGAGCAAAGGCTGTTTGGAAGGCCAGAAGAATTGGAGCAGACAAATAGAAGGGTATGAGAAAGCTAATAGTTAAATAGCATACAATAAAGATGCAATAGGGCCACCAATGAGATGCTTAGGCTATACCTGTACTGAACATATTATGCTGAAATTCAAAAGAGCCTGCACTGAGAATTAAGCTGTTAAATAAGATGGATAATGGCAGACTGTCTGATAAATGTCACGTAAGCCTACAGTATGCTTCTGGTTTTTGCATGTCGCTGTTTCCATCTGCAACCACAATCAGCTAGGTTAACAGCATGACTTGTTTTCACATACGTTGACAGATGTCACGTACATAATTCTCAGAAACTGTTCACTTCACATATATACTAAAATGTACCAATGCTGACTATACACTAGAAGATGCCTGTTTTGTTTAAGCAATGTAACAATGTACAGCCCAACATTTATCACACTGTAAAATCTAACACTTGTGTAAACTTGCATTAACCTTGTTTACTTTACTTTCAGCAACAAATGTGTGCATCTTAATGATTTGAGTAAAGTAACAGTTACTTTCATGTTGAAAAAAGCATGTTACTTCATAATAAGACTGAGGTCAACTTGTCTTGTTGAGTGACAAATTTCTACCATTAGGAGGCGCCCTTGCGCGTATTTCTGCAGGGAAGAAGAAGAAGAAGAAGAAGTGGGAGCATGCAAGGAAGACGTTAACGTTACTGTGCGGGTGTGATTTGAATTTTCGCCCTCTCAGTTTGCTCTTCCGAAGAATCGTTGTTGAAAGCATTCAGAAGATAAAAAAGAAACATCAGACCTTTTCCTTTCGGAAGACTTTGTGGTAAGCTGTAAGGATATACATGTTGGTGAACTGTTTTTTTTTTTTGCCCAGGCATGTTTTTGGTTCAAAGGAGCTAACGTTACATCGATGGCCCCCCTTCCCCCCACCACACCACAGATGTTTTGCATAACAGTTGGATAAATTAATGTGTAACTTTAACTACTAGTAAATTACTGTCCAATTCAAAGTTGGCAACTAATTTAGAATTTTAAAGCAGGAGGTAGTGAATACAGAATCAAAGTTAAGGTTAGCTGCGAATTTAGAAGATGGTAGTGTAAGCATGCAGTGGAAATGTACGCATTGCATTTTTTCGGCAGACAAAAGAGGTCAGTTATTATGACCGTTTACGAGGCTCAAAGTATCTCCACACTTCATTGGTAAACTTAATTCCGTGGAAATGCATGGATTCCAGTTGCTGCTACTGGAAGCAACTGGAATACATGCATTTCCACTGAATTATTTTTGGAATCTGATCCCTTATCATACCTGTTCATTCATACTCGTCGCTCGACTTATCGTGACTAAATTCAAGATGGCTGCGAACGGTAAACTTCCTGAAGGTACTGTCTGTATAAATCGTCTTGTAAATAAACTACCAGTGCTTTTTCCAAGTTCTCAATGTCTCGTTTTAAATGTCAGGGCCCTCGGAAGTCTACCAATGAAGTGTGGAGATATTTGAGCCTCGTAAATGGTGTAAAACAGTGATTTATTTGCATGGCTAGGCCGATGCCGAGGCAACCCCATTGAAAAAGCTGTTGCTAGCATCGGCTAACTAGTGCCAGATTTCAGAGTGCAGGGGACAAGCCGAGATGAGCTATGAGTCATACGTTCACATTCTGCATCATGTTTCAACACACTTAAGGTCAATATCACACCGAAATTCCCCTTTAAGTCTGTGGTGGTAAGTCATTTAGAATTTGGCCCTATAAATTGGTGGCCCGATTAAGTTTTAAGAGATGTTTAAAGGGATATTCCACCATTTGAGGAATTACACTCATTTTTCCACCTCCCCTTGAGTTAAACAATTGATTTTTACCTTTCTCCAGTTCATCCAGCCGTTCTCCGAGTCTGGCGATACCAGTTTTAGCTCCATCCTAGCATAGATCATTGAATCTGACTAGACCATTAGCTTATCACGTAAAAGTGACTAAGATTTCCAGGAATTTTCCTATTTAAAACTTGTCTCCGCTCAAGTTAAAAAGTGTAATAAGACCAACGGAAAATTAAACGTGGCGATTTTCTAGGCTGATTTGACATGGAACTATACTCTCATTCCAGCGTAATAATCAAGGAACACCATGGGCACAGCAGCACAATGATATCATGCAGCACCTGAAAATAGTCCCTGTAGGCTAACTTCCAGCAACAAAGTTGAGCTGCAGCAGACGAATCGGTTAGTGACTGGATTATTACGCCTGAATGAGAGTATAGTTCCATGTCAAATCAGCCTAGAAAATCTCTACATTTGATTTTCCATTGGTCTTATTACACTTTCTTTTAAATAGGAAAATTACCGGGAATCTTAGTCACTTTTATTTACTTACGTGATGCTAGCAGGCGAGATGCTAATGGACTAATTCGATTCAATGATCTATGCTAGGCTGGAGCTAAAAGTGGTATCGCCAGTCTCAGAGAACGGCTGGATGAACTGGAGAAAGGTAAAAATCAATTGTTTAACTCAAGGAGAGGTGGAAACAATGAGTAATTCTCCAAATGGTGGAATATCCCTTTAAGAAGACAGTATTTTCCATGTATTGTGTTAATTTACGTTATACTGTGTTGATTTTTATTTGGTACAGGTAAAGTGTGTGTATTTTAGTTTCAGGCCTTAAAAAAAGATTTTTATAAAATGTTTCAAGGAGAAAAAAGGAAGATGTAGGTTGTTGCTACAGCTAAATTGTGCCATTTAAGACATTTTAAGATGTTTTTTTTTATTAAAACTGAACACAATTTTGTTGTTTTTACAAAAATAATAAATAATTCAAAGCCGTATTTGTACCTGATGCAGTTGTAAATGTCATTATTTTAGAATAGAGCCTATTTTTATTCAAACTTGTGTATAAGAGTAATATTTACTTGCTAAATTCAAGGCAATCGGTTTCCATGGTTTTACCAAGTAAGATTAACTTGCTGTTCAAGTAACTGTTACTACATATTCCAGATATGAGGAATTGGTTGATTAGTTACCTCAACTTCAGAACATGAGTTTTATGAATGAAAACTAAAGTACACTTCACTTGCAATACCTAGGTAGGTTAAAGAGGAATTTGCTGTAGTGTTAATACACTACACTAAGGAATTGCTTGTAAGCTCAGTTTTAGAATTCCAGTCCACTTTAGTCTGATTTTTCAAGGCAATCGGTTTCCATGTTTTTTTTTAAGTAAGGTTTACTTATTGGATTTTACAGTGCAGTTGCATACAGACTCATAGGCCTGAGCAAAGGCTGTTTGGAAAGCCAGCATTGGAGCAGACAAAGAGGAGGGTGTGAGAAAGCTAATAGTTAAATAGCATACAATAAAGATGCAATAGGGCCACCAATGAGATGCTTAGGCTACCTGTACTGAACATATTATGCTGAAATTCAAAAGAGATGCACCTAGCTAACCTGCACTGAGAATTAAGCTTAATGTTATAGACACCTACTGACACCTACTTAAAGACACCTACTGATCCAGAAACTGCACCACCTCAATGTCCCCTCCCGCCTGATCCATCTCCTCCACAACTTCCTCACCAACAGACAACAGTCCGTCCGGGTAAGCACAACAACCACACCTGCACTGACCTCCAACACAGGAGCCCCGCAGGGTTGTGTACTAAGCCCCTTCCTATACACCCTCTACACAAACGACTGTACCAGCCCCTCATCCAACACCATACTCCTCAAGTACGCCGATGACACCGCGATCCTTGGCCTCCTCACAGACACTCATTCAACCCAAGAATATCTCAACACGGTCTCTCACTTCACTCAGTGGTGTGGAAATAGCTATCTCAAACTTAACATCAGCAAAACAAAAGAAATGGCCTTTGGATCCACACAAACCCACCACCCCATCATCATTTCCAAAGAAACAGTGGAGACAGTTGACCATTTCAAATACCTTGGACTCACAATTGACAATAACCTCACCTTTGAACATCATACAACAGACATACAGAAAAAAGGAAACCAAAGACTGGCGGCAGTGCGCAAACTAAAAGGACTTCATGTTGCACCTCATCTACTCCTTCTACTGTATACCAGCATTGTCCAACCCATCCTTTTATACTGTTCCACCTGCTTCTTCAACATCCTTACTGTAAAAAACCGTAACAAACTCACCCAACTAACCAATACTGCCACCAAAATAATAGGTCTACATACCCCAAACCTACAAGAACTAAACACTAAGGCCATCGCACGTATCGCTCATTCAATATCCCTGGACATTACCCACCCACTCAACCGTTACTTCTCACCCCTACCCTCTGGCAGGAGGTTTAGTAGCATAAGGTGCAATAAAGCCCGCTTCAGCAGAAGCCTAATCCCCATAGGAATCCAAACACTCAACAACACAAAGACCCACAGATAAATATATGCAGTGCAAAAATGTATGTTTTTCCCATGAAAACCCCAATATTTTATGTAAAGGTCTGTGTCAATTGCCTGTGATGTATGTAATGTGTATGTCAGTATGTTATTCCCATGTATGTGTTCATGTATGTGCCTTTCTGTGCCGTGACCATGCAGGATGAAAAACTGTATTGAAAATGTGAAAAAGAATTTCCCCAAGGGGACAACTAATAAACTAACTAACTATATAGGATGGATAATTAATGGTGTGATATTATCTTAACATGGCCCAAACATCACCTTTTGTCAAATGATATCAATTATTGGTTATTTAGTTGTTTTAAAAATCCAACACAGGAGACAGGAGAGAGAAATCAGACAGTTGATGAGAAAGAGTTAGGAGAAGAGAGGGAAACAATAGGCAAAAGACCCTCCCAAATGAGAGAGAGTCAAGATGTGATACTCACACTGTGTAAAATGTCTAACAATGCCCCTTGCCTCTACTTGAGTTCAGTGCACATACTGTAATTTCCTCAATAGTGAGTGTAGCTCCGCAGCAGGTTTCCGGGTGTCAGATCTACCAAGAGCCAAGAGACTTGACCAAGTGAGTAACAAATCCTTGTCTGTGATTATGCCTTTCTGAAGTTTCAGTATACCCTACTGCAATTGATGATCGATAATATCATTATTTTTTTATGATTGAAGAGTGTTTCCTGAACTTAATGGATATTCTGACATAGACAGTGCATACTTTCTTTTCAGATGGTAGACAGAGACAGACAGACAGACAGACAGACAGACACACACACACATGCACACACACACACGCACACACAGACAGACAGACACACACATGCACACACACACACACACACATGACACACACACACACACACATACACGCACACACACACACATACACGCACACACACAGACACACACTTAACCTGCAGGTCTGAGTTGAAGACACGTACACACAGATGAACTAAAAACCACAGACCCATCCAATGTGTACCTAGACATCCTGTATCTTCCTTTCACTTTTCTTTTCTGAGCCTTTTCCCAGTGACTATGGTCACATTGTGTTTTTTTATTACTTAGGTTAGATAACTGCATTCAAGTTGACCACATTATGCTGTATGTTTGTATCTTGTGTATCTTACGTTCCCATTCTTTACTGTATTTACTTGTTATTAATCAGATTTAAGTGTGCAAAATGGCATACATTTTATGGTAATAATGTAATTAAAAATCTAATCCTATATGTTATTTAAAGGAACCGTATGTAAGAAATGTAATTCAATTAATCATAAAATGGCCCTGATTTGTCACTAGACATTAGGAAATCATGCTAATTTCAAATACTTATATCACTGACAACAGTAGTCCAGCCAGAATATCGTCATTTAAAAAAGTGAAGTTGCAGCCCTCAACTGATGTTGCTGTTTACATATTTGTGTTTTAGCCTGATCCGCCACCCTCCACCTATCTAGTAATCACAAAGTCAGTAGTGTTTCGGCATCTGGGTTGCCAGCTCTGCTCTAGTTACCACATCTGCGGTGTACACCGCTCTACAGTATTTTGAAAGTGATTGTAGTACCAGTTTTGGCCAAAATCCTACATACTGTTCCTTTAAGCCTACATATTTCTTCACTTTCTTATTTGACCTCTTTCTTATCTTCAAATGTCTTCTTAAGTGACACCCCGAACCATTATTGCACAGGCAGCACAAACAGTAGGCTAGGACTCTCACAAGTAGCAAACAGCCTAAGCCAGGGGTCCCCAAACTTTTATGTACCATGGACCGGTTTGATTCCTATTTTTTTTTCACGGACCGGCGGTGGGGGGGGGGGGGGGGGGGGGGGCTTGGGGGGGGTTTGGTGGTTCAGTGTTCCATATGTGTTGTGCATGCATTACTTGAAAAGAACTAGCTCCAGTTATGTATGAACAGTGTAACAAACTCTTAAACATGTGAAAAACGTGAACTTGAAGAAGTGAAAATTGAACAATATGAACTATGAATATTGAACAACTTGAAGCTACATCTATCAAGTGTGAACATGTTTAACAAAATATGGGAACAAAACATGGGAACTAAACGTGCATTACGAATATAATCAGTGGGAGCCCTGTGCTTGTTTCCCTGCAACAGGAAGGTTCCATCTGGGGGCGATGGAAGATAGTGACACCCTCAGTGTGTTTGAAATGTCCAGTCGATTGCGCAATTTGGTCTTAGTTGCAGTCATTGCCGAAAACCCGGCCTCGCATAGATAGGCCTACGTGGTGGGAAATGGTAGCAATGTTTTCAGCGCTTTTACGGCTATCTCGGGATAGTTTGTAAGTGCACCAGGAGTTTATTTAAATAAGACTTGCCTGATTATCTGCTACTATACTACTGCATTGACGTTTCTTCCGTGATTTGGGAAATGCCCGTAAAAGTCCTGGCAGGAAGCATGCATAAGGATGTAGATCCAGGAATGCACTAATATTTTGTTCGTAGTCCAGTTTGCAACAATTATTAATTAACACTAAGGTCATATAGGTTTAGTCAGATTATTTTTTTTTTTTTCGCATGTCCAAATTTCGGCCAAGGATTCCCGGGACACTGAAAGACCGGGGTAGACGAAACTTGGTGGGCATGTAACCCCATATGGATAGCATGGAACCATCGTTTTTCGTTTTGATCTGTAGCCCCCCCGCTGGACTGCACCCCCCGAAAGGAGGGTAGGGCAGACACAGTTTTCTGTGAATATCTCGAGAACCGTAAGGTTTAGGAGGACCATTTTTTTTGTATGTTGATCTCAAGGGGCCATGTCAACCCGTTCCATAACCACTCATTTCATGTATAGCGCCACCTAGTTAAACACAAAAAAGTAAAAATGAGGTGTTGTAATCGCAGGTATCTGTGACCTAACATAGTCAAAACTGCACGAAATTGGAAGTGTAGGATCATTATGACACCCTCTGAATGCACACCAAGTTTCGTGGAATTCCGTTCATGGGGGGCCACACAATAAATTAATTTATGTTATAATACACCAACTGGCCTGTAGGTGGCTGGAGATAGTTTTCTGTGAATATCTCGAGAATCGTAGGGCCTAGGAGGTCCACCTTTTTTTTGTATGTTGGTCTTAACTCATTGAATGCCAAGCTGTTTTCGGGAGCTTTGTCCTAGAGTGCCAGCAATCTAGACCATTGCTGATGATTTGTGTACAGCCACAGCATATTCTGTGTTATAGCTATGAACACGTACAATAGCTCGATTAAAAGGTGAGACTTTGAGCTCTCAGTGCGTGCAAACCGTGTATTTCTACACGCCTCCGTTGCTGAGAAATCCCAAGCTAAACAGTGGCTAGTTTTCATCAAAATCGCTGTTTTTTTCTAGAAATGGAGATAAACGTCTTTCATGAAATATGAAGTGTTGCCTGTTACCTACTCGTGTAAACATTCCGGGAAGTGATCAGTGAGACCTGGCGAGACTGCCACCTCGTGATAGACCCACGAAAATGGCCTGGTTTTGACCTGACGTGCATGCGTCACTGATTCGACCCAAAGCGGCAACCGAGTTATGATAAAATGTCAAGATAAAATGTCCAGATTGTCCGTTAAGGGGGCATGTCAACCCATCCCATTACCACTTATTTCATGTATAGCGCCACCTAGTTAAAAATTAAAAAGCAAAAAAGTTTTCATCACAATATCTCTGGCTGACATGGTCAAAACTGCACGAAATTGAAAGTGTAGGATCATTATGACACCCTCCGAATGCATGCCAAGTTTTGTGAACTTTCGTTCATGGGGGGCCTTACAATAAAATAATTTATGTGTACATTTAGTGACCGTGCACCAACAAGGATTCCCGGGACACTGAAAGACCGGGGTACACGAAACTTGGAGGGCATGTAACCCCACATTGATAGCATGGAACCATCGTTTTTCGTTTTGATCTGTAGCTCCCCCGCTGTACTGGACCCCCGAAAGGAGGGTAGGGCAGACACAGTTTTCTGTGAATATCTTGAGAACCGTAGGGCCTAGGATGACCAATTTTTTCCGTATGTTTGCCTCCAGGGGTCATGTTAACCCATTCCATGTGCACACATGTGCATAAACAGATACACACGCACACACATACATTCACAGTAATCATACGTATGACACATACTCACACAGTAGACATATGTACGCATGCATGCACATGCACAAACACACATACGCAGGCAAACACACAAGCATGCACACACACACACACACACACACACCCACACACATAAACATAAACGTGTACACGCACACATGCACACAATTCAAGAATTTCTCAGAATTATGAACAGGCAAGATGGGGGTGGGGTTGTATAAAATGAATTTTACATGTGAAATCTATGAACTAATCATGTTTTGGTACTTGTTGTCTAGCAGATACCAGTGAGAATTGAGTGTGGCTAATGCAATTTAGTGAGACAGTAAGAATCATATAGGCCTTTCAGCGTGATTTATTTTTGTGGAAAAAATGTGCTGGACTGGGCGGCGGTCATATTTTGTACCGCTCTGCAGTACATCTAGTTTAAATAAGTGGTTGGGGGCCGCTGGCCTAAGCGATAATACAGTATGTGGCCCCAGCTGTGGCGCAACTGGCTGGGGCACCTACACCATACACCGGTAACCCGGGTTCGAATCCACTCGAATGCACTCTCTCCTATTCACTTGCTGTCAGTCTCCACTGTCCTATCATTAAAGCCATAAAAAGCACAAAAATATATACTTAAAAAAAAAAGCCTAATATGTTCATATATCTGCAATAAACATAAAAACGGCGTAACACTTTCATCTTAAATAGGCTAATTGCAATTATTTATGTCTGTGTGTGTTAATAATAATAACAATAACAATAATAATAATAAAAAAATCTCAGTTAGCATGGCCCTTGCTGTGATTTAAAACCATGCTCCTTAAAACCGGGGTTTTGGAGTTTAACACGCAGCTGAGCACTAAGTTGAACGTGATTGCTGTGTAACGACTCACACAGGATTAGCTGATTCCAAGTTAAACTTGGGTTAAACCACAACTACTCTGATTTCGAATTTTAACCCAGCAGATGCAGTCTTAACTTAATGGTGGACAAATTTCAGGATCTTGGGGGATATATTTTTATGATTGTTGCAGTTAAATAAAAGTTTTTTGTGTTATATAATTACCAGTAGTTTAAAAGAGATCTCGCACACAGTCCATTCCGCATGCAATTATTCTTTAGAACACTACAGAACACAACGTTTCGGTCTCAGACCTTAATAATTACCACCAAAAAACTATAGAAATTTAAAGTCAATTTTAAAAGTGATAAAACGCAAATACTGTTGCAATATATCGTGAACTCCCAGTAAACAAAATAAAGTCCCGGGGACATCCCCTACAGGTCCCCTGCCGAACGTCCCCTCCTCCCTTTTTTCAAGACGTCCCCGAGACACAATAATGACAACATGAATTAAAGCAATGATCTGGTGCACTCAAATCCTAGGATCTATTTATGGATGCTAGTCATTTCAAACTTATGTTTGGGAGCAAAATCAAACGTTTATTGGAATGGAGTTTTCAGCATTAGCAATGTAATGGCTTATAACCTGTAGTAGTAGCCAAGGGCGTCGTAGTGGGGGGACAAGTGGGAATAAATTACCCGGGCCCCAGGTGGGGGGAGGGCCCCTAAGGAGTTGAATTTTATTTTCCTTAATAATAAATAATTTCCTTAATTTAAAGATCTTAATAAATGTTATTGACTAATATAGATGCAAATATTTAGGGTAAATGCATCAGTTGATTGATGTATTAAATTGTGTCCAAGCAAACATTGTTTGAGGGCAGGCACCCTCTCCCTTGCACGAAATGGTTCAGTCCGCCTTCCCCTGCTAGGCGCATTTTTGAAGTAACGTTCATTCTGCCGGAGCGGCAATGCAGACGGTCACGGTGTGAAGATGTCTAAGTGTAAGAAAGCTAAATCCGGTTCCCAGAAAAGAAAAGAGAGGCAAGAAAGGGAGGAAAAAAAGAAATGAGGGAAAACAAGTGTTAACAGCTTTTCTTTCCCAAGAAAGGTGAGCCCAATGTGAAAGCAATAGTCTACAAATGAAATGAACTCCTGAAGGTTACAAAACACTTCAATATCAGTGCTAAAACAGCATTAACACAAAATTAGAAATAACATGATGCCTGATTTATAGCCTACCACAACATTTCAATAGCCTACTAATTCGAAAAGTATTATGAGCTAATAGCTTAACTTAGTAGACTCAATGTTATATAGGTTCATGAGGAAAGGCTGTCAAATTAGTAGCAAAGCTAACTTGTGAAACGCATCACACTCAGTTAGCTATAGATAGCTGTTCTCTCAGCCAAAAGTGTTCAATTTGTATAGATAGCTGTTCTCTCAGCAAAAAGTGTTTTCATTCATTTCATGTTCTAGCTTTTAAACATTATTCAAATAAAACAGAAATTCAGTGAAGTCTTGGGTAATAAGATGATTTTCTGTTATACAGTACATATAAGAGTTGTTAGATTAATTCAATGTGTGATTAGATAGTAGTTAGTTGTGAACCTCATGCTTCATGCTTACAGCCAGTGGTTGGTTGGTTGGTTGGTTGGGGGGGGGGGGGGGGGGGGGGGGGCATGGCCACCACTCGTGCATAGGGCCCAGAATTTGGTGCTACGCCCCTGGTAGTAGCCATGGAGCCACGTCAAAATAAATCCATTTTAAACCGCTGACAAGGTTCAAATAGCCTAAGACTGTGGTGGTTGTGTGGAGAGGGTCCCTACAAACAATTCAAAATATTGGTAACAAAATATTCAAATTCAGTTCAAGTTTTACTCCATGCTCATTACCAATGGGAATCTGCCTTGGTAGGTTCCCTTGTGCATCATCAACTTTTCAATCAGAATTATTTCCAAACAGGGTATCTCTGCCAATACAATTCACCATTCTACACAATCACTTGTTCTGGTAAACAAAAAGTTACAAACAACAGATCCCTGCTGATGAGTGTTATGTTCTCTCCCTCCTCTTCAGTGTCATGTTCAGTCTGCTAAGATGAAGAAGGGGATGATTGGCGCCATTGTGCTGATTGGCAGTCTGATCATGATAGTGACACTTGTGTCATACTTTTGAAGGTAAAAAAAGTCTCTCTCTCTCTCTCTAAACTTGTGTGCACTGTCTGTAACACCAGACTATACTGTACTTTGGTGAAACCCAAATGCACACATGTACCTGTATTGCACACAAACTGTATGCAAAGTATGCATAATATGACAATAACGGATGCCATGGTGCAAAACTTGGCATGCATCTGAATAATCCAAGTGGTGGAAACATGAGAAAGACAGATAAATACAATTTTGCTTTGTATCTTTCTTTTTACAGTTCAATACAAATACTATCCAGTCCAAGTATCTCATGTCAATAGAATACCAAGTGAATGGGACAACTACATGTGTTGAGTGGCGTTTGGGAGGACCGGATGGGACTCCCCTCTCTGGTAAATATAATGATATAATATTAGTGCAAAAGGCAATATCTCAATGAAACTTTATTGTTGGACAGGGTTCAGCAGAGCTACACACGCCAACGTTGACATCGAAGGGGTTTGACTACAAGAGAACTTTGTTCATTTGTATTATTTGGTTATTATTTGGTTATTTTGTAACTAACATTGATAAACCCCTTTTTCTCCCGAACATCTACTGTACAAGGCTGTGCAAATGTTACACATGACGAATACATGAAGGAAGTGTGGACCGTCTACATCTGGAACATTTCAGATTTTAATGTGGCTGAATGCATTGGGGAGATCAAAAAAACGTGTAAACCCTACTATGAAGTCACAGAGTGCAGTCCTTTCATTCCATTGATTAAAAACAAAACAGCCATGTTAAAGTCTTCCAATTCAACGGTAAATTACCATCATACATTTTTGTTTGACTTTATAACATCTGTATTAGTTAAGGACTATAAAAACAGTTATTCACTACCTTACAATTAAACAAAGTATAAGTATAGTATATATATATATATATATAAGTATATACTGTATACTCTTTTGATCCCGTGAGGGAAATTTGGTCCCTGCATTTATCCCAATCCGTGAAACACTCTCGGCACGCAGTGAGGTGAAGCACACACTAATCCCGGCGCAGTGAGCTACCTGCAACAACAGCGGCGCTCGGGAAGCAGTGAAGGGTTAGGTGCCTTACTCAAGGGCACTTTAGCCGTGCCTACTAGTCGGGGTTTGAACCGGCAACCATCCGGTTACAAGTCCAAAGCACTAACCAGTAGGCCACGGCTGTCCCCAAAGTACCACATTATACCGTTTATATTCATATACATTTTATAATTAAATAACTAAAGATTTGTATCTATTTATGACAATGCACATATGAGGATTTCCTCCTCTGCTTATATTACTTCTAAGATTATTTTAACCCTTAAAAAATGTCAAATTCTAAAAGTTGGTTATAGACTGCATATGTGTAGAATGTCGAATCCATCCAACTTATTCCAGAATCATCCAGACACTTATTCAAAGCTGAGAGAAACAATTTGCTTTAAGTCAGATGCAAAGATATGAGGCACCTTTTCATCTCATGTGTGCACACTGTTGCTTCCTATAGCCTATGCCAAAATGTCACAATTTATGGAAGTCTTATGTTTTCTATTTTTTTACAGCTTCAGTTTGGAGATATGCTTGTATTTTTTCGGCCGGGTTATCAACACTGGGCTGTTTATGTGGGAAAAGGAAAGATTACAGGACTTGAAAATAAGACAACTGAACAGGATGTGTTTCAAATCACCCGTAAATACACACAACCCAGTAGTAGTGTAATAGTCAGTAGTCTGCAAAAGCCTCAGGCCACTATTACATTTGATGCTTTAAAGGAACACGCCACCCAAAATCAGTAGTGATATATGTTCTTACCGTAACTTTCACGAGTTGAGTCGTACCTCTCCCGCGTCGGTAGGTGCACTCAAACGCTCTGTCACACGGCGCGAATGTGTTAGCATGTTGCTATGCTAGCGGGCTCTGCCGTGGCCGTAGAGAGAGGCACATAGCAGTATTCAAACACCTCCACGTTTTACCTACTTAAATACAGTTGCACGAGTAGTTGATGAAAAATGTTAGGGCACACAACATGAAACGTGACGATTTTCCAAGCGAATAAACATGAGAACTACAATGTGTGGCGCAATAGCACTTGGGAGTACTTCGACCTAGCGTGGTAATAATATTAACACCTAATTGTAGATCCTATCCACCACAGAGTTTAGAATCCATGCTGGATCGACCCTCAGCCTCTCCCTCCCCTCTGAGCGAGAGAGGCACACACACTAGAGATGCGCTGATGGGCTATTATTATGACCGCCGCGCAGCGAAGCGGCGGTCATATAGGTTTAGTCAGATTTTTTTTTTTTTTTTTTTTTTTTTTTTTCTTTTTCGCATGTCCAAATTTCTGTCAATGATTCCCGGGACACTGAAAGACCGGGGTAGACGAAACTTGGTGGGCATGTAACCCCATATGGATAGCATGGAACCATCGTTTTTCGTTTTGATCTGTAGCCCCCCCGCTGGACTGCACCCCCCGAAAGGAGGGTAGGGCAGACACAGTTTTCTGTGAATATCTCGAGAACCGTAAGGTTTAGGAGGACCATTTTTTTTTTGTATGTTGATCTCAAGGGGCCATGTCAACCCATTCCATAACCACTCATTTCATGTATAGCGCCACCTAGTTAAACACAAAAAAGTAAAAATGAGGTGTTGTAATCGCAGGTATCTGTGACCTAACATAGTCAAAACTGCACGAAATTGGAAGTGTAGGATCATTATGACACCCTCTGAATGCACGCCAAGTTTCGTGGAATTCCGTTCATGGGGGGCCACACAATAAATTAATTTATGTTACTATACACCAACTGGCCTGTAGGTGGCCGGAGACAGTTTTCTGTGAATATCTCGAGAACCGTAGGGCCTAGGAGGTCCACCTTTTTTTTGTATGTTGATCTCAAGGGGCCATGTCAACCCATCCCATTACCACTTATTTCATGTATAGCGCCACCTAGTTAAAAATTAAAAAGCAAAAAATTAGGTGTTTTTATCACAATATCTCTGGCTGACATGGTCAAAACTGCACAAAATTGAAAGTGTAGGATCATTATGACACCCTCCGAATGCATGCCAAGTTTTGTGTACTTTCGTTCATGGGGGGCCTTACAATAAAACAATTTATGTGTACATTTAGTGACGTACACCAACAAGGATTCCCGGGACACTGAAAGACCGGGGTACACAAAACTTGGTGGGCATGTACCCCCACATGGATAGCATGGAACTGTCATTTTTCGTTTTGATCTGTAGCCCCCCCGCTGGACTGGACCCCCCGAAAGGAGGGTAGGCCAGACACAGTTCTCTGTGAATATCTTGAGAACTGTAGGGCCTAGGATGACCATTTTTTCCGTATATTTGCCTCCAGGGGTCATGTTAACCCAGTTCATGTGCACACATGTGCACAAACAGATACACACACACACACACATTCACAGTAGTCATGACACATACTCACACAGTAGACATATGTACGCTTCCATGCACAGGCACATACGCAGGCACGCACACACACACACACACACACACACACACACACACACACTCACACACACACACACACCCACACACATAACATAAACATAACACAAACAATCAAGAATTTCTCATAATTATGAACAGGCAAGATGGAGGTGGGGTTGTATAAAATGAATTTTACATGTGAAATCTATGAACTAATCATGTTTTGGTACTTGTTGTCTAGCAGATACCAGTGAGAAGTGAGTGTGGATAATGCAATTTAGTGAGACAGTTAGAATCATATAGGCCTTTCAGCGTGATTTCTTTTTGTGGAAAAAATGTGCTGGACTGGGCGGCGGTCATATTTTGTACCGCTCTGCGGTACATCTAGTTTCAACCATAACTGCATAGCAAAACGTATCATCCATGAGCCATCCATCAGCACCAACGTTTGTTGACCAATTTTCAAAACGGCACCTGCCCACCATCCGCTGGTTGTTTTAATGTAGGCTAGGCCTATATGATGCAGCGCTGCTGACGTGATTGATTGCATTGCATTCTCCACATTTTTAGCTACATTTTCATGTACCACATCAGCATTTTTGTTCAGTGAATCTTTTGTAAATTGCTTTACAATTACCGTCGGGCCCTTGTCAGCAGACTTCGGCTTGCCTCTTGCCATATTCACTCCTTGTCTTCCGATGTCATTTCTGAGTCATCTACAGATGTTCACCTCCCTAAATAGAACCAACTTCAACCTGTGTTATATCCTAGATGAGACTGCCTGGGTTATTTTGTTTAGATATTAGCCTATATATAAAACACATAATTGTAGCCTACCAGGCATTTAAAAGAGAGACAGAGAGTGATATGACTAAGAAATGACATCGGGCGATGGCAGTGCGAGATGTTCAGAACGTAAGAGCTAAAACTTCTACAAACTCACTAACATCCACAGCGGAAAAAGAAGGTAAGAAAAATAGTCGGAAAACTTAGGCTAGATGTGTAAGGCAAGCAAGCAAGTTTGGCGGTTGTTACTAAAAATGTGAACATGCACGTTGCATTGTTGTGCGGTGGACTTTCAGAATGAATGGAGTCGGAGTTTCTTTAATATCGAGGTGTCATATTTGTCCGATGGCCTGCTATAAAATGAATTGCGATGTCTGTCTGAAAAAGACGCGCTCGTGCAGTCAAAATGAATAGGAGTCTTCAGAACAGGCTTGTCAGTCAACCTGACATTACAGTGTGTAAAGTAGCCTATAATGTGAATGACTTGTTATTTTATCAAGGATTTCTTTCTTTTTGCAAAAAATAAAGTACAATAGGCATTAATTAGTAGGCCAGGAGCATGCTGAAATTATGTGGCAAATTGCGTTTTTTATTACAATGATAAAATTGTAAAAGGACGTGACCGAAGCTGAGGCAAGCCAGGCAATAGGCCTATAGGCCCGACGGTAATTGTAAAGCAATTTACAAAAGATTCACTGAACAAAAATGCTGATGTGGTACATGAAAATGTAGCTAAAAATGTGGAGAATGCAATGCAATCAAGCATTTTGGACGATATATTGTCACAAGCTGGCAGAATAGGCAACAGGCCGATGTGCGTTTTATTTGGAGACTGTTTTGCGCGACAGAGACTGAGTTTGCTGCTGATATTCTGGGGATAGGCCTAGCCAATGTACGACTTTTGCCTTTTAATATATTTGCTGCATTAAATCAGTCTTTCTAGAACAGGCAAGGGCTTTCTAGCCTCACGTCAGCAGCGCTGCATCATATAGCCTACATTAAAACAACCAGCGGATGGTGGGCAGGTGCCGTTTTGAAAATTGGTCAACAAACTTTGGTGCTAATGGATGGCTGATGGATGATACGTTTTGCTATGCAGTTATGGTTGAAATAATAGCCCATCAGCGCATCTCTAGTGTGTGTGCCTCTCTCGCTCAGAGGGGAGGGAGAGGCTGAGGGTCGATCCAGCATGGATTCTAAACTCTGTGGTGGATAGGATCTACAATTAGGTGTTAATAATATTACCACGCTAGGTCGAAGTACTCCCAAGTGCTATTGCGCCACACATTGTAGTTCTCATGTTTATTCGCTTGGAAAATCGTCACGTTTCATGTTGTGTGCCCTAACATTTTTCATCAACTACTCGTGCAACTGTATTTAAGTAGGTAAAACGTGGAGGTGTTTGAATACTGCTATGTGCCTCTCTCTACGGCCACGGCAGAGCCCGCTAGCATAGCAACATGCTAACACATTCGCGCCGCGACAGAGCGTTTGAGTGCACCTACCGACGCGGGAGAGGTACGACTCAACTCGTGAAAGTTACGGTAAGAACATATATCACTACTGATTTTGGGTGGCGTGTTCCTTTAACAATGTTATGATCGCCACATATATTCATTATATGTACATTACAATACAACCAGAAAATACAGGACATATGTACAACATATGAAAACACCCACATAAATGTGTGGTCTAGTTCAAATCTTCTGTCACCATTAAATTTGTTGTTGAGATGGCCTTTATAACCCTGCTAAAACAACAAATTAAGGGGTGGCTTAAGACTTAAATCAGACTCAATCCAGACCAAAGGATATTATTTTGAACACTATGTACATATTTCCTGTATGCTCTGGTTGCATTCTAATAGATTGAGAAATGTATATGGTCATTATAGCATTGCTAAGGTTTTTGCACAGTACTGATTGCAGAGTAATGATAAATATACTAGGAATTGGTAGTGATAACCTTCACATGTCTAACTATGTATGTATGTGTTTCCCTGCTAGTGCTTAATGTGTTTTCGCCACCCTGGAAGAAGCAGCAAAGCCCATATTTTTTAAGGCCTCCAAATGGGCAAAGGCTAACTACCTTGATGGAAGTTGGCCGCCTCAGTCGCAGCAATCAATGAAAGATTCAATAAATAGGCTTCACAAAAACTGTAGTTATGACCTCCTCGAGCACAACTGTGAACACGTTGCTACGGACATCCGCTATGGAATAAAGAACAGTGCACAGGTAAGAGTGCAACTTAGCTGAACAGAGTTCACATAGTCGTATGGAAGCCCGTCAAACATCATGCCCACGGTGATAGCAGGCAGTCACTTCTCGATAGTGATGACTGGCCACTGTCTAAATTCATCCATCCAAAAATACATGTTAAAATAAGTAAAGGTGCACACCAAGTACATTCAATGGCAACTAATATATTCTCTAAAACATGGTGTGATTTCAGAAATGTAACAAAAACAATGTTTGATTCATCTTCTTCTCTTCTTTAATTAGTTTAAGCTCATAGAAACAGTTGGAAACAGTATATTGCATGATTACCTGTCTCTCCATTCTTTTATTGAACATATTCAGCTGGAGTCGTATGATTATTGTGGTCTATCCATAAAACATGCCATTAGTTGCTAAACCAGACTACTCCCTAATTGCATTTTCTGGATTTCTTCATCCTGGTGATTCTTCGATCAAATGAATGAATGAACAAATGAATGAATGATCAAATGAATGAATGAATGATGGCCCCTATATTTACTCAGTATGACATGCCACCAACACAAACAGCAGGGAAAGGTGAGATTAATGTATCATGACTTTTGAATGTATTTGTCACACAGGTTTGGGGCAAGAGGAGCAAGAGGAGCACAGGGAGCTAGAGAAGGGGACTGCCACATGCAGCAGCATGATCTGATCCTCATATGTTCATCTTTTCTCTATTCTTCACTGTACATGAAGTCTTCAATAAAACTACAAGCATGCAATCAATGAGTTTTGTCCCAAGTTTATGCATGACACATGTCCGTGGTCTGACACAAAGCAGAGACAGAAGCCAATTTTTTAAAAAGCTGCATCCTGACTAAACGTGCCGCACAACGGAACAATATATGAGCGCTACAGAGCCAGAGAAGGCCCAAAGATGTATTGAAGTAAAGGAATATTTTCCATTCCAATAAAAAAAAAATTACGGTAATCTTCTGCAATAATCTGGGCTCCACTGCAAATGTACTTGCCATGTATTTACACACCTTTGGTAAATAGAAAGAAATAGGTCACAGGATTATTAGTTACAGGCAATAATATGTGTATAATACATTTGCTCAAACCATTCACTAAAGCAACCGATTCTAATGGCACAACTCCTCAGCCAGGTAGATGAGCTAAGTAGTGAAATCACCTGTGTTGAGTGCACAGGTAACCAATACATGGTAGGACTTTTACTTTCTGAAGCCAGACTTTTACACCTCTGCTTATAGTTGATTGAAAACAGGTAAATAGTAGCCTGATGAGCCAGACTCACATCAAGATGTAGGGTCTGGGAACTTACCATTGGGACTGCTCAAGCCGAGAGGCGGGATAAACGGTTGTCTTTCAAATTTCCTCTGCACACAATAGGATTGCGATACAACTCATGAGTCCCATGCATTTTCCCACCAGAGGAGCTATTGACTAGTTGATCAAACTTTTGCCAATTAAAAGAAAAGCTTAACTCGAGTTGCGATTCAAAGACCGCTGTTCGCCAGCAGCAGCATCCATCTTCTTTGTTTTCAAGTAGCAGGGAATTCATGCGACTGCCAACTTGCAAGCCAACGGAGAGTTGCTAGACTACCCTGGCTGCAAATTTAATTTGCTGCCGCTAGGGTGCATCTAGATTTCTAGGCTAGGTAAATAGCAACGATACCAAATACTTTTAGAAGGGAAATTTCCCTGAAATTGAAATATACAGGAGTGAACCAGTCGGCAGATGACTAGACGTCCAGACACAGACAAACCTCATGAGACTATAGTGGACATATAGCGATGTGTGAGGGTCTCGTCAGTGAAAGGGGATACTACGGGCCACCTTGGCTTTGAATCCCTATAGGCTATTTTAAGGGCTAGGGGTAGACTGGTGACACACTTAGGCAACAAAGGTGGTGTGGTGTGGCCAGGTGTTGTGTGGTGTGGCCAGGTGTTGTGTGGCATGGTGTGGCCAGGCTTGGTGTGGTGTGGCCAGGAGTGGTGTGGCGTGGCCAGGAGTGGTGTGGTGTGATGTGGCTACGCTTGGTGTGGTGTGGCCAGGTGTTGTGTGGTGTAGCCAGGTGTGGTGTGGTGTGGCCAGCTGTTTTGTGGTGTAGCCAGGTGTGGTGTGGTGTGGCCAGGTGTGGTGTGGTGTAGCCAGGTGTGGTGTGGTGTGGCCAGGTGTGGTGTGGCAGGGAGTGGTATGGTGTGGCCAGGTGTGGTGTGGCGTGGTGTGGCTACGCTTGGTGTGGTGTGGCCAGGAGTGGTGTGGTGTGGCCAAGTGTGGTATGGCCAGGTGTTGTGTGATGTGGTGTGGTGTGGCCAGGCTTGGTGTGGTGTGGCCAGGTGTGGAAGGCCAGGTGTGGTGTGATGTGGCTACACTTGGTGTGGTGTGGCCAGGTGTTGTGTGGTGTGGCCAGGTGTGGTGTTGTGTGGTGTGGCTAGGCATGGTGTGGTGTTGTGTGGCCAGGTGTGGTGTGGCTAGGCATGGTGTGGTGTTGTGTGGCCAGGTGTGGTGTGGTGTTGTGTGGCCAGGTATGGTGTGGTGTTGTGTGGCCAGGTGTGGTGTGGCTAGGTGTGGTGTGGTGTTGTGTGGCCAGGTGTGGTGTGGCTAGGCATGGTGTGGTGTTGTGTGGCTAGGCATGGTGTGGTGTTGTGTGGCCAGGTGTGGTGTGGTGTTGTGTGGCCAGGTATGGTGTGGTGATGTGTGGCCAGGTGTGGTGTGGCCAGGTATGGTGTGGTGTGGCCAGGTGTGGTGTGGCCAGGTATGGTGTGGTGTGGCCAGGTGTGGTGTGCTTGTTGAAAGGCTTGTTGAAAGGACAGAAAACAACTAACTGACATTATTTGTGAGTAACTTTATTTTGCCTGGAATTTACAATAATTGAAACAAATCGCTTTAATCCATATATTTTTTACTCATATCCTCATCAAAAGCAAATAATATTACAATAAAGGATGAATGGCATGATTAGTATACAAGGAAGAATATTAACAACATATTAATAAAAACTAATAAGATAGTTGAAATGTGAAATGAAATGAAGTATTTGTAATTAATATAGGTATATAAAACATTGACCAAACTCTGAATTGTTGCAGTGTCAAAAACAAATGAGATACATCTAGATTAACAACAGTAGGACTCTTCTTTTGTTGTTATAATAAGAAACATGAAGCACATCTTAAGGCGGCAAGATTAAGCACATAGATCATGTCTGACAAATTACATATTTAGACCATCAGCCAACAGGTGGCACTGTCCAAATAGTCAGGTGTCTCTGCATTATAATGAAGCACATATTGGTATGAAATAAGTTTGGGCATAAAAATGTAAAAAAAAAACTGGTAGATTATTAAACAAAAAACTAGGAACTACTGCAACTCACAATTGTTTCTCAAGTCTGAAGTCCATTAGCACATGAACTGATGGAGCTGTCTGAGGCTGATGCGTGTGGGTTTAGACGCTGAGTTCCTCCATCTCCATGTTATCAGGGAGGGCTCCATCTCCTCTCTACTGCCCCTCTCTGCTCGGCTGTCCTGGAGTCTCAAAGCCAGATGTACGTACATTTGTGAACGTAGCGTTATCAGCGCCATTGACACACCGCAGATTGCGAACGATGTCAGACCCAAGTTTCCGTCGTATTTATCAATCGTTCAATCCTTAGTGTAAACTGCGCCATTCTCTGCCTTTGTCCGCCCATAAACGCAATTTACGAACGTCCACAACTGAATGGCAGCGCCTGCAGACAAGCGCAGTTGAATGAAGTTAACTGATGACAACATTAAAAAGAATCAAACGTTTAGCGATCATTAAATAATACCATACATGATAACATGTAAACAAGCAGGGAGATAATGAAGATCAGTAGTTCTACTCAAACTACTTGTGCACGTAGGCTATAGAACAGGGGTCACCAAATGGCGGACCGCGGTCCGAGTCCGGACCCTGACGTGATCCTATCCGGACCCAGACCATAATAATTTAGATTTTCACAGAAGATTTCAAAGCTGCGCTAAATGTTTCGTAGGTTAGGATAACAGCTTCAGGAACCATCATCTCACTTGCTGCTACTCAGCCAGTGAAATCTGTGCATTCTGATAGTCGAGTCAGTGAGTAGACCTAAAGTTACTATGGTGAAGAGACTCACTGATAGCCTGACAGGGAAAACGAGCGAGGAGAGGAGACGGGACGAGAAACAATCGGATTGATATGTAAGTTAGCGAGAGAAAGCTAGTTAGGGAGAAAGCTAGACAGCGAGAACAGAGCTTTATATAACGATCAGGGCAATTACCACACAGAACTGTCACGTCCATAACGTCAACTAACGATAGCCCTACGATGGCATTGTTTTGGCGTTATGGGTGTGACAGTTTTGCGCGGAATTGCCCTGGACCGACTTTTATACATATTCTGAGATAGGCGATTGCTAAAAGCGCCAATTTGAAGCACCTAGCGTCAATTTGAAGCTAGACCTACCCATTTAACAGTGAACTGAGACCACAGAATATTTACGATTTAATTAAGAGGGCATGATTGATCCACCACACTCTGCATCCATTCACTGCCCAACAACGTGATGTTCCTTAAAGGTTTCCAGGATTTCGGGTCAAGAATTAAACTTGCTGATTGATCCATCCTTGTCTCAGCTCAAATCTTATTTTAAGTTCACGTTAAGATCTTAAAATAGCCAAGGCTACTCAGTTTTTCTCCCCAATTAGGGCCTACTCTTATCTTCCTTATTTCTCCTCATTTCAAATGTTACCTTTAGGCTACTAATTTTATTTCACATTAAACATTAGGCCTAGGCCTACAACTAGGCTCCATCCATCCATCTATCCATCATCTATCCATCCAAATATATAAGTGCTGTCAATCGATTAAAAAAAAAATCTAATTAATTACATACTCTGTGATTAATTAATCTAAATGAATCGCATATATCATTTTTGCTGTGAAAGTATTTTAAATATTTCAATTCAAATGAATCATTGAATAATCAGCATTAGTGACATTAAAGTTCAAAAACTCTTTTATTATTATTTTCACTGTTCAAATAATTGCCATAATAATCTATGATATGACCTAATATGCTGAGGAAATAAATTCAAAAGTGCTTCGGGAAGAAGTTTTTTTTTTCACATACAAGGCATTTCATTGCAGAGGACTTTATTTTCAACACTTTATTTTTTATCAACACCATCAGGCCGTTTTTTAAAAGTAAATGTTCCAATCAATGATCCAGGCAGCACGTTTTCTTCTCTCTTCTTCATTTTACAGTCTAATTTTTACTGACTAGAATGGCTCGGGGTCAAAGGTCATACGGAATCGATTAATCTGCACAAATTTTTTTAATCAGTTATTTTTTCTCAAATGAATCAATCGAAATTAATCAGTTATTTTGACAGCCCTAAAGTATATATATTATATATATATATATATTATGATTAAAATTAAAATGATATATTATGATGCTCCGGACCTTTGCTTAAGGAAATTTTCCGTAACTGGACCTCGCTAAAGTTTAATTGAATACCCCTGCTATAGAAGATTGGTCAAATCTAGCAAGTAGGAAAGTTTAAGGGAATGACGTGAAAGTGAAAGTAAAACATTCGAAAGGCCAACATAAGTTAAGGTTGCTTTTGGTAGTACAAATACTTTCACCACAAAAACTGTTGCTCTAAATAGTGATTCTGTTGTCTTTGAAAGGTTCTCTTATTGACGCATTGAACTGCAATTTGGATTAACACCTGCTTTTACAAGGCGGAAGTATTTAGGCGCAGAATAGACGTGCGCGTTCAGGAGCAGTCTTTGTACATACCGCGGAATACATAACTAGGCGCTCTTTACTCTTCCCCTCCCATCTTTTTACGCTAAACTCCCACTTTCCCCTGGATCCTCCCATGAATGCATATGCATGACATGACAATCGCAATCTGCCACTTTCAGCTCCCGCG
The DNA here is from genome assembly GCF_046254945.1 of Alosa pseudoharengus. Classification (NCBI taxonomy): domain Eukaryota; kingdom Metazoa; phylum Chordata; class Actinopteri; order Clupeiformes; family Clupeidae; genus Alosa; species Alosa pseudoharengus. The sequence goes on from NW_027468718.1 coordinate 35,086,616, forward strand.
ACAGGCAGTTTGCGCTTTTACATCATTGCGGCCTGTTTGTACATACCTCGCAATGATTTTACACGCACATTGCGAAACAAATACGCCTGAAATGGGCGCAAAAGCGTTAGTACATCTGGCCCTCAGTGTCTCTCCTCAGGGTCTCCTGGGAGGCCTGGTCTCCTCCTCTGTTCCTCAGATACACCAAGAAGATCACAGCAGATGAGAGTATCGCCAGCAGCCCACAGACCATCAGAGAAGCGTACGCTCTGTAGAAAGGAGAGTCAACGCCGTAAGGATCCTTGTAATGCAGGTGGATGGAAGTCTCTGCACAGGAATCCGTACTATATTTCCCTGTTCTGCACGTGTACACACCTCTGTTTTCAGCTGTGGGGTTGGATATGACCAGAGAGAATGGAGAAGCTGATGTGTTCACTCTGCCTCTCAGATCCTCAGGTAAAAGCACAGCTTTGTCTTCAGAGTCCAGAATCAACTCTTTTACACCTGCTACTTTCTGACGATACCACTGGACATCAGAAGCATTTGGTGGGCAGTCTAGTTTGACGGTTTCATGGTTTGAAAATATGGCAATGACGTTCTTACCAGAACAACCAAAAGTAATATATTTAACTAACACTTTGTGGTGAGTACAGCTGCAGAAATACTCACCATATTGGTGTTTAACAGAGGGGATGATGAGGGAGTAGTCTCCTGTCTAGCTGCCGTTCAGCATGTACATCTCCTGAGTCTCATTGTGAGGAACATGAGAGGGGTCCTCAGGCAGAACAGTGATGTTACCAGAGGGAGTTTCCCAGTAGACCTGATGAGGAGACGTGGCATTGGCATTACAGGGAAGAGTCAGTTGCTCTCCAAGTCTGTGGTGGGTGGGTATTACTCTATAAAACAGTGTTGTGGATCTGAGATTTAGGCACCGACCTCTAGACCAAATCAGACACTCGTAAAAATGACAGAAATCTTCTTCAGTTATCTCATGGAGGATGACTGATGAACTGTTAAGGTCAACCTGCAGTCTACCCCTCAGGTCTTCAGGAAGGATTTGGTGAGATTGTGTGAGTTGGTGTCCAAAACAAGGCTTTTTGGGGCCTCATGTCTGATATACCCTGTTTTACATTGACTCGTTTCCCTGTACACCTGTATTGTCGCTGCCTCTCCTTCCACTGACTCTGATCCACAAATATGAATGCTGCCGCCAATCAGGGTGTAAAGAGGGATAAAAAACTCTCCTGCAGAACAGACGATGAGGGAGTAGTTCCTCTGGACTGTGATGTTCCCACCCAGCCAGCCTTCCACCCGGTAGTCTCCGCTGTCAGAGGATTTGATACGAAACATTGGTGATTCCATTGGAGAATTGGTATATGTGATATCACGCTCCTTTGGGGTCATAGGCAGGGTCATAGGCAGCAGAGCTTGTACTGTACCTTCTGATAGAGTGAATGTCACATCTTGACTCTCACTCACTTGGGAGGGCCTCTCTTCTCCTAACTCTCAAGTCTAAATGGCCTAATTGATATAATTTGACAACAGGTTACAGATTTAATAAGGCCTATAAATCTGTCCTTTTGGGTTTTGTCCATGGCCATAGCTACCATAGAGGACACCGAGGTCATGTCCCCGGTATTTCTTTCCTGAAGTTTTGTTTCATTTATTAAGTAAAAAAAAGTGTCCTTGCCTCAACCTGCATGGCTTCAGAGCACCGTCACGTGACACATAGTTGCAGACATAGACAGTAAAATAAATGGATCAACAGACCCCATAGATTTCGACGGAGACAAGTGAAGTCAATTAGAAGCACTTAATGGCTGAGTGTACTGCACAGCTGCCAGGGGCGGAGCCAGAGGGGTGGCTTTGGGTGGCACAGGCCATCCTTGAAATTCGATTGGCCACCCCAGGTGCCACCCCGAAATCCTAGTCTACGATTGGTCATTATGACGGTCTAAGGCGGGACCTTTCTTGACGCATTTGCCGTGCTAGTTTGAAGTGTCAGACAGACTGGAAAGTGGCAAACACACTTGCCACTATACATGACTTATTGTTTTTAGCATGTGAGTTTAGGCCTACAGGCTACTGTTTGTGCTCACGGAGTCATCCCTATGTTCCCCGGGTCCTATGTTCCCCGGTAGCGGGGAACATAGGACCCTTTTTTGAAAAAAGGGTCCTATGTTCCCCGCTGCTTCCAAGTAGACTGCAGCCGCACGGCAAGGCGCGGGTTGCTAAAGTGCTGGAGGAAGAGCGCATGTTTGAATCTGCAAGCACGTTCACTAATGAACATTTCTTGACGAAGCTGACCTATCTTAGCGATATATTTGATATATCTTAGCGATACATTTGAGTTAAATGTCCAGTTACAAGGCAAAGACAAGCACCTACCTCACCTAGCAAATAAGATTACTGTATTCACCAAAAAAACTTGAGTATGGGACAGGCGCCTCGATCGCGACAGTATTATGCCTTTGAGATTTCTGAGCGAAATCGCTGAAACTTCTGATTGGGAGGCACTCTTTTGATCCCATGTATTAAACAGTAGGCCTACATCACATCCCTGCAAAGTTTATTTCAAAAATATATCCCAACCAGCAGTGCTCAGTATGACTGTATTATGGATCCATTTAATGCAGCATGTTGGCATTTCATTGAATATATTGTACAATGCTGTATAATGGCCTATGCTTTCTAATATGTTGCTGGAAAACAGAAATATGTGTGTTATGTATTCATGTATTGTTATATCTGCAGCACCAGCTGATTTTAACTCTGTTGAAGAGGATATTTAGAACTTGTCATTATTTCAATAAATTTGACAATTTTAAGCTTGACCTACCACTTTCTTAGAGTGATGAGGGACAGGTGGGGCTTGAGAATGCCCCCTCAAAGTGGGGAATGAAAGAAAAAGTTTGAGAGCCACTGATCTAGTTTGTTAACTACCACAGTCACAAGTTGGGTCGCGATAGTCTGTCATTTTTAAAAAGTGGGTCCCAAGAAAAAAAGTTTGAGAAACACTGTTAAATCTAGCCGAGTCTGCATGGCTTCAGTCCCAAGCTTGTCATTGTCTTTGCACTTGGCATGTCATTGTTGATTCTTACTGTATAAGAGGTTAGGGAGGTGATCTATAATAGCCTTTGGTTGAGCTGTCGGAAGAATGGGATTAATTTTAATGGAACAAAGAGATATCATACTATACTGGGCTGTAGACCCAAAGGGACATTTTTGGATTATTGACGAGTCAGACCAAAGGGGCTTCGGAGCAACGCGCAGCCCCCCCTGCAGCGTGCCAGCGAACGGAAAAATGAACAAAACAAACCAATTAAATATCAACTTAAAAAGGCATGTAGTTGTAGCGCGTTTCTTCTGTGAGAGGTGCAGCTCGTGTGTGTTGCTGTCCTCAATTTAGTGCTGAAGCGGACAATGCGAAGTTACCTAGAATGTTAACTTTGAACTCTTATATTCAGTAAAGAAGCACTACACAGGTAAAACCATTGTAGGCCTATGTTATAAAAAAAATTTCTTCATCTATTCTTTTACTCCGCTATACTCAACGTGGAAGTTAGGAAAATCGCCCTTCTGGGTTGTGTCAATATTACGAAATGTGCACTCGCAAGCATATCCCATGCAATTTCCGGTCAGATACAAGGCGGGGAACATACAAATAGCGGGGAACATAGGACCCGGGGAACATACTGTAGGTACGCTCCCGTGCTCACACGCAAAGATATCTATTTACCTATCGCATCCACCAGTGCCTATTTATCTAATCACACACACAAGTTGCGTTTGTTGAATCACGTCATCCTAGACTAATTTTCCTGCTTATTGTACCTAGCCTGCCCAGCCAAATTTTGCTAGGTCATTAAGTGTTAACTGTGGGCCTACTCAGGGCCGTGGGAAGTGAGTTTTGGTTGGGGGTGCTGTAGTGGGGGGGGGGGGGGGGTGTTAAAAAAAGTTATTGTATTTTATTTAAACGCCTTTCTCTGTTAATGGACAACAGCATACTGGCATTGCATGACACAGCACAGGCATACATCACTGTCAAGAACATTATGGCTACACTAGAGAAAAAATGCGACAAAATGTCGCAAACCACAGATTGATACTAACGCAAACAAAGTAACCATCTGCTATCTGACGCTACACTATAAGGTAACAAAGTTGCTGTAGCCTTGCACCGAAATCGACGGTGAACACGAGAAATATAAAACTGTTGAACACCAACATTAATAAAACGTAATAATTATTGACGCTTCTGACATGGGTGTCAAAACAGGCTAAGACCCTATCGCACAGCATATTAGACAGAACACATTGACTCAAAACATATGCATAACATAGGCCTACACAACGCAATATTCATAGGCTAGCCTACATTAAATTGATCCACATATCACAAATATAGCCTACAACAAATGCTGACATCATAAACGCACAGTGTAGCCTTTAACCTACACTTTCAAAAAGAAGAGAAAGAACGCTCTGAGGAGGCCACTGAAACAGGCACGCAAAGACACAGATGAATGAATAAGTTCATCTACCTCGCTGAAGAGAGCTCTTGTTTGTGGATGGAGCTTACTTAATATCCATGCCACCTTTCACCGTGGTGCACCGAGACTCCCCGATAACACTATGCATCATTTTAAGCTGAAGATTGAGGCGGCCCGTGTTCAGCTCCTTGGGAAACTCACAGTAATATCAGCTAGCCTACTTAATATGGCATATTGTCGTACCATAAAGCTAGCGTCATAGGATATCTCCCTCAGGTTTGTTTTGTTAATTTGTTTAGTTTTTGTTTAGATCTCCCAGGTCTAATGTAGGCCTAACATTTTTTAGTGCATAATAGAATAATAGACAGGGGGACGGAGAGCTTCTTTTTTTTCTGATCGTGAGTGGTATGACATATAAATACGCGTGCTTTCCTGCAGGCTGCCGCACCCCCAGCACCCCTACTTCCCACGGCTATTTTGTAAAAGCGTTTAATGATAATACTGTCCTAATCAAGGTTTGAAAATCTGAGGTTCACAAGCCACTGTGGCCTTGGTGCTCACTTCTTTCAATATTCTGCTTTGCATCTGACTAATAGCGATTTTCATTTAACCTATGGCCTGTCAAAATAATCTTAGCATTCACAGCAGTGGCGTCGTTAGACCTGGGCATTTGGGGCTATAGCCCCGGATCCTCTGGGGATAGCCCCGGTGTTATACGGTAACTGGCTTTCATGTTAACTGGCTGACTGTTTACTTTGCCTCTGGAGTTAACGCAACCGCCCCCTTCTCTTGCAGGTGTGTTCAGCTGATGATTTAGCCTCCGATACCTGGCCGCAGATTCGTCTGTTTAACTGAAGTTCAAATAGACATGTTTGTGATGCTGCACTTTGTTGTTTAATAAAGCTTTACAACACGATGCGTTGGAAGTGTCAGGTTGTCTGTAGTAGGCTAGGCTACATGCGCTGGACCATGAATATGCCACCAAATAAATAAAACTAAATAAACTCCACGTAGGTCTCGAACCACTACTAAATTAAACTACGTGCATGATAACCTGACATTAACCTGCTCGCGCCACTATCTATGCATATCCATCTATGGGCCGTCAACAACAACAACAACAAAAACTCTAATCGTGAATGAAATGAAGCCCCGTAGAAGAGACTTTTGTGTTTTGTGTCCATTGTGTGCATTAACAGCAGCGCAAGAAAATCTGACGTGATCTGGGCAGGTTTAGAATCATTTGTTGCAAAATGTTGCAATTTCAATTCTCCTCTATGCTATTACTCATTGCTGTTTCGTGCTTCTACTAACTAGCCTTAGCGAAATAAGTGTACAGAAGGACAAATGGATATTAGACGTTTCTTTAGAGAAAAAAAAGGGCAGAGCAGGGACAAGAAGTGGAAACTCACAGTGTGTCATCTCCCGCAACCCAGGAGGACATTTCGATCAGCTCAGTTTCAATATTTTGTGATTTAGGCCTACTATTGAATCACACGCGCAGTAAATATGGTAAACCTGACCTCGTTTGAGGGGGCTTCCAAGCAATGCATGTTGGGCCTGATTTTGAAAGAATGGAACTTTTTCTTTGGGCAAAAGTTCGTGATAGCCTACACAACCCAAATGCATTGCTTCCAAGGCACCCATAGCCCATTAATTGAAGGGGATGACGTCCAAATGTTTATCCCGAGACGAACGCTCACACCTGTGCACTTGACAGAGGTGCATGACGATGTTTATTCTACAGGCTATTTTAATAGCCCCGAATGTTTTAAATAGCTAACGACGCCCCTGATTCACAATGCAAATTAATTTAGTATTTTACGCAGTGGAGAAAGTGACAGCGCACGGCAAGAAAGAGCGTCCAAATTCACCCATTTGTCTCTTTTGAACTTGCGAAGTAGCCTACTCATCACACAGGCATTACATGTATCACATCACATGAAAGAGCTTTTTCTTAGCTTTTAAACAATGTTAGCCACTAGTTCATACATGGGCAACATACGGCCCGCGGGCCACATCCGGCCCGTGGGCTTTCCCTGACCGGCCCGCGTAAGGTCCGTGAAAGAACAATAGTCAAGAGCCTAGCATAGAGATAATGCATGCAAATCAATATCGTTGTTTTTATTTTGAAAACGACTGCTATTTGTACGCCCATCCATTTGTGCGTGGATACGACGTAAACACCCTTACTGATGTGCTGGTAAATAGAATTTATGCTTCTGCGTCGACACAATGCAGTTGCCTTTACGTCGGCGTAAACCTTTCAAAGTTTTATGTCTCTTATGTCTGCGTCGCTCACCACCGCAAAGGTTGTTAGAACCAGTGTTCGAATTACGTGGGAGCCAGAGGGAGCCGAGCTCCCATAGAGTGAGGATTGGCTCCCATGAAAGCAACAAAGTCGAAAATCTGAGGGGGTCTCTTATATCTGAAGGTGTCTGGCATTGTAATTTAATCTTAAACAACCGCTCATTATCTATCCCTGTGCGATCTCTTACCATTACAGACGTGAAATTTAAATATAGGCTACTACAGGACATAGACCTGCTCTTGAACGCAGCATGACACTTCACCACCACACCACTACTATATGAGCAAACCGCATACGATCGATTTGACAGCACTCGCAAGTCTGAAGAGTACCCTGCTTTGATGAGAATGTTTATTTAGGCGTTCATTGGGCTAGCCTACATGGGTTGATACGTGCGATAAAGTCCTGTTTGCTGTTGAACTTGCGCCTCTTCTATGTTGATTAACAAAGCCATAAAGTATGGCCCATAATGCAGCTTACTTCAATGATTCTGTGAACTGATCTGTAGCTATCCTCTGTCATTCAGAGCTCCGGCAAGTTCCCAGATATTTTGAAACACCTGTTAGCAATCTCTGATGGCGGAATAGCCTATTCAATGGCTACGACAACATCTCAGTGCAAATTCCAAAATTGTTCGTCTATTTATTCCCACGGTTCAACACACGAGACGACTGAACGCCCATGTTGTTATGTGCACATTAGCCTATAATACTAGAACATAGTTTGGCTGCAATGGCTTTATTATTTTCTGCCAGTTAGTGCATTTTTCCTGTGTATAAGTTTAGTGGCGGACCGTGCGTTCAGTGGTTAGGCCTTCAATGATGACTATTTTTTGACAAAAATAATAATAGAGGGGACGTTACGGCGGAGATTTTTTTTTTACATTTCAGCGTTAAAATGTGTGCAATTTCCCAGCATTTCATGGTGGGGGAATAGTTTTCTCTCTTACGCGAGTCTGTAGCACTAGAATTTTCGTTACACAAGCAATTAATGCTCCGATTGCTTATTGGTTAACAGATCACCCTCAGCAGCAAAGTAGGCTGCTAGGCTATTTATTTACCACCCATATTTACAAGTACATTATAAACTGCTGCCTGCTGCTGCCAGTAAAGACGTGCAATGTAGTCCATGTCATATTGAAAGTGAACACCAAGTGTACTCAAGTATGGGTTTGTGCAGAATACTTTGAAATATTTAGGCTATCGGTTGCCTAATTTATGTTCATGACTCGCACGCACATATAGCACTGCCACCGGTCTACAATGATGTGTCCAAACCATTTAGTAGTTTAATCATCAGCAAACTTGCTTCAGACTGTGGCTCCCCTATTTAGTTGTAGCTCTAACGTTAACGTTACAGTCCAACTGTTCTAGGTACCACGCTGCTCCGATTACTCACGTGAAACTACAGTAGGCTATCCTACAGTGTTTGCCAAGCGTAGGCTATTTCGCGGTAGGCCTACACTATGAGAAAATGTCTCAACAGAAAATTATTTAAAAAAAATGTCACAGCACACCACCATGCTATTAAACATAAAAGTCACCAGATGTATTGCCGTATATCTATGTGTATTGCCCTAATGCTGCTACTGCTTGTTGGCTATTTTAGAATGTCTGATAGCCTGGTCTGATTTACAAGGATACAAGGATACAAGGAAGTTTATTGTCACATGCATATAGTTACTGGAAGTAAGAAATGCAGTGAAATTATGTCTGGTGTCAGCCTATAATTTCCACAAAACTCAGAGAGATAAAAAGTCAGACTAAACTAGCAGAGCAGGGAACCAAAGACAAATGACAGTTTTCACATAGATGCCGATCCAGACATCTTCACCAAAGCCACCAACTCCTCAAGCTAGCATACAGTAGAGTAACCAAGCAGACACTGCAGTCTGCAAGCAGCACAAAAACAGTTTTTATATAGAAAAGGGCCAGATAACAAGCATCTATAGTACTACTGTACTACAAGTCTATGTTACCAAATAAACATGAAACAAAACTTACCAATTCCTGCATAGGTTACCAGCTACGTGCAGAGCTAGCTGACGTTATGTGCATCTTGCTAACATGTAGTCCAGCTGACACTGTAACGTTACATTAGCCTATATTATTTTGCTTAATGAAGGCGTATCAATATATATTTTGTAAACAAAAACGGTCAATTTACTGTTCATAACTATAACCATAGTCATGTCAGTGTGACATGTACTTTTCCAGTGAATGTTTGTCTGTCTGACTGACAGAAGTTGCTCACGAAGTTCATCACGTAAAACAGACAGCGTCAAAATTCGTGATGAACGGTTCCTTTTGGAACATAGAGCTGGTAAGTCCCGCCCTATCCGCTATCCCCGCTGGACCTCTAGATTGAAAAATCGTTAATGCAAGTGAATGTGAGAAAATAATTATTTTCTGGTCCCGTTGAAATTTTGCCATGAATGTGAACATATGTTGTCTGTGAATTTTTAATATAAATGTTGGTGTAAAGATTGCTACAATTGAGCGGGTAGAAGTTTGATGCGGTTAAACTTTGTGTGAGAGCACTTTGTGGACTACAACTTTCCGCTAGACGACATCTAACTAGTTTCCCATAACAACCATCAGTTGGTCGAGATGTAGAGGGTTATTAAGATCGACTTTGAACACAGTGAACCATACAACTTTACAATCACACTGTATCATAGTGTTAATGTATTGAGTGAAGCTAGACATGTTTCGAATATTTTTGTTACCATGTGTGTTTATTCCTGCCGTTACAAAAACTAGCATCTCAGTTAATGTTAGCGATTAGAGTTAGCTCACGTCACAGGCGACATGTAGTCTTTCTCGTTGTGTCTTTTCCACAACTGATAGCCGAAGAATCATATAATATACTGTCAAACTCGTAACATGAAAAATTATATAAAAAATTCACAGACAACATATGTTCACATTCATGGCACAATTCAAACGGGACCAGAAAATAATTATTTTCTCACATTCACTTGCATTGACGATTTTTCAATCTAGAGGTCCACTCGGGGTTTAGCGGATGGGCGGGACTTACCAGCTCTATAGAGTGGTGAAGTCCCGCCCCTTCTACTTCCGGTCCATGGGACCTATCTTTCAAAAAATTATGAACGGGAGTTAATGGAGAGATAACAATTATTTTTTGGTCCAGTTTGAATTGTGCCACAAATTTCACATATGATGTGTGTGAATTTAAAAGATAATTTTTCACGTCAAGAAAGTACTGTTGTTCGATAGACTTCAAAAGTTATGTTGGTTTTGTGTGAATCCACTCAGTGGACTACATCTCTCGTCTCGAACGATGTACGTCACCAACGTAATGAAACGATAAGAGCTGTTATGCTAGTTAACGGTTGCATCTTGCTGCCTGCTATGTCACTTAACAGTATGTAATGTACAGTCTATGGACGAATACAACTTACCTGATGTGTTTAATCATCTGACTCATGGTATTTTCTTCGGCAAGGAAAGCCCAATTAAGACCTGTTGCTGGTATGCTTGTACAATCTAGTGTGGCTGTGAATGAGCTAACGTCACTAGCGCGACTGATGGGTTTGTAGTCGTTGGAATTACGATCTTTCACAATGTTGTAATTCAATAGTTACGAAACAAACTGCAAATGTCTTTACATGAAAAATTGTCTTTAAAATTGACAAACATCATATGGGTAATTCAAGGCACAAGTCAACCGGGACCAGAAAATAATTTATTTTTCGCCATAGACTGCCGTTCAAATTTTTTTGAAAGATAGGTCCCATGGAGGCAAACGGAAGGGGCGGGACTTCACCACTCTATTGCAGGCCCAGCTGCAGTCAGACCTGCCTACCTCGCCATAACAGGTCGATTTGATTGGCTAATCAGTCAGATGTAGCCATCAATCAAGCCGAATCCAAACATATGATTTCTAATGGTTGCTTAGGTACCGAAAACGCAGTGATTCCTTGTGAAGGCCTGATGCGGGACTTAACAAGAGAAGACGTGCGATTGGATAAAAATGTACCGCACCCCCTCACTATTTGTTCACACAATCTGCCAATCAAATCACATATCGGACAGCGGTGGGATATCAGTAGTCGAGAACGATCGGGGAAGGAGAAGCAGAAGCAAATAATACATGCTAAAGTACAATGTTATTAAAGACACTATTATTTTTCATTTGTTTGAAAATAGTTAGGCCTTCAGAGAAGGCTTTGAAGGCCCTGACGGTCCGCCACTGCTCAGTTATACTACATGCATTATTGTGTTTGACACTGAGGATAGCCTATCTGAGACGGTGGTCTGGTTCAAATGAGTTAGCCTAGCCTACGTTGTGAAATTGAGAATGGCACTCAGAGTAAATCCTTTAGTCTATCTTTATATTGTGAAATTGAAATTAAATATGGAATATTACAATCAATAATATGTTGAAATGAATTAAAAGGAATCAATTTCTATGAAAAATCTCTATTGTGTGCGTGTGTCTAGGCCTATTGTGCGCATATAGGCTACTGCGCAAAAGCGCCACTCGCTATTTAATTGTATCGCCTTGTTAGGCTATGCGCGGGGTGTGCCAACTTTTTATGAGATAGAGAGACCCCCTTAAAGACAAAAAGATAATTCGGGCCCTGGTTAGAACGAACTCCTACTGCTGCTCGTTGGCGATACGAAGTGTTCATTTCAAAACGTCACTGGCAGATAGACAGTTTACAATCGGATAACCCCGTAATTGTAACCAAATGTCTGAGTTTATTTGCAAAGCTTATGTTAGCGAACTAGTATGATGCCACAGGTTGCTTGAAGCAGCCGGTGTTCCAGTTTAGATGGTGAGCAGGTTAACTTGTGATATTTGCATAAAATCCGTGAATATTCAACAAGACCCTTCCTACGTGTTAACGATTTGCTCTGCCTCCGCCCTTCCAGTGCTGGAGATTCACATTTTCACAAGCCTACAGTGCATGACAGAATGTGAAGCAAGATCTTGCCGAAAACATGCGGGAATCGATATGTATAATGCATGTCTGCTTAAGCATCCACACAAAATGTTGTGCAAACAGGAAATGTGTCAAAGTAAATCAGCGAAGGTTTTGTTGGGTTTCGAACATGAGTCTCACTGAGGCAAAATGTTCTAAACATTAAGCACTATCACCACTACACCACAGAGAGCAACGCTTGTTATTAGTCTATTAGACTAGTCTACTAGCTTACTAGCTATCCTGATGTCCATGTTAACTGGTGATAGCCTATAACATGAGCAAACACAGCGAATGCATGCCTTGAATAATGCAGATTAATTTTGCCTCAGAAAATTTGCATCACAAACAGTAACAAATTACCCCATCAGACGTTGCTCGTTTTTTGTGCAGAAAGCAAAAATTATGAAGATCACTTAGGCCTCGAACTGCTCACTAAAATAGCAAGCTAGCAGCAATAGTCCACCCTGCTAACCAATTACACCACTGGTTATTTTGTATCTAAGCAATAGCATGGTGTTCCTATTAAATGAATGTAGGTCTATGTTGTCTTGTGACAGCTTATTTGTCAATCGATCAAGATATTCATTATAGAAAACATCTAGGCTAAGTGAATGTTTTGCAACAGGCTGCTGAACTAGCAGTAAGTAGGCTAAACTATTTTCTAATTTAGGCTAAGTGGGAATCTGAAACAGCAACATCTGTCATCAAACTCTCTCATCAAAGTTTTGTAATATATGCTACCATGATAACCATTTTGTGTCGTCAAATTAGGACCAACAAATTAAATAATATTTAACTCGGAGAAAATAAGTTTCATGTGTTCACTTCAAATCATTAGACAGCTCACTGCATAACTTCACCGAGACATGACACTAAGTTACTGACGTATGACTGACATATTTCATATTATTAACCCCCAAAACGGAATAAAGTGTTAGTGGGACATGCCAGTTTGTTGTACATCAGTTAGGTTTTGGTATGTGAGGCAAAGATGAACCTATTTTGTTGTTTTGAGGCTTGCATATGCCCATGTTAAATTGTGATGGCACCAGTTAACATGGGCGTATATTTCTCACTTATGTTAACCTGTGTTAACTTTGACTAACAGTTCAATATATACATAGAAATCTGACATTGATTTCAGTAGCTCGTAGTGTAGTGGTATAGACGATGTAGAAGCTAATCCAATGAACTTTCTTGTCCATGCGTGGTTCGAATCCCAGCTAGATCGCTAGTTTTATTTTTTTCCATTCATTCAGTATGTGTCATATTTGTGGATAATGCTTAAACGGACATGTATTAGACATACACTGGTGATGTTTTCAGCGATATCCGTTATATTGTCTCACTTGCAAACACTTCGTGAAAATGTAGCATAATATAAACCTGCACTATCGGAGGCAGAGCAGATTAAGAAGTAGGCAGGGTCTTGTTGAATATTCACTGATTTTATGCAAATATCACCAGTTAAACTGCTCACCATCTAAACTGGAACACCGGCTCAACACACAGAGCGAGTTGACCAATCACAGTTATGTGCATAAAGTTAAAGCAAAAACATAGCCTACATTTTTAAAATAGTTTTCTTTGTGCATGTTGAAAAACTAATGACAGCCTATTATTGTCTGCTCCACATTTTCGTAGTCTAATTCTGCATAGAGTTAATTTAATGATGGTAATGATTTAATGATGAAATATTGCTGAGTGTTGATGAAATGGTGGCACAGGCCTATCGGTTGTACTGACTCCTTCACATTTTCATGACCTAGCCTAATTATATAGATATTGTAGTAGAATAGAGTAGAGAATGAGGATTAAACTGGACATAGATTAAATATTGTCTCCCTCACATTTTCATCTGTTCTTACGACTAGTAAACAAAACCATGATTTACTTAATGTCATACAAGAACAGAATAGAATTGAACAGAATTGAGTTCAGACTTGAGTTCGGTATTTTGGGTCCGGCCCTCCTCAACAATCCTAGTTCATGTGGCCCCTTGGGGAAATTAGTTGCCCACCCCTGCACTAGTTGCTGTGATAAACGGTTCGCGAGAAAAGTACCGTTAATTCAATCATATTATTATACAGTTCTGCGCCAATCTCCCTACCCAATCTCGGTTGAATGCTTTGCGAACTCTTCCCATATTCAAACAATACATACATATCAGAATAAACAGACCTTACCGAACACAAAGGTGTAATCCCCCTGTACAGATAGCAATTCCAGAGTAATCCGGTTTTGAATTTGCAGCAAATTTCTACATGCATGTCCAACTTTGGGCTTTACATTTCATAGCAGGCCAAATAAAACATAAATGTTAAATACAGCCTAGATATCTGTAAATATTAAAATCAGATGATTTACAGTTCTATGTAATATGTCATGTTTCATGTTTTTGTCATACAGTGATGCAGGTCTACTGCTGTGAATAGACTAAATACAACTTTGATCATTTTTATGTCTACTGTATAGTTAACTTTGGCCTTGGTGCCCTGACGTGTGGCCTTTGTGCCCCCTGCCAAACATGCCCAACTGAAGGCCAAGTGGCCTTGCCCCTAAAAGTATGAAATTCCAAGCCTGGTCCTAATGTAATGTTAAGACAACTTTTCATTTATGGTTCATCAAGCTCACTCATAAACACTCGTTGCATCTAGGCTAGGCTACAGGTAGCGATATGAATTCTGGTGACCATTCAACCAGTCAAGGATTTGTTGTGAAATATTTAAATTTTGGGAAGTTTACGTAGCGTAGGCTAAAGTTAAACTGTATGTTTATTTCGTCCCCCATGCTTTATTCGTCCCGACCAGGAGGGATAAATGTGCACGTTCCACTTTTGCTTAAAGAATTCCTGAGCGGTTTTGTTCAGAGCTGAAAGTGTAACTGTGGATTACTTTGTTATAGCTCTTTGCCAGCTCAGACAAAAAAAGCAGGTCAAATTATTTTAACAGCTACAAAAATAGATGGCCATAGATAGCCATATAATACAATAAAATATATTTTAATGTCCCCATGATGGAATTTGTTTTAGCTCAGCATAGCCCACTGATGGACAACTTAGATTTAATATGTTTGTTTATTTGTATTTGCATTTTATTCAAGACATTTTACAGTATGTGAGAGTATGGTCTTTGTCCTTCAATTGATGAGTATGGTGTTTGGTGCATGGTTTTCCTAATGTATTTGTGCTAATTTAACATCTTGAGCCTGTTTCTATTTATCTGGATGTTTTGCCTCATGCCACCCTTGAATTAATCACTGCCCCACAAGGGCCACCCTTGTTAAAAATGTCTAGAATCGCCATTGGCAGCTGCTGCTCAGCCTCAAACTGAGCTTGACGACGTATCTGGGAAATGAGCAACCTGTCTGAGCTTTGCTACTCTTCTGGTACCTCACACAGCTCACATAAACCAATACTCACAAATCCATTGTCCGAAATAAATAGACTATGACACCTTGATAATTGAAAAAGCTAATGGTTAAATACAATAAAGGTGCAATGAGGCCACCAATGAGATGCTAAGGTACAGAAAATGTTATACTGAAATTCAGTGGAGATGCAGCTAGCTAATATGCACTGAAAATTACGGTATATTAATGATATGGATAATTAATTTTGTGATGGATATTCTGTATGACACACAGTATGTTGTGGATCACATTGTCACAGACCTACAATACAACACAACATGCAACTGCCATATAAGGGCACTGTACATTTTAACTGTTGAAATGTTCATGGTTTGTTATGTGTCCCTCACAGGTCATGTAGAGCTTAAAACCACACAGCCACACATCTCTCCTTCAGCATTTTTGTTGCAAACAAAATCAACCGAAGCCTACTCAGATGATGTGATGGACGAGGCACTATTGCTTATCTGTCCATCATCGTACAAAGCCCAATTTGGTCCGAACAGCTCTCTCAACATTGAGAGTTTTTATGAGAAGACTGATTTCGAGAACACTAGCAGCAGCAATTATTTGGTTTACCGTCCAGATACTGACCAAGGATTCAAGATTCAAGAGATTTATTTGTCACTTGCATACCGTAAAACTTCAAATAAAAGCTGAGTCCCAAATAGACGTCTGTCTCTTTTACATGCCCGGTGAGGCAGGCTAAATTTGGATAAATAAAGGCCGGTCTCAAAAAGAGTTTTTTTAGTTTCAGGTTTTTATTTAATCTCCTAAACAGGGGTGCTGCTAGATAATTTGGGCGCTATGACAGACAATAATTCTGGGCCCCCCTATAATACATATTATTATTGGGGGGTGAGGGCTCTCTGGGGGCTCCCTGTCAGTGCTGGGCCCTTTGAATCGTCCTTAACCCCCCCCCCCCCCCCCCACCACCACCACCGGTGTTCCTGCTCCTAAAACCCGGCAGAGCGTCTGTTTAAGCCATTTTAATGGTGCTGATTGCACACGCTAAACTTTTGATTATATAGGATTAATAAAGACATGGCGTGAAAGCCAGAGTTCCAAATTGTTTATTTTTTATATGGACAAGGTATTTGCTATGTCCTACATCGTTCAATCCATCCGCTCCCAAAAATATTTTATCTTGTCATGACAACGATAGGCCAACGGTAAGCTTATACTTGTTTTTATGCTGGCAAAAAAAACGAAAGGGTTCACAAAGGTTGTTCTTTTTTCTAAATGCATTTCTTTCAATACCACCATGGCGACAAAGAGAAAGAAGTAGGCTATGATTTCACCAAACGAAATTCGGTTGAAATTGTATGTTTCATTCATCCCTCATGCTTTATTTGTCACGACCAGAAACTAAAATGAAACATTCGGCACGACACATTACAGTTTTGGTCAAGACTGAAAAGGCAACTGTGACAAAATTTTATCTTTCAGTGTGGTACAATGTATTTGTAAATTATGTTTGAATAAAATGAAAGCCTGTTTGTCTGTCTGTCTGTATTTGGATCGTTATCTCCAACACTCAATGAAGAACATCTCAACACTAAATGATCCATAAGCCTATCATTGGATAGCCTAGTGATATGGGTAGGCGTTCAGTGTATTTGAAATAATTCGATAATAATTATTTCAATTGTTCAATTTCAATTTAATTTCACTTATTGAGTGCCAAAACATTACACATGTCTCATGGCGCTTTACAGAATGTTAGACAATCAGAGAAAAGAAAAGAAGGCCCATGGGTAACAGGGGTGAGGAAAAACTCCCTAGAATTGGAGATACATATAGGAAGAAACCTCGCAGATCCATGACTCAAGGGCCTGACCCATCTGCCTAGGGTCAGTTACAGAACAGTAAGGTCTGTATACATGATAAATGCATACGTTTGTCAAATGTAGAGAATAGAACATGGTGTTTAAAGCCACCTGAGGTGTATGTTACAAGAGGTGGGATGGTTACATAGCCAGTATGAGAATGCATGATTAATGACTGCACACAGTACACTCCCCCTACGCATAACTATTACTATGTGGTGTTCATGTCTACTGGACCAGAGTGTATAGTAGGTGCTATTTGTCTGTGTCTGTGTGTCTGTATGTGTGTGCCTGAGTGTAGGTGTCTGTGTGCTGGAATGTTGTTTTTCTGCACCGGGTAATCCCACACAAAGTTACAAAATTGTTACATTTCAAGCACCTGTTCTGATTATATTTTAAGAAATAAGTAAATATAATGTTCAAAATCTTCTTTTTTTTATGATGTCCTTGTTTTTTCACAAAAAAACGAAAATGATCATATGATCATAAATGTGATCTCACAGGGGTAAATGGCAAATATGAACCATAAATGATGTCTATATCGTTGGTGATTGAGCTAAAGTAAACATCTGTGAAGTATTTTAACGTAAATTGTTATGGCCAGAGGCAGACATCCTGGGTTCAGGAAGTGAAAGTCCTGCCTTATATTATTTCTACCTGTGCACTTAACACAGGTGATATCACTAATTATCTGATATACCTGGCCGCCAGAGCATGCCTATGGCTCTGCTGGCCGCTAATCAGAGATGTAAAAGTCCGGCTTCAGAAAGTAAAAGTCCTACCATATATAGTTATGTGCGCTTAATACAGGTGATTTCACTAATTAGCTGATCTACCCTGCTTACAGTTTTTCTGAATGCTTAAACACAACCGTGATTCTTATAGCACAATTTCTAAGGAAAATTCCGGTATTTAGCACTTTGAGTCCCTTTTCTGGTTTGGTTTGGATGAACTAGAGTGGTGGACACCGAAATTTTGACGATTGGTCCTGTCTCGACTTTTCTGACTCGTTTTGAATCACCTTTGACTAGTCAGAGTGGCTGCCTACAGGCATGCTGAAACATGTCCTAAAACAACCCTTAACGTTCGTTTTAAAAACTGTGCAACTCACCGAGCTCACTGCACTCACACTGGCCAATAACAGTTTTTAGCTCAACTTAGTACAAAATGTTGACCTTTGTTAATCTTTCTTAACCTGTTAGTTAACCTTACTTTGCAAACCAATTGCCCTTGAAGGCCCTTACAGACTAATTCTGGAATAGGAATTGCTGCAAGGACTTGGGCAAACAATTGATTACTAAGTGTAGCGCACTTACTGTACACTAGTGAGAATTCCTATTTAACCTAACTTGATCATTACAAGTAAAGTATAGTGTATGTTTATTAAACACAACACTTGCATTGAAGGTGTGTTAACTAATGTTACATTTCCAACAATGCATTTCCAGAATGCCACAGTTCCGGCCCACTTATTTGTAAAGACATCACATATTAATCCTTACTGAAATTCAATAAGTAAGGGATAATGGACACGGTGGTCTGTTCACAGAAGTTAATGCACGGTCGAGGTTGTAAAACAGCCCCGACGCGAAGGAGGGCCGCTTAAACCTCGTAAGGGAATCCATGTGCTTGTTACAAATTGATTGATTGGGGGTGAGATTCAGGGAGTCAACTTTGGAATTTAGCCAGGAGTCCAGAGACTTAATTTTCCAAGGAGGTTTCCCATTGAAGTACTAACCATGCCCACATCTGCATAGTCTCAGTAATTTAGCAAAGACCGCAGACATGCAATGCAATTCCATTAGTTTTAGTTCTACTCACAGGATTAGTGTTTTGGATAGTCCTCTACTTGATGGTGTGATGCATCAACATAAATTATTACACATAAATTACACAACAACAGCATATTTAGCCCAAGTGTCACCGTCACTTTGTTAAATATTGTATTTTAAAATTGAATTTCAGTAAGGATTAATAGGTGATCCCTTTAGATATGTAGGCTGGGGCTGTGGCAATCTGGAAATGCACTGTGGGAAGTGGTATATTAGTTAGCTGAATTGTAGCACAATTTCAATACACGTGTTGTGTTTAATAAACATACAGTATACTTTACAGTACTTGTAATGATCAAGTTAAGTGAAATAGGATCTCAGTAGTGTACTGCACAACTAAGTAAGCATCTGCTTGCCCAACTTGCAATTCCTATTCCAGATTAGTCTAATGTCAAGGGCAATTGGTTTGCATGCTTTTTTAAAGTAAGGTTAACCAACTATAGTGATAAACCATGGTTATCATGATTAGCCATGAAAACAAAAAAACATGGTCATGGTTACCCAAAAAACCATGGTTATTTTGTCATAGTAAAACCAAGGTTAATTTTCGTAAGGGGGAACACCTACTGAATAAGACTCTAGTGATGTGGAAAAAGCACATTTGTTAATCGTTAAGTAATGTTACATACATACAAAAACATACACTATATTGCCAAAACTATTGGATCACCTGCCTTGACTCGCGTATGAACTTAAGTGACATCCCATTCTTAATCCATAGGGGTAAATATGAAGGCTTTCCACAAGGTTTAGGAGTGTGTTTATGGGAATTTTTGACCATTCTTCCAGAAGCGCATTTGTGAGATCACACACTGATGTTGGATGAGAAGGCCTGGCTCTCAGTCTCCGCTCTAATTCATCCCAAAGGTGTTTTATTAGGGTTGAGGTCAGGACTCTGTGCAGGCCTGTCAAGTTCATCCATAAGACTTAACTAAACAGTGTACTGTGTATTGTGAAGTATTACCGACAATGTGATTGGCTTGCGTGTTGACTGACAGTTCAAGAGGATATTTGCAATAACTTCAGATCAGAATTCATAACATATTATCATATTGTATGTATATTTAAAAAAATATATGAAACAAAATCACCACACCAATTATGGGTTATGATAATTAACTACATAGCCACATAGCCCATAATCCAAAGCATTACTGGTCTGAGACCCCCAGAGAAGGTAAAGTGTGAACAGGAAGAAAACTGAGGCCCCATCAGAGCTGAAGTGCACCAGAAAGAGATCTGAGTCCTCTTTCAAATGAACTCACAAGGTGAATACAAAATGAACTGAGTCCCTTTTGTTTTGGTCCACTTTCTGGTCCCCTTTTAGTGGACTGAATTCAGGGACTATAAGGGACTATATGTGAAAACACCCATAATAAGCAGATTCATACCGCGTCTGTAACAGTATCATACAGAGCTGGACCAGTTCTATTGGCAGCAAATCTGTCAAACAGACCAATTTTGTCGACACCGGATCGGGTACATTAGGCCAGGGGTTCACAAACTTTTGCCGGGGACCCCTCATGGAGTGGAAAATTCTCCAAGGACCCCTCAAAATCGCAACACATAAAACTTAAGTTAATCATGTAGCTGTATAGCCTTTTTTTCTGTTAGATGCTTATGTTATATGTATTTTAAAAACATAGAGTTCTAATACCACAATAGTCATATTAGCAAACTTTGACAGTATGTAGGATTTTTTTAAAGGATTGTTGTTTCTTTGTCAAATGTAGGCCTATTGTGTTAAACACATAGTGTTTGCTTCACATAACTTTAATTTTGTTGGCGGTTAATTAATAGTAAAGTGTTTTGACGTATTGATGCAACGTATCAGCAGATCAATTGGGCAAATACTAATACTGTAGCATTTTTTGCCATATAAGACAATTTCATATTTTGTAGCAAACTGTAAGGGACCCCCTGACAATGTGCTGTGGACCCCTGGGGGTCTCTGGACCCCACTTTGAGAACCAATGCATTAGGCAGATCTGTGCCAGATTATGTCGTAGGTCTGTCCTAGTTCCATTCCAGTGTATTTTTGCTATCTGGGCTGTGATTGGGGGATAATATTTTTTGAAGATGACAGTGATCTACAACAACCTGCAACAGCCATCTGTGTAAGAGGACTGCACTTTTTAGCTGTTGAAATGTTCATGGTTTGTCAAGTGTCATGTAGAAACATGACCTCAAAACCACACATCCCTAATCTGCATGGGTATACTCTTTCTCTTTTTCTCTCTCTCTCTCTCACACACGCACACACATGCACCTTCTGTTGCCTTTTCTCATAACTGCCTTTTCACTGTCCTCTACTTAAGTTCAGTAGCCTATGCAGCAGGCTGTGTGAGATCAGATCAGTGCTGTTGCCATATTCCCAGGTGACTTTGCATTCCCATAAGAGTGAGCACTGCTCCACAGCAGGATCATCTACCAAGAGCCAAGACTTTACCAAGTAAGTAACAAATCCATGTCTGGGAATATGCCTTTCTATAGTTGGTGTAAAGTTTCAATATAAGTGTTCAATTATATTTGAAGAGTATTTCCTTACTTAAATGGATATTCTTACATAGACACTGCATAATTTCTCATTTATACAGAAAATATCATATTAATGTTTGGGTAACACTCCATAATAAGGTGCCATAATAAATAGCAAACTAGTAATTACCTAACCCTTTGTTAATATTTGTTAATTGTTACTAACATATCTATTTGGCACAAGTTAATAGTTTTTTAATCATTAATTAAATATTAGTTGTTTGCATAAAATCTGTATGTTAATGTTTTAGCAAATCGATTAACTAATATTGTATTAATATGTGTTAATAGTTAACTAAATGTCTTTTTGGCACTAATTAACAGTTATTTGCATCATTTAAATGTTAAATGTTTATTTGCAAACTATATGTTAATAGAAAAGTTAATGACTTATTATTATTTAACTAATTGTTATTAAACTGTGCTTCTGCCTATCCCAATATGAACCGCTCTCCATAGGACCCTTACAATAGATAGATAGATAGATAGATACTTTATTGATCCACAAGGGGAAATTCAAGAAAAAAACACGGAGCTACCTTGACATGCTGCCACTGTTGTCGGCGCCGGAACCGCTTGCAATAAAGTTGGTTAAGCTTAATTAATATATTAGTAGTATACAGCTATAAGCGTGGGGCCCCTTATAATGAAGTTGGTTAAGCTTAATTAATATATTAGCAATATATAACTATCAGTATGGGGGACCCTTATAATAAAGATGGTTAAGCTTAATTAATATATTAGTAGTATATAGCTATCAGTGTGGAGCCCCTTATAATAAAGTTGGTTAAGCTTAATTAATATATTAGTAATATATAACTATAAGTATGGGGGACCCTTATAATAAAATTGGTTAAGCTTTATTAATATATTAGTAATATATAACTAGTCAGACGGTGAAGGGACTGAGACCAAAACTGGCTTATCACATTTATTCCTTTAGGAAAAGTTAAAAGTAGTTGAATGGGCTATATTACATGCATCATTCCTATACCATCACTGTCAGCCCTACTAGCAAGGGAGACATGAGACATGGAATGTTCAGGTGCACAGAACGAGTTTATTAATATTCTGAGACTCACTAAACACTCACAGACGTAGACCATACGGAGGTAATGCATAAACATAATGCTAAACTAAATGTACATTAATTTCCTGCTATACTGAATTGCACTTTCCATGCACACTAAGCTAAACCACACTGAATGCATGGAAAGTTGCTAGCGGAGTTTACAGCTAGTAGCTAGTCACGTAAGACTCAGTGTGTATGAACTCGTGGTCAATAATGAAAACATTAATAAACGTTCTCTAAGTTGCTAGAATTGCACCCAAATCTTAACAATACATGTAAAGTAACATAATACAGGTGGTATATCAAAGTTTTCAACTTAAACATTTTACAGTTACAAAATTGAAACTAAGTGGGGAGAGCTTTATACAGTCAACCTACGCAATGCAGAGCATACCGCTTCTGATCGGCTATGGCAACAATACAAGGACAAAACGCAGCATAGCTGCAGTATAGCGTTTCTCCAAAGGGGGCTCCAAAACACCAATCTCAATAAAGCTGCTTAATTACGGCGAAAATCACATACTGTACAAACACTAAACTACATTTCTAACTCTGTTACACCCCCTCCCCTGAATTTCACAAAATTCAAGCAGCAACCAAATAGTACTTCCAAAGGCAAAGAGTACACTACTTTCAAAGACTAGACAGAGGGTCACCAATTACAGGACAGCCAACCACAGAAGTATCCAATAAGGATGAAGTGGAAGAAGAGGAGCACAAACTCTCACACAAGCAACCACTGGCAGTAGGTGCCTTATACACCCCACAAGACCATAAAGCCATAAACCATAAATTATCCACAAAGCTAATCAGAAAAGCTAGATAAATAATAATATGTCATTAACTTTTATATTAGCATATAGTTTGTAAATAAACATTTAACATTTAAATTATGTAAGAAATAACTGTTAATTAGTGCCAAAAATATATTTAGTTAACTATTAACATATATTAATACAATATTAGTTAATAGATTTGTTAAAACCTTAACATACAGATTTTATGCAAACAAGTAATATTTAATTAATGATGAAAAAACTATTAGCTAAAAAAAAAAAAAAAAAGCTATTTATTATGGCACCTTATTATGGAGTGTTACCAATGTTTGTGTTGCTGTATGAGTAAGCTATTCTATCAATTTTCCTAACTGCTGTGCATTATAAATACTATAAAGGCACTAATGTTTTATTTGTCATTCAAAACATAGAAACATAAGCATTATTTAATTTAATAGTCATCTATGAGATTTTGATGTTGAAGTGCTGGCACCACACATATCTCAAATTAGGGCTGCACAATTATCACAATCGCAATATGAACCAACGCAATTATCTAATTGCAAAAGTCATAATATCATGCAGTTAGTTTTGTCACATGTATGACTTTTATATGCACGTCATCCTCCTTGACTGTGCCACTTCTGGTTGGTGGGCGTGTGTATGTGAGAGGGGCACAGACATTCTGATTGGTGAGCTTCACAGTTAGTCAGGGGTGCTGTGCTTCTCGTTCACTGGGCGTGCTCACCAATCAGGGGTGGCACAACTTAAAAAGACATTTAGAATAATTAACAGAATCAATTCATTCATATTCAAAAATCATATCGCAATATAGGTCAGAAAAATCATAATTAGATATTTTCTCCAAATTGTGCAGCCCTAGTTCAAATGCAAAAACACCTATGTCTAGCAAAATAGCTCTCAACCACATGCATTGAATTCTTTATTTAGGTATGTTTAGAGCGTATGGTTAAATCATTTTTGATAAATTATACATTATTCAGTTGTTATGAAATTGTATTCATTACAATTCTATCATCAAGCCATTACAAGTTTCAAACAGATATGTTTCAATTTTTTTTTTGTGATTTTAACACAATTTCCGTTGGCAGTTAGCACCTTCAGTGTCTGTGAGGTCTGAGCTCAGTACCACAAACACACACACAGACACAGACACGCATTAACCTGCACGTGTACATCCTGTGAACTGAAGAGGAGGCCATGCTCACATACATGAACTCAACCCCCCCCATCCAACCTGCACCTAAACATGCTGCGTCTTCCTTTCACTTTTCTTTTCTGAGCCTTTTCCCAGTGACTATTGCGACATTGTGGTTTTTTTAGAACTTAAGTTTAGTGACTGCATTCAAGCTGCACACAGTATGTTGTATCTTTGTTCCTTGTAAAGGGTACATGTTATCCCACTGTTCATTGAGCTCCACTGACTCCATCACCTGCATCAAATTCAAGTCACTAATGCTTGCATCCAAAGAGATTGCTGAGTCTGCACCCACTTACATAAGTGCCCTCATAAAAGCTTGTGTTACCGCTCGGCCGCTGCACTCCTCCAAGGAACGTCGTCTGCCACTGCCGTCCCTAGACCCGTGGCAATCCAAACTTTTTTCATCTGTGAACTCTTCCAAGGATACAGTATATTTTATCCTAACACACTTAACACGCACTTACAATACACTTACCTCTCTTCCCTCCTCTACCTCCTTCTTCTACCACTTTCTCTATCACACTTTCACTAGTACTTATAATGTCAGCACTCCTGTCCTCTAGTAATATTGTGCATTCCGTTTGTCCATTGTGACAACCAGGGTAGGAATTTCACAGCGGCCACGACGGCCATTGCCCCTTGCGTTGGCCGTGATGCCCCTTTGAAAATCAGAGGTTTACAGGCCACTGTGGCTTTGGTGCCCCCTTCTTTCAATATTCTGGTTTGCGTATGACTAATAGCGTATTTTATTAGTCTATGGCCTGTCAAAATAATCGTAGCATTCACAACGCAAATTCATTTAGTCTTTTACACAGTGGAGAAAGTGACAGCGCACGGCAAGATAATAGGGTCAAAATATGGTCTTAAATATTGAGAGCTTGTGAAAAGATGTTCACATATGTAATAAAGTTTTGCAGCTGTGCAAAAGGAGTTCTGCATGAGCAAAGAAATTTCGTACCTGTAGAAATATTTTGTACATGTGTGAAAAAAATATGTACCTGTAGAAATATTATGTACTTGTGTGAAAGAAATGTGTATCTGTAGAAATGTTTTGTACATATGTGGGGGGGAAATGCGGATTTGTAAAAAATATTTTGTACACCTGTGGAAAAAAAATGTACCTGCACAAATACTTTGTATGTGTGTGAATCTCCTACGCGACACCACGCGCGGCAGTAAAATTAGGGTCATAAGTCCGTAAATCAGTTTCACAAACTTGTACTTTCAGTGTTGCGCAGGAAAGCATTGCGTAGCGTCATTACAAGTATCACATCACATGAAAGAGCTTTTTCTCAGCTTTTAAACTATGTTAGCCGTTTCGTGAACAGTTCGCGAGACAAATAAATATATGATTAAATTGAATCATATTCTAGGTTCTGCGCCCATCTCCCTACCCATTCATCTTGGTGGAATACTTCACGAACCCTTTGTTCAACACATGGCAAACCATATATCAAAATAAGCAGCAGACCTGACCGAACACGAAGGTTTAAAGCAGTCCCCATGTACAGTTAGTCGTTCCAGAGTAATCCGGTTTTGAATTTGCAGCAAATTTCGACATGCATGTCTCCAAATTTGGGCTTTAAGTTTCACAATGTGTTTACATTTTTCTACGTGATTTCATAACAGGCCAAATACAAAATAAATGTTACAAATATCGCCTACATGTCGGTAAATATTAAAATCAGAGGATATACAGTTGACTAAGAGTTTGTTAAAGTATCCTTAATGACCACAAAATGCTAAGCATGCATCTAGGCTATTTCAGTTTATTAAAGCTGAGCTGTGCTGAAATTGTTCAATACATGATTTCATAACAGGCCAAATATAAAATAAATGTTAAATATAGCCTAGATATCTGTAAATATTAGATGATCAGATGATTTACAGTTCTATGCAATATGTCATGTTTCATGTTTTTGTAATGTTTCATACAGTGATGCAGGTCTGTGAATAGTCTACTACTGTTAACTTTGGCCTTGGTGCCCTGACATGTGGCCTTTGTGCCCCCCACCAAATATGCCCAACTGAAGGCCAAGTGGCCTTGCCCCTAAAATGGTGAAATTCCAAGCCTGGTGACTAGTGTTAATTTCGTCAGACGAGACGAGAGGAAATATGTTCGTCAACGACCTTTTTTTTCATGACTAAGACGAGACGATGACGAGACGGCAGTAATGTCCTGAAACACTGACTAAGACTATCTTAAGATGCATTATTGTTGATGAAAAAAGACGACACTAAAATGTTTTGCATGAAATAAAAACTAAGATAAAATCTCTCTTAATTTTCGTCTACAAAATGAGAAGACCGAATATCTAGCTGTTAAGTTTTCAAAATATTCCGAATGAGTTCATACGCAGCTTTCCTGTAGGCTAGTCTACATGCTGTTGCTGCAACCCTGTGGCTGCAACACGAAACTAAGCTTTATGCCACAATGCTACATACCCAGAAGTTGAAGCTTCTCTCATACAAATTAACATCCCCCAGAATGTCCATACGAAAATGTTCATCATGTAATGTCAACTATTTAACTAGTTAGACTGATGATGCAAAGTTTGCTAGCAAGTAAGCTAATATGGAAAGTTCGCTAGCAAGTTAGCTATGGCTAAGATGGAGAGTCTGTTTGGGGAATGTGTTGTGTTTGGGCGCATATCGCCATCTAGCGAGGCGGAGTAAAACATTAATACTTTGGCCTACGTTTGTTCCTCAACAAACTTTTTCAGTTTCAGGACCACTTAACTAATCCTAGCTAAAAAAAAAAGATTAGACCTACTTCAACAGTAGCCTATAATTAGTCTACACAATAGGCTTACTCACTGAACCACCTTGCTTATTGTCTTTGCACTTTGCTTATTGTGTGGATTCATACTGTTTGATTTAAACTGGCATATCTTACATAGACAGTGTCGCAGAACTGTTTTTACTGACAAGTTGGTTCAATATTGCAAACAACTCATCTATATTATATTTTACCACGTCTGCTCGCGGACCACTTGGGATAGCTTGCGGACCACCAGTGATCCCCGGACCACACTTAAACACTGGTCTACGAATATGACAGTGGTCCAGTCAAATCTTTTACTGTCTATGGTCAAATCCCAGCCGAACTATAACTGTAGCTCGACTTACCTGTGCATGTACACATACTGACTGACAAAAAATCAAAATGAGTAATTATAACAGACGAGTAGCCCTGTGGACACACAATATTGTTGGAAAATTGAGATGTGTGAAACACTATTTGACTCAAATGGTAATCAGAAATAATTTGTTATAAAAAAAAGACTAAAATGTGTTGACTAAAACTGACTAAGACTAAGATACTTTTAGTTTTCTTTTGACTAAAACTAGACTAAAATGACAAGACTTTTAGTCGACTAAAACTTGATTAACAAAAATTATATTTAAATGACTAAATATGACAAAGACTAAAAAGGACATTACGTCACAAGACTAAGACTAAATTAAAAATAGGTGACAAAATTAACATTACTGGTGACAACCCCTTAACTTGTGAAATGACCAGTGTTGGGCAAGTTACTTCAAAATCGTAATGTACTATGCATTACTTATTACTGTCATTTCAAAGTAATTTGTTACATTATAATATTACTGTCTTTGAATTGTAAGGCATTACACTACTATTGCATTACTTTTAAGTTACTTTCACCAAAATATCTAGAAATATGGATTTGCCATTCTAAATGCAGTTTATTACGCTCAATGCAGCTTGCTCTTCCAAGGGAGGGAGATGTGGTATAGCATAATGACTGAGCTAGGCTTAAGGCAACAGTAGAATGCAATAGGCGCAGTGCTCATAATGCAATACAAGGAACAATCATAGTCAGCATTTTGTTAAAAACCGACAAAAGGTCAAAGTCTGGTAAATTGTGATAGAAATACTGTAACTTTAAGGCCTAGGCCTACTCATTAAAATCAATAGAGAGCCTACTATATTGTAAAGCTTTTGTGGCCAAAACGGGTACTACACTACTTTCTTAATGTCTAGTGACATATCAGGGCAATTTTATGATTAATTGAAATACATTTTTTACATACGGTTCCTTTAATAAAGACATGTCAAGATGGTGGCCTGCTGGCCATTTCGGTGCCCTAAGTGAGTGGCTTTGAGTGAGTGACATTTAAATGATAACTCAAACACCTAAAGTAAAATAAAAGGCCTATTATTTACAGACCATTACTGTGTATTTTTAAACATTAATTTCTGAAGAAATGCTGTTTTACTTATAAATGGTGCACTGTCACTTTAAGAGCATTGATCTTTACGTTGTCATAATGCCCTTTTGCCAGCTCTTGTTTACAAGCCTTATTTGTTTGAGTTACATTGATAGCACAATATTAACAATAATATGCACATTGCTTTGGAAATGGAAGTATGCAATGACATGTTGCTTCACATTTCGTTTTGCGAATACAAGTGAATTATGAGCCTGGTATCCACCTAGCTACAGTATCTGAATGGAATGCGTTTCAGTCGACTCAGCATATCATGTGCTTCATGTAGCCTAAATGCTTGGAAAACGAATGATTGAAGACCCACCAATTCTAGTACTACGTGGTGATTGAGAGAACCCAAAAGGTATCAAACTTGCATGTAACATCGTGTTAGTGCATTTTGACATTGTAAACGTTATTGATGAAGAGTGAAACGCAGTTTGCAGTAAAGCTACTATTCATTGGTTACATTTGGGTCCTTTGGTGCCCAACGCAAAGTGCATGATGCGCGTGGTGGGAGCG
Organism: Alosa pseudoharengus; assembly: GCF_046254945.1. NCBI lineage: Eukaryota > Metazoa > Chordata > Actinopteri > Clupeiformes > Clupeidae > Alosa > Alosa pseudoharengus. The sequence goes on from NW_027468718.1 coordinate 35,115,794, forward strand.
GTGGCACTGCCAGGCTACACAATCTTTTTCTGCATTTCTATCCCTTTATTCTCTTCAATTCAAGTTCACAGCACAAAAGCATAGTTTGTGTTTTATCAGGAATCAAAAAGATTAGCGTGGCACTACTTTAGATGTTTCATTAATTTACTTGTGCTATTTCGCGAGTTGAGAGATCTTTCGGTTTCGCTATTAACTATTATGTCCTTCATAGCCTTGTCTCTGACAAGCTGAAAATAATGAGCGTAGGCTTCGGTGTATTCCCGCAAATAGAGTCCGCCTGCAAGTCTGCTGCAGCCACAGTCATATTCAACCAGTATCAGGAGATAACATTACTATTTTGCGCGGATTTCTTCTCCTCTGTTCTCGCGTGGTATTTGGAAATATGTATCAAAACAAAACAAGCGCTTAATTTTGGGTTAAACTGCATTGTAACGCGCGTTACTTAAGTTTGTACCGAGTAAATATTACCCATTTTTTTTTTTTGTAATGCCTTACATTACCACGTTACCGCAAACAGCAATATATTACAGTAATTACATTACTTTTGTAACGCATTACTCCCAACACTGGAAATGACGTCACTTCTTCGTAAAAAGCGTTCTGGTTTGCATTTACGTTCATCACAACACGAGTCAGAGAGTATGGTATTCACCTCAAGTAATGTGCGTTGTCTACCGTTTGTTTTTAGCAACACAGCAACATTGCTAGCCACTTTTACCAACACCAACAGATAAACAACACATTCCATGATATTCTACAAACAAGACAACATAACACATACCTTTGAGGCATTGGAATGTGTATGAGTTATTGAAATGGACATTCACATTTGCGAAGCAGTAAAATGAAGAGTAAAATAGCACAGCTACTTAACACAAACACAGGGCGCAGCCATCTTTGTTTTGAAGTCGTAAGAACTCTCTGCCGAACTTGAGGGTCCTCATTTTTGTACAAGATCACTTCTCGTTAGCCGACTTGAAATGGGCGTGTCGATGCGTAATTTTGCGTAACTTCTGGGTATTCGTACCACTTACTGCTGGTAAGATGACATCAGGAACACACAAATAGTACTGACAGATGCAGTAGTAATTCCTAGATAAGGTCTCCTCTGCACTGTAGCTTGACTGTAGTTCTCTTGCTGTAAGTTGCTTTGGATAAAAGTGTCCGCTAAATGAATGAATGCAATACATGTAAATGTAATATCTTTGTAAGATAATAATCAAGATCATTTAAGGAGAAATCTGGCAAGTTTTCCCATAGATCTCCGTTTCTTGAGGTCACCGAGTACTGTCAGTTAGGGACCGTTCGTTATTTTTAAACGGGATCACCGGAGGGATTTTGAGTGCTTCGATCAATAGTTGCATGACCCTACCCTGCCTGCTATATAATTTTCAACGACCCTCCAGCAGCATTTTCAAAAATGACATGACCCTCCCCGGCCAATTGTCGATGTCTTCCGCCGACGATCTTACGCGCTATGAAAACACATCATATGCTACCGCCCTTAAACCAACCTCTGCTTTCTGATCTTACACATCACACTTCACCAAGATGGTGGCCATTTCAGTAGATTTACTCACTAACATTGTTGTGGAAACACAATAAGCATGGAAACTAAATGCACACTTCCTGCAACTGCATTAGCCTACTTGAAAAGTTACTCCTCTAGTAAGTATTCACATGAAATAAAACAATAAAGCATTGAGACCATTCAACAAAGCACACTGGGTAATAACAAATTCAACACATGAACTTGTTGCTATGGACTCGTCTCTAGGCTTCCTCAGTCATTGTAAAGCTGCCGAAGCTGAACATTATCCAAAACTCAATTTCTCAGACGAGCGTCAATTTGGGAGCTTGCTACACTCCTTCCTTCTCAAATGACTTGAAAAGGCCGTTTGCACAATTTCACAAATAATCACAGGGACCGAAAAATACCTAACATGCCAACTTTTTCCGAGTTAATCATTTTAACATTTCCCCGCTGTCTTCCCGTAGAATATCCCATATTACTGTAATACTCTCATAACATTAGTCCTGCATTCTGGCCTGTCTCTGTGTTGTCCCGTTGTTACCCCTTGCCCTTCCAGTGAATCAGATGTATTCAAATCATCGTTTTGCTTGCTTGAATGCGAACTCAGAGTGATGTTAACCTAGGCCTATTTAAGTTAACAACGTGGTTGTCGTGAGAGCAAGATTCATTAGCGCTTGCAGTGTTCGGCCGTAGGCTATGCCTATGTGCGCACCTGCCAGGCTACTCAGCTAGACAAAGAATTCCCCCTGTATATTCACTCCAAGTTGGCCTAACATAACTTACCAACTACACTGTAGACCATAAACTGGCTATTTATATGACCAAATGTATTTGTTCAACTTTATGAAGCAGAATTACGCACTGCTACTTGGAACGTAACACATTTTTGTTGGCAGGAGAGAGAATGACAGCGAATAACAAATTGCACTTGTTGCTGGTTACCAATACATACTATATATTTTTTTGCAAACAACAAAAACAGAAAGGATGGAGACAGCAAAGCTAGAGATGGGCAGGAACAAGGTCAATTGGTAGAAATGCTTGTCAAAACATTAGGAGCTGGATGTGTGGATGAATGAAGCACGCTTTATGTTAAGCATGCACACTGTTTAAAGGAACACGCCACCCAATGTCAGTAGTAATATATGTTCTTACCTTAACTTTCACGAGTTGAGTCATACCTCTCCCGTGTCCGTACGTGCACTCAAACGCTCTGGTGCGCGGCTGGACTGTGTTAGCATGTTGCTATGCTAGCGGGCTTTGACGGCAACTAAGCGTAGAAGTAATCAAAAACATCCACGTTTTACCGACTTAAAGACAGTTGCACGAGTAGTTGATAGAAATGCTACGGCCACGCAACGTGAAACGTGGCGATTTTCCAAGCGAATAAACCGGAGAACTACAATGTGTGGCGCAATAGCACTTGGGAGTACTTCGACCTAGCGTAGTAGTATTGTTAACACCTAATTGTAGATCGATCCTATCCACCACAGAGTTCAGAATCCATGCTGGATCGACCCTCAGCCTCTCCCTCCCCTCTGAGCGAGAGAGAGGCACACACACTAGAGATGCGCTGATCGGCTATTATTTCAACCATAACTGCATAGCAAAACTTATCATCCATCAGCCATCCATCAACACCAAAGTTTTTTGACCAATTTTCGAAACGGCACCCGCCCACCATCCGCTGGTTGTTTTAATGTAGGGGAGAACTGGTACAATTGTAACAGCGGTACAAATGTAACAGTGTTTTATTCTCAAGATATGGTGTAGCTATGGAAACGTAAACAGACACATATCATGTAATTATGTATAATCTTACAGCCATCCAAATATGAATGGTCTACTATAAATACGACCAGAGATATTAAGCAAAAAGGTGCAAAATTCAAGCATCGCGATTTTTTATTTATTTTTAACCGCAACTGTTTGTTTAAGTTTGCTTTGTGAAATTTGAGCGTGTGGACTTCAATCACATGTCAATCATATCTTCAGTCCCTCTGTTTCAAGTTAACATGAGTCCTATTTGATTTATGTAGTCACAGCACACACAAATCATAAGTTAGCTTCTATCTATGCCTATCAATCTACATGCCAGAGGCAAATATACTACCAAATATGGCCGGGAGACAGGTTAAATTGGTATTTCACTCTGTCATTACAAGTCGTTTTCATTAATTGTCCAAACGTTTCTCAGTGAATTTATTTTTCAAACCCCTTTCAGGTGTAAAAAAATAATGCTAGCGCTGGCTAATTTATGCTAACGTTAACGTTAATGTTACAGAAAGTAGCAAAGGTTAGCTTTCAGGTTCCACCAATAATACCATTTTTAATTCTGACATTAACTTCTGCAAATGTTATATGAAAGCAATTTAGCATACAATGAAGATCTACTTACCAGCAATTCTGACCACCATGGCCTCGAAAACCGACCAACTCTTGGCTGCCTTCCTCCCCTCCACCACAGTTTCTAGCAAGATGTTGACCCATAACGTTACAGAGCCGTTGAAAAAGTCTTCCTCATTAACGTTAGGTTTACTAATGCAGTCAGTCGGGGAAATGCTGGTTTTGCCCTCATACTCCCCGCCAATCCACTTAACCAGAGCAAACGTTTTACATTTGGACTAGTAGAAGCTAGTAGCTGTTAGTTATGCTTATGTAGTGAAAAAGCTGCAAACATTTTAACCGTTATTCCAACGACCTTAGAGTACTTGGTAGTGACGTATTTTGAAGTTGAAGGTAGCCTTTTTTGTAAACCCCACCCATCACTGCCTGTGTGCAAATAAGTTAATTACAGTGCATGAAAATGCACTGTACTGTTCTTCCAAAGTTTCTTATTACAGTGCATGAAAATGGACTGTACTGTTATTCCTAGGCTTCTTCTGATTCTTATTGCATTGCATGTAAATGCAATGGTCTATTATTGCTGTTCTTCTTATAATTACAGTGCATGAAAATGCACTGTACTGTTCTTCCTAGGCTTCTTCTTCTTATTAGAGTGCATGAAAATTCACTCTATTGTTATCCGAATTATTCTTATTACAGTGCATGAAAATGCACTGTACTGTTCTTCCTAGGCTTCTTCTTATTATTATTACAGTGCATGAAAATGCACTCTACTGTTATTCCAAGGCATTTTATTATTATTATAGTGCATGAAAATGCACTATACTGTTCTTCCTAGGCTTCTTTTTACAGTGCATGAAAATTCTGCAGTACTGTTCTTCCAAAGTTTCTTATTACAGTGCATGAAAATGCACTGTACTGTTCTTCCTAGGCTTCTTATTATAGTGCATGAAAATGCACTATACTGTTCTTCCAAATCTTTTTACAGTGCATGAAAATGCACTGTACTGTTCTTCCTAGGCTTCTTATTATTATTACAGTGCATGAAGATGCACTGTACTGTTCTTCCAAGGCTTTTTTACAGTGCATGAAAATGCACTGTACTGTTCTTCCAAGGCTTTTTCTTCTGATTATTACAGTGCATGAAAATGCACTGTACTGTTCTTCCTAGGCTTCTTATTAGAGTGCATGAAAATGCACTCTATTGTTATCCGATTTATTACAGTGCATGAAAATGCACTGTACTGTTCTTCCTAGGCTTCTTATTCTTCTTCTTCTAGCGCATTTAATGCAGCTTCAACCGTTTAACGTAGAAACTTCATTCAAACTATGTTACGTAGGTCTTACTTAGGACACCTGGGAAATGTATTTTTCAACTTTGTAACTTTTATACTTTTTAAACTATTAACTAGAGAATGTAATTCCAGGGAATTACGAGTGCATGAAAATGAAGCTAGGACAGACATAGCATAGCTTAATAAAAGTTGATAGTTTAGAAGTAGACAGTTTAAAAGTTGAATGTAGATAGTTTAACAGTTGTTAATAGACAGATAGTTTAATAGACAGATAGTTTAATGAATGTTGAAAGTTTAAAAGTTAAATGTAGATAGTTTAAAAGTTGTTGACAGACTGAAAGTTTAATGCGTGTTGATAGACAAATAGTTTAAAGGCTTAGCAGTTTTACTAAAATGCTAAAATGCTAACTATGTTAACAATGCTAACATGCTAACTATGCTAACCATGTGACTCAGCTAACTTAGCTAATCATTTTTAGCAATTTTGCTAAAATGCTAACGATGCTAACTAGCTAGTGAGGACTTTTATTTTGAAAAGGTTAAATTATTTGCTAGATAGATGAGGTTTATATAGTTGGAATGACTGAACAGTTAAATAGGTGGATAGTTTAAAAGGTTAAATTATTTACTAGGTAGATGAGGTTTAATGTAGTTGGAATGACTGAACAAGGTAGACGAGGTTTAATATAGTTGGAATGACTGAACAGTTAAATAGGTGGATGGTTTAAAAGGTTAAATTATTTGCTAGGTAGATGAGGTTTAATATAGTTGGAATGACCGAACAGTTAAATAGATTGATAGTTTAAATGGTTAAATTATTTGCTAGGTAGATGAGTTTTAATATAGTTGGAATGACTGAACTAGGTAGACGAGGTTTAATATAGTTGGAATGACTGAACAGTTAATTAGGTGGATATTCTAAAAGGTTAAATTATTTGCTATGTAGATGAGGTTTAATAGTTGGAATGACTGAACAGTTAAATAGGTGGATAGTTTAAATGGTTAAATTATTTGCTAGGTAGATGAGTTTTAATATAGTTGGAATGACTGAACTAGGTAGACAAGGTTTAATATAGTTGGAATGACTGAACAGTTAAATAGGTGGATAGTTTAAAAGGTTAAATTATTTGCTAGGTAGATGATGTTTAATATAGTTGGAATGACTGAACTAGGTAGATGAGGTTTAATATAGTTGGAATGACTGAACAGTTAAATAGGTGGATGGTTTAAAAGGTTTAATTATTTGCTAGGTAGATGAGGTTTAATGTAGTTGGAATGACTGAACTAGGTAGATGAGGTTTAATATAGTTGGAATGACTGAACAGTTAAATAGGTGGATAGTTTAAAAGGTTAAACTATTTGCTAGATAGATGAGGTTTAATATAGTTGGAATGACTGAACAGTTAAATAGGTGGATAGTTTAAAAGGTTAAATTATTTGCTAGGTAGATGAGGTTTAATATAGTTGGAATGACTGAACAGTTTCTCAGGCTTATAGCATAGAATGAGACTGTATGCAGCCTGAGAAACTGAGAGTTGATGCAGGTGGCCTGGCCACCTGGCACAATATTCTAATTGCTATGATGTCATAAAGCCTGAGAAACTCAGTTGATCCAGGTGGCCTGGCCAGAGCCATATATGTTGATCCAGGTGGCCTGAACACCTGGCATAGGATTCTAATTGCTATTGTGATGTCATAATCTAATGTTAAGTCAATGAGGAAATTTTAGTAGTTTTTAATTAATAGTTTAAAAAGTATAAAAGTTACAAAGTTGAAAAATACATAGCTGAAGTCACATAAGTAAGACCTACGCAAGGCAGTTTGAATGAAGTTTCTAAGTTAAACGGTTGAAGCTGTATTAAACGCACAAAAATCGTTAGAAGAAGAACTAGAGAATGTAATTCCAGGGAATTACGAGTGCATGAAAATGAAGCTAGGACAGACATAGCATAGATAACTAGAAAAGCATTTCCTGAAGGAAATACAGTGCATGAAAATGCAAAAATATGATGAGTTCATATGGTTAAATTATTTGCTTGGTAGATAAGGTTTACTATAGTTGGAATGACTGAACAGTTAAATAGGTTGATAATTGAAATGGTTAAATTATTTAGGCAGATAGTTGACGATAACTAACAGTTGGAATGGCTCCAATGTTTGCTAGCAGTTATGCTAACTATGTTAACAAAGATAACTAGAAAAGCATTTCCTGAAGGAAATACAGTGCATGAAAATGCAAAAATATGATGAGTTCATATGGTTAAATTATTTGCTTGGTAGATAGGGTTTAATATAGTTGGAATGACTGAACAGTTAAATAGGTTAATAATTGAAATGGTTAAATTATTTAGGCAGATAGTTGACGATAACTAACAGTTAGAATGGCTCCAATGTTTGCTAGTAGTTATGCTAACTATGTTAATAAAGATAATAATGTTAACCAAGTTACTATGCTAACTAGCATGCTAACAATGTTAAAATGTTAACTATGCTAACCATATGACTTAGCTAACCTAGCTAATCATTTTTATTAGTTATGATAACTATGCTAATTAACATGTGAACTATGCTAACCATGTGACTTAGCTAACTTAGCTAATCATTTTTAGCAGTTTTGTAAAAAATGCTAACTAGCATGTTAACATGTTAACATGCTAACTATGCTAACCATGTGACTTAGCTAACTTAGCTAATCATTTTTAGCAGTTTTGTAAAAAGTGCTAACTAGCATGCTAACATGCTAGCATGCTAACTATGCTAACCATGTGACTTAGCTAACTTAGCTAATCATTTTTAGCAGTTTTGCTAAAAATGCTAACTAGCATGCTAACATGCTAGCATTCTAACTATGCTAACCATGTGACTTAGCTAACTTAGCTAATAATTTTTAGCAGTTTTGCAAAAAATGCTAACTAGCATGCTAACATGTTAGCATGCTAACTATGCTAACCATGAGACTTGGCTAACTTAGCTAATCATTTTTAGCAGTTTTGTAAAAAATGCTAACTAGCATGCTAGCATGTTAACTATGCTAACCATGTGACTTAGCTAACTTAGCTAATCATTTTTAGCAGTTTTGTAAAAAATGCTAACTAGCATGCTAACATGTTAGCATGCTAACTATGCTAACCATGTGACTTAGCTAACTTACCTAATCATTTTTAGCAGTTTTGTAAAAAATGCTAACTAGCATGCTAACATGCTAGCATGCTAACTATGCTAACCATGCTAACTAGCTACAGTGGGTAGGAGTCATAGTTGATGACAAGTAACAGTTACACAATGGCTGAACAGTTAAAAAGTTCAGTAGTTTAAAGGGTTAAATTGTTTAACAGTGAAATATTGTAGTGAGGACTTTTATTTTGAAACAGTTTCTGGCAGAGGAAGCAGTTGAACAGGATGTGTAGTCTTAATAGGGCCAGTTTGTATGCTTAAAGCCTGAGACTGGCAGTTGAAACAGGTGGCCCGAACACCTGCCATAGGATTCTAATTGCTTAACGGCCGTATTGTGATGTCATAATCATAATGTTAAGTCAATGGGGAAATTTTGATTAGTTTTTAATTAATAGTTTAAAAAGTATAAAAGTTACAAAGTTGAAAAATACAAAGCTCACATGTCCTAAGACCTACGTAACATAGTTTGAATGAAGTTTCTACGTTAAACGGTTGAAGCTGCATTAAGTGCGTTAGAATAATAATAATAATAAAATGCCTTGGAATAACAGTACAGTACATTTTCATGCACTGTAATAATGTTAACCAAGTAACTATGCTAACTAGCATGTTAACAATGTTAAAATGTTACCTATGCTAACCATATGACTTTAGTTAACCTAGCTAATAATTTTTATTAGTTATGATAACTATGTTAATTAGCATGCTAACATGTTAATTATGTTAACCATGTTACTTAGCTAACTTAGCTAATCATTTTAGCAGTTTTGTAAAAAATGCTAACTAGCATGCTAACATATTAGCATGCTAACTATGCTAACCATGTGACTTAGCTAACTTAGCTAATCATTTTTAGCAGTTTTGTAAAAAATGCTAACTATCATGCTAACATGTTAGCATGCTAACATGTTAGCATGCTAACTATGCTAACCATGTGACTTAGCTAACTTAGCTAATCATTTTAGTAGTTTTTGTTAAAAATGCTAACTAGCATGCTAACATGCTAGCATGCTAATTATGCTAACCATGTGACTTAGCTAACTTAGCTAATCATTTTAGCAGTTTTGCTAAAAAATGCTAACTAGCATGCTAACATGCTAGCATGCTAACTATGCTAACCATGCTAACTAGCTACAGTGGGTAGGAGTCATAGTTGATGACAAGTAACAGTTACAATGGCTGAACAGTTGAAAAGTTCAGTAGTTTAAAGGGTTAAATTGTTTAACAGTGAAATATTGTAGTGAGGACTTTTATTTTGAAACAGGCTTTGGCAGAGGAAGCAGTTGAACAGGATGTGTAGTCTTAATAGGGCCAGTTTGTATGCTTAAAGCCTGAGACTGGCAGTTGATGCAGCTGGCCCGAACACCTGCCATAGGATTCTAATTGCTTAACGGCAGTCTTAATAGAGCCATATTGTATGCTTAAAGCATGAGACAGAGTATATAGTTTAAAAGTTAAATGTAGATAGTGTAATGGATGTTGATAGACAGAAAGTTGAATGGATGTTGATAGGCAGATTGTTTAATGGATGTTGATGGATAGTTTAATGGGTGGATGAGTGAATGGTTTGAAGAGGATGAATGGATAGAAAGTTGGAGGAAATGTGTCTTATATCCTTGTAGAATGGAGAGACAGAGAGAGTTGGTCTAGTTCAGTAGAAAGCAGTTGATACAGGTGCAATCAGTTGAACTGATTCTTTGATGGGGCCTAGATGAGCAGCTGGAAGATGATACCAGGTGCAAATCAAGTTAATTAGTCCATTGTGATGTCATCAGCCCATGTTAAGTCTATGGGGAAATTTTGAGTAGTTTTTAATTAATAGTTTAAAAAGTATAAAAGTTACAAAGATGAAAAATACATAGCCCACATGTCCTAAGTAAGACCTACGCAACGCAGTTTGAATGAAGTTTCTACGTTAAACGGTTGAAGCTGCATTAACTGCGTTAGAAGAAGAAAAATAATAACTAGAAAAGCATTTCCTGAAGGAAATACAGTGCATGAAAATGCAAAAATATGATGAGTTCATATGGTTAAATTATTTGCTTGGTAGATAAGGTTTACTATAGTTGGAATGACTGAACAGTTAAATAGATTGATCATTGAAATGGTTAAATTATTTAGGCAGATAGTTGACGATAACTAACAGTTGGAATGGCTCCAATGTTTGCTAGTAGTTATGCTAACTATGTTAAAGATAATAATGTTAACCAAGTAACTATGCTAACTAGGATGCTAACAATGTTAAAATGTTAACTATGTTAACCATATGACTTAGCTAACCTAGCTAATCATTTGTATTAGTTATGATAACTATGCTAATTAGCATGTTAACATGCTAACTATGTTAACCATGTGACTTAGCTAACTTCGCTAATCATTTTTAGCAGCAGTTTTGCAAAAAATGCTAACTAGCATGTTAACATGCTACCATGCTAACTATGCTAACCACGTGACTTAGCTAATCATTTTTAGCAGTTTTGAAAAAAATGCTAACAAAAATGCTAACATGCTAGCATGCTAACTATGCTAACCATATGACTTAGCTAACTTAGCTAATCATTTTTAGCAGTTTTGCAAAAAATGCTAACTAGCATGCTAACATGCTAGCATGCTAACTATGCTAACCACGTGACTTAGCTAATCATTTTTAGCAGTTTTGAAAAAAATGCTAACTAGCATGCTAACATGCTAGCATGCTAACTATGCTAACCATGTGACTTAGCTAACTTAGCTAATCATTTTTAGCAGTTTTGAAAAAATGCTAACTAGCATGCTAACATGCTAGCATGCTAACTATGCTAACCATGTGACTTAGCTAACTTAGCTAATCATTTTTAGCAGTTTTGAAAAAAATGCTAACTAGCATGCTAACATGTTAGCATGCTAACTATGCTAACCATGTGACTTAGCTAACTTAGCTAATCATTTTTAGTAGTTTAGCAAAAAATGCTAACTAGCATGCTAACATGCTAGCATGCTAACTATGCTAACCATGTGACTTAGCTAACTTAGCTAATCATTTTTAGCAGTTTTGCAAAAAATGCTAACTAGCATGATAGCATGCTAACATGCTAGCATGCTAACTATGCTAACCATGTGACTTAGCTAACTTAGCTAATCATTTTTAGCAGTTTTGCAAAAAATGCTAACTAGCATGCTAACATGCTAGCATGCTAACATGCTAGCATGCTAACTATGCTAACCATGTGACTTAGCTAACTTAGCTAATCATTTTTAGCAGTTTTGCAAAAAATGCTAACTAGCATGCATGCTAACTATGTTAACCATGCTAACTAGCTACAGTGGGTAGGAGTCATAGTTGATGACAAGTAACAGTTACAATGGCTGAACAGTTAAAAAGTTCAGTAGTTTAAAGGGTTAAATTGTTTAACAGTGAAATATTGTAGTGAGGACTTTTATTTTGAAACAGTTTTTGGCAGAGGAAGCAGTTGAACAGGATGTGTAGTCTTAATAGGGCCAGTTTGTATGCTTAAAGCCTGAGACTGGCAGTTGATGCAGCTGGCCCGAACACCTGCCATAGGATTCTAATTGCTTAACGGCAGTCTTAATAGAGCCATATTGTATGCTTAAAGCCTGAGACAGAGTATATAGTTTAAAAGTTAAATGTAGATAGTGTAATGGATGTTGATAGACAGAAAGTTGAATGGATGTTGATAGGCAGATTGTTTAATGGATGTTGATGGATAGTTTAATGGGTGGATGAGTGAATGGTTTGAAGAGGATGAATGGATAGAAAGTTGGAGGAAATGTGTCTTATATCCTTGTAGAATGGAGAGACAGACAGAGTTGGTCTAGTTCAGTAGAAAGCAGTTGACTACCACCTATTTAACTGTTCAGTCACTCCAACTATATTAAACCTTATCTACCTAGCAACCAATATAGTTTGTTTTTACTCTGTATGATATTTTACATCATATTTTTTGCATTTTCATGCACTATATTTCCTTCAGGAAATGCTTTTCTAGTTATTCTTCTTCTTCTAACGCAGTTAATGCAGCTTCAACCGTTTAACGTAGAAACTTCATTCAAACTGCGTTGCGTAGGTCTTACTTATGACATGTGGGCTTTGTATTTTTCATCTTTGTAACTTTTATACTTTTTAAACTATTAATTAAAAACTGCTCAAAATTTCCCCATAGACTTAACATGGGCTGATGACATCACAATGGACTAATTAACTTGATTTGCACCTGGTATCATCTTCCAGCTGCTCATCTAGGCCCCATCAAAGAATCAGTTCAACTGATTGCACCTGTATCAACTGCTTTCTACTGAACTAGACCAACTCTCTCTGTCTCTCCATTCTACAAGGATATAAGACACATTTCCTCCAACTTTCTATCCATTCATCCTCTTCAAACCATTCACTCATCCACCCATTAAACTATCCATCAACATCCATTAAACAATCTGCCTATCAACATCCATTCAACTTTCTGTCTATCAACATCCATTACACTATCTACATTTAACTTTTAAACTATATACTCTGTCTCAGGCTTTAAGCATACAATATGGCTCTATTAAGACTGCCGTTAAGCAATTAGAATCCTAGGCCAGGTGGCCAGGCCACCAGCATCAACTGCCAGTCTCAGGCTTTAAGCATACAAACTGGCCCTATTAAGACTACACATCCTGTTCAACTGCTTCCTCTGCCAAAAACTGTTTCAAAATAAAAGTCCTCACTACAATATTTCACTGTTAAACAATTTAACCCTTTAAACTACTGAACTTTTTAACTGTTCAGCCATTCTAACTGTTACTTGTCATCAACTATGACTCCTACCCACTTTAGCTAGTTAGCATGGTTACCATAGTTAGCATGCTAGCATGTTAGCATACTAGCATGTTAGCATGCTAGTTAGCATTTTTAGCAAAACTGCTAAAAATGATTAGCTAAGTTAGCTAAGTCACATGGTTAGCATAGTTAGCATGCTAGCATGTTAGCATGCTAGTTAGCATTTTTAGCAAAACTGCTAAAAATGATTAGCTAAGTTAGCTAAGTCACATGGTTAGCATAGTTAGCATGTTAGCATGCTAGTTAGCATAGTTAGCATAACTGTTAAAAATGTTTAGCGAAGTTAGCTAAGTCACATGGTTAACATAATTAGCATGTTAGCATGCTAATTAGCATAGTTATCATAACTAATAACAATGATTAGCTAGGTTAACTAAGTAATATGGTTAACATAGTTAACATTTTAACATTGTTAGCATGCTAGTTAGCATGGTTACTTGGTTAACATTATTATCTTTGTTAACATAGTTAGCATAACTGCTAGCAAACATTGGAACTGTTAGTTATCGTCAACTATCTGCCTAAATAATTTAACCATTTCAATTATCAACCTATTTAACTGTTCAGTCATTCCAACTATAGTAAACCTTATCTACCAAGCAAATAATTTAACCATATGAACTCATCATATTTTTGCATTTTCATGCACTGTATTTCCTTCAGGAAATGTTTTTCTAGTTCTTCTTCTTCTTCTTCTTCTAACGCAGTTAATGCAGCTTCAACCGTTTAACGTAGAAACTTCATTTAAACTATGTTATGTAGGTCTTACTTATGACATGTGGGCTTTGTATTTTTCATCTTTGTAACTTTTATAGTTTTTAAACTATTAATTAAAAACTACTCAAAATTTCCCCATAGACTTAACATGGGCTGATGACATCACAATAGAGCCGTTAAGCAATTAGAATCCTATGGCAGGTGTTCCGGCCACCTGGATCAACTGCCAGTCTCAGGCTTTAAGCATACCAGAGAATGTCTAATAAGGGGAGAACCGCCACTCTCGGGAAACTTCCGGTTTCTGAACTGGTTGCAGTTCCTGTTCTGGTTCCACACGAGGGCGCTCACGAATAAGTGCAGAATTAATGGAGGTCTATGGAGCTGTACCCCTCAAATCCACTTTTCTCGGGATAGAATGTTTTGCCCAGAAATTTGAATGTTACATGCGAAAGAGGGAACAGAGAAAATACACACCGCTGAGTATTATATTTTTTGAGTCACTTATTTGTTCTAAAAAGCCTTTCAAATGCGTCAATGACGTCATTCATTAGCAGAAAGCTAGTGTGTTGTGGGCAACGACCCAACCTGTAATAAATTGAAAGGACGTAAGTACTCGTTCATTCAACTTTTGACCTATAATCCATAGTGAGCTTGCAGAAACCACAATCAAATCTTCAATTTTTCTACGACAACCAGGTGAAAGAGACAAATTTAGCCGTCTAGCTCCATAGACCCCCATTGGTTTTGCACTTATTCGTGATCGCCCCTAGCGGAACTGCAACAGATTGCAGGTACAATGGAGTTAATAGGGAGTGATCCGGCTCTCCGTAAACGGGCTCTGAGCATACAAACTGGCCCTATTAAGACTATACATCCTGTTCAACTGCTTCCTCTGCCAAAAACTGTTTCAAAATAAAAGTCCTCACTACAATATTTCACTGTCAAACAATTTAACCCTTTAAACTACTGAACTTTTTAACTGTTCAGCCATTGTAACTGTTACTTGTCATCAACTATGATTCCTACCCACTGTAGCTAGTTAGCATGGTTAGCATAGTTAACATTGCTAACATTGTTAGCATTTTTAGCAAAACTGCTAAAAATGATTAGCTAAGTTAGCTAAGTAACATGGTTAGCATAGTTAGCATGCTAGCATGTTAACATGCTAGTTAGCATAACTGCTAAAAATGATTAGCTAAGTTAGCTAAGTAACATGGTTAGCATAGTTAGCATGCTTACATGTTACCATTTTTAGCAAAACTGCTAAAAATGATTACCTAAGTTAGATTAGTAACATGGTTAGCATAGTTAGTTAGCATACATGCTAGTTAGCATAACTACTAAAAATGAAAACATTAGCTAAGTTAACTAAGTTAAGTAACTTGGTTAACATTATTATCTTTGATAACATAGTTAGCATAACTGCTAGCAAACATTAGAGCCATTCCAACTGTCAGTTATCGTCAATTATCTACCTAAATAATTTAACCATTTAAATGATCCACCTATTTAACCGTTCAATTATTCCAACTACATTAAACCTTATCTACCAAGCAAATCATTTAACTATATAAACTATCCACCTATTTAACTGTTCAGTCATTCCAACTATATTAAACCACATCTACCTAGCAACCAATATAGTTTGTTTTTACTCTGTATGATATTTTACATCATATTTTTTGCATTTTCATGCACTGTATTTCCTTCAGGAAATGCTTTTCTAGTTGAATATATTAACCATATATGTTCATGTAAGATATCCACATATATGTTACATTGCTGGGTCCCACATATACTTGCATATATACATTCTTGTACTATATATGTATTAAATATATTACAGCCATCTATTTAAATATAAGCTGGATGTAGCTGCATATATGTGAATATATTTTTCCCTTGATTTTTCTGTAAGTGGAAAACTGACATAAAGGGGAATTCTTAAATTTTTGTTATTTTAGTTATTCTCAGTGGAGCTTACTAAGTGTACTTATTTTCTGCATTTCAGGTGCACTTATGATGGCTGCCAGTGATTTTACCCATGACAACAACAATTGCTCTGCCAACAATGCTATGAATGGACTCCCATTCGGAGGGGTGCCTGTAGTACTCCTTCTGAACTTTTTTTTGGCTGTGGTAAGAATGCAATGCGAATGTTTGTGTGTCCACTGCGGATGAAAATAGTTGGTTTGTGAGCATGTGTAAGGCACACTTAATTCCCTCACCCCCAAATATAGGACAGAGGGTATTATAATCATGTCTGTCTTTATGTGTGTGTGTGTGTGTGTGTGTGTGTGTGTGTTTGTTTTTGTCTATGCTCCCGGTCATATAAGTCAAACAAGTCTAATATACTTCAACTTTTTAGAAAGTCCTCATATATGATTATCCAAATCCCAGCCAGATTTTTTTTTAGTGAGTGAATGAGTGAGTAAGTGAGTGGTTGTGCCTCCTGTATGACACAGGTGATTGGTTGTCCCTCCTTTATATGAGAGCTGATTGGTTATGTCCTTTCAGGTGCTGATGTTGGTCTTCTCAGTCATCAGGAGGACCAGGGGACCAGACAGGGGACAAGACAGACAACAAGACAGAAAACAAGAGAAGTGTGTGTGTGTGTGTGTGTGTGTGTGTGTGTGTGTTTTAGTGTACCTGTTCCAAAACCATTATTATTATTATTATTATTATTATTATTGGTGTTGTTGGTATTATTATCATTATTGTTGTGTACAGGGATGCAGAGAATGCCCATACGGATCAGTCTGGATCACATAACACTGTAAGATATCATCAGCTGTAGAGTCCCTAACATCACTTCTTCTATCATCATTACACAGTCATCACCATGAGTACACCACCACCTTGATTACATCAGAGTGATCACTGTGACTACAGCACCAACACCCTCATCACACCACAGTGATCACTGTGACTACAGCACCAACAACCTCATCACACTAGTCATCACAGTAACTACAGCACCAATACCTTCATCACATCGCCATCAGCAAACCAATAATCATAATGTAATCAGTTACCGATAATATAATAATGTAGTCAAAAACCTTTTTTTTGTAAACTATGTGTACACAAACAATGTTCTCAATGCTCGAGTTCATGTGTAGAGACACTGATGATACCTCGATCAAAGTTTCATGTTGTGTCAAGCCTTTTTAGTGTTTTAAAAATAGCGATTTTGACGCGATCATGTATCAAAATAGTGCCCCTACGATTCCCATTCAAAAGTCCATCTGACCTGAAAACGACAACACGAACTAGCTTAAAAGTGACGCTTCCGACGTAATTATGTTTTTAAACGAAAGTTTGACGAAAGTTTGACAAAAACACCCTAGGTTGAATTTTGGCGAGAGTTACGTTTTAAACAAAGTGTATCCGACCCTGGTTAATGTCGGTGGCGGTGCATCCTGCTCTCAGTCTCAACCTAGCATTAACGCGGCATTATCTTTTACTGTCTATGGCTGCGATGCACAACGAGCAGAGAAAATTACGAGGGTCTCTGTTTAAGAACGCCGGCTCACAGCTGCAGGTTCCGCAGATTTATAGCACTGCAGCACATATATCTTCAAGTTTAGCCTAACCGAACATTCAGTTTAACTGCCACAACTTGTTCTTGTCATTTTATTGCATTCATAATAAATTATTAATCGATCGATCGTTAATTCTCGTGATGATCGACTGAGAAAATGTAATCGAATGCCCATCCCTAGTGTGTTTATACTGACATTTATTAATTTGGCACATAAACTAAAATGCCCATGGCAGAGAGATGACAGTTAGCATGGCAAAGTTAGCTGATAGGTCTAGCAATGTTACAACTATGGCAGCCCTTAGGACTTCTGTCACAGATAACAGAGCCGATTCAGTGACTGATTTGGTTTAAAGAAGCCCTATGCAGGTCTGGTTATTCCTTCGCTGTTTCTGGGTTTTTGCCTGATTTGGGCTCGCATTTTTCACGACATAGCTCCCCCTGCAGCTTCGGTAGCAAGTGACTGCTACGCTAAACCCCCACTAGCTAGCAAGCTAGCCATCAATAAACCAAGCTAAACACGTAGGGCTCACAATGAAACGGTCGAGCAAACACATTGTTCAAGTCACATTACAAAAACGAAGTTCACCCAAGGGTAGGCTACTTACAATTTCAACAGCAACAAAGCCAAGTCGGAGTCCGTTTTGCAGTCTTCTTAGAAACTACAATCTGACTAAATTTTCCAGTATTTCCGCCGAGTTACATCCGGATGTGTTCGGACCGGACCAGAAAGTTTCATATTAGTTTTTTCCGCGGAGAAGCACTAGGGGGAGACCAATGGACCCAAAAAGTGTTGTAGAACCATCAGAACGACTCTCAACCTGCATAATAAAGGTCATTTTTGCTAAAATTGTTGCATAGGGCCTCTTTAAGGAGGTCATCCGAAAGGAAATCTGTGACCTGTTTGAAAGCTCTTTCGATAGCCATGTGTAGGAATGGGGGAGTAACAAGACTGGTCTATAGTTGTCAACTTCAGTAGGGCTTAGTGGAGGTTGCCTGAGCAGAGGTGTCACCCGAGGTGTTAAAACAGTGAATAAAACATAACAGTGAAGCCTTTCATTTATGTGTGCATGTGCATGTGTATGTGAATGTTCTTTCTGTTTATTTTCTGTAGGGGCTGCGCTTTATCATCAAAATGAAGTGAGTCACTATATTCTACACTTTAAAATATATATACATATGTACTTAAATATACTGTTTGTCACAAACTATACTGAAGTGTATTTCTGTATGTTTTTGCACGTGTTTATGTGTATGTGTGTATGTGCAGTAACGAAGAAGTAAAAACAAAATGTGGATCGGATGCCGTTTACTACCAGTTATTCCAGCGTCACCTGATTGTGCTGATGCTACTTATGTGTGTGATATCTGTGTTTGTTGTCCTGCCCGTCAACCTGTCCGGGGAACTGCTGGGTACGTTAGACTGTAAACACAAAAACAACACATACCTCACTTCTACCCAGAAAAACTATTTGATGCGTCACACCACTGACAGCACTGTGTGTGTGTGTGTGTGTGTGTGCGTGTGTGTGTGTGTGTGTGTGTGTCACTACTAACTGTTGTTTTACAGGACATGAGGCGAAAATGTTTGGCAGAACCACCATTGCAAATCTGCCTGAAGGGTAGGTGTGTAACTGTATTGGTTGGCATCGTGTGGAAATGGATATGTTTGCAGAGGAATAGACTTGTGTGTTTGTGTGTTTCAGACTGGTGTGGCTGCACATAACTGTTGGGCTTCTTTATCTTCTCCTGACCGTGGCACTGCTGAAACATTATACCTCTAACATACAAAAACACGAAAGAGAGGTATATCCCCCATGTATTCACACACATACACACACACACACACACACACACACATACACTCAAACACAGCAATACACACAGAGTGTATTGAATGCCTTCCTTACACTTAAAAACTTTGCATACTGCACTCTGGGAAAGGTAGTGAAGGCCACAAGCAATCTCCCGACAATCTCCATGTGCCTATTTTATTATAATTATATATTTATTGTTGGGGCTATTTGCCTTTTATTATGACCGCCGCGCAGCGCATGGCCAATTTTCCGTCAAGGATTCCCAGGACACTGAAAGACCGGGGTGCACGAAACTTGGTGGGCATGTAGCTCCACAAGGATAGCATGGAACCATTGTTTTGATCTGTAGCCCCCCCGCTGGACTGGACCCCCCGAAAGGAGGGCAGGGCAGACACAGTTTTCTGTGAATATCTCGAGAACCGTAGGGTTTAGGATGACCACCTTTTTTTGTATGTTGGTCTTAAGGGGCCATGTCAACCCATTCCATAACCACTCATTTCATGTATAGCGCCACCTAGTAAAAAATTAAAAAGCAAAAAATTAGGTGTTGTAATCACAATATTTCTGGCTGACATGGTCAAAACTGCACGAAATTGAAAGTGTAGGATCATTATGACACCCTCTGAATGCATGCCAAGTTGTGTGGGCTTTCGTTCATGGGGGGCCATACAATAAAATAATTTATGTGTACATTTAGTGATGTACACCAACAAGGATTCCCAGGACACTGAAAGACCGGGGTACACAAAACTTAGCGGCCATGTAACCCCACATGGATAGCATGGAACATGTGTGTACATTTAGTGACCGTACACCAACAGAGTTTTCCGTGAATATCTTGAGAACCGTAGGGCCTAGGATGACCAATTGTTTGCATATGTTTGCCTCCAGGGGTCATGTTAACCTATTCCATATGCGCATATAGGCATAAACAGATATTCACACACACATACATTCACAGTAATCATACAAATGACACATACACACACAGTAGACATATGTACGCATGCATGCACAGGCACACCCACAAGCACACGCACACACACACACACACACACTTAAACACGTACACTATTAACAGGCAAGATGGGGGTGGGGTTGTATAACATGTATTTTACATGTGAAATCTATGAACTAATCATGTTTTGGTTAGTACTTGGATAAGAAACCTCCTTGGAAGAGTAGGTCCCTGCTGGAAGTGGTGTTGGTGGCTGGCCATTAGGTGGCACTCTTCCCTGTGGCCAAAAGTCACCAAACAAATATCAATTCCAATGTCATATTGCAGTGACAGGGACACTCTACTGCAGATGTTTTTCTTTGCATGAATGTTGAATTAAGGTCCTGACTCCAGGGCCGTAGTCACCATAGACTTTGGGGCCCCCCCCAATATTCAGACGTGACCAAAATGTCCCCCCCCCCCCAATATTCGGACATAGAAAAATAAATAAAGAAAAAAACGCTATAGGCTATTACAGGAAACCAACACGTCCCGCCATCTGAAATGCAATCAAACGTAAATAACGCACAAATTAGTGACCTGTTGATGGTTTCAGAGAGAGTAGCCTACACTGTGAGTGATTTGTCCTGGAGGTTTTGCGTTTGATGCGTGCGCTATCAAAAGCTTCCTGCACCCTGCTGCGGTGCAGGCTGTCAACAATATCGCAAAAGATACCTGTACAATTCTCACAAAACTTGCTGGAAAGGTGTAGCACTGTCTAAGGAAACCCCATTAATTTTTTAAGCTGATCAGACTCAAAGGGAACTTTGAAGCAATTCCATATTGTAGCCTATTTTCTCGCAATGATAGCGAAGTGAAACATAGTGTCCTTTTATTTGAATTTGTGCGTGCCTGTGTCATTCATTTCTTTCACATGTCTTACAACATAAATAATGCATTCATATGCTAGTAGTAATGTCAGAAATGAACCTGTTTATAAGCCTCTTAAAAATGGTTGTTGCATCTTGCATGTTACATTTAGATCCATGCAGGCAAAACGTAGCACTCAAATGTGGCGACGGCACAAAAGTTGAAAAAACTTTTACAATGGCAGTGATAGCCTACAGTTAATGTGAATCGCGGACAATAACCAAAGAAAGGAATTTCCACCTCCATTCACCAAATAAAGGCTGTGTTTCTACATGTTAACACAAAACGTAATTTCTGTCAGAAACCAGCCTATAATGCATAGGGTAACTTGAGGTGAGTCAGACAGAAGAGGGACCTGACTTAGTAGGCTAGCCTATCTTGAATCCCATCCCGTTCAAACTACCTTAAAATTGTGTGATTAGCCACCAGAATAATAAAATCAAAATACAAAATATGATTGGGCTATAGGTCCAAACCTATGAGTAAGCATTCAGTGTAATATAGAGGTTATCAAAGATACTCTAGTTTGTATTTTTTTTTAAATATACATTTTGGAGACATGGAGTCATACCACAGGTCTATAGCCTATCCAGGGATGGATTATTGAATGGACCTACTGGGCCCAAGAGCTCAGGGGGCCCTGAAGCCTAAGACTGTGTGAAGTTGCTTCTCTGCCCTTCTCTTCTATTTCCTCAAAACTCACAAGTCGTCATAATATAAAGGGTCATTTTATTTAAGTCTTCCGGGGAAGTATGCCCCCGGGCCCCCCTATCTTAACTGGGGAGGGTTTTTTTGCATCTATGCCCAGGGGTTCATAATCCATCCGTGCCTACAGTATGTCCGTCAAAAGTTTGGTATATCCTAATTGACTGACTTAACTAATGACTTGTTTGTGATTTAAATAATATGCATGGCAGGAAATGTATTGAAATTCTGTTATTGAAATTCACACCGCACCACAGATTTGGTCCCCCCCAATGTTGACATCATGGCTACGGCCTTGCCTGACTCACCATGATTGTTAAAGATCCCATGGCACTTACTTAAAGAGTAGGTGGTTCCCCGATTTGCTTTATTTATGTACACATACATAAAGACACACACACATAAAAACACACACACACACAAAGACACGTAAACACACACACTACACATGCACACATACGACACGCACAAACACGCACACAAACACACAAACACAAAAACACACACACACACACACACACAAAACACATATACACAAAAACAACTACACACTCTGCACACACTCAATTACAAACACACAAAAAAGAAGCAAAGTAGGAAATGAACACAATTTGACAAGCGTGACTTATTTTTGTGGAAAAAATGTGCTGGACTGGGCGGCGGTCATATTTTGTACCGCTCTGCGGTACATCTAGTTTGTGTGAGGACAGTAAAGATTGACAGGAAATGAGTGAAAGAGAAATGTCTGCGGGTCGCAATTGACTCCCAGACCCAGATGTGTTCAGGATGCTACCGCTTGCACCACCACTTGCGCCATAATGATTGTTTATTTTTGTATTTACTTGTATCTATGCTCTTGTGTTTAATTTGCAGCCCCGGAATGTACTTCTAGTACATTCTATCCAATACAAGGAAAAGGATGACAAGAAAGAGGATGAATGCAAAGAGGAAATCGAAGTGTACATCGAAAACCTCATGTTAGTGTATACAAATACACACACACACACACACACACACACACACACACACACACACACACACACATACACACACACACTACACTAGGCCTACAGTACATGTAGTATATCAATATATAGTTATATAGTTTTTTGTGTAGCTGATTGCAAAAAAGAATACACTGAGTATCATTCCCTCCAGGCAAAATACGAGGTCACGGTTCTTCTATTATTGATGGATTTTGCTTCATTTTTGAATCCACTGTCAAACTGTTTGATAACAGGAAGTACAAAGATAAGCATTGCTTCCATGATGCTCATGTTCTATGTTGTTGTATTTATACATCAGCTATGTGTATATGTATATTTTTCTTGTGCCAACGTCTTTCTGAAAAAAAAAAGCTGCATGTATGAATAGTTGCAGAAATCCATTTTGTTGTGGAAATAGGAACATGCCAACTTATTAACTAAGCTATATGCAAATTATGCAAAGTTTGACGAAAGGTGTCAGGCTCGCTGCTGCACGCACAAAGAGAAGGGTATGTATCTTCCTACTAACTCTGGAGTAGACAGCCAAGAAGCTGATTCCTGCACACCATAAAGGAGATAGGGTGGAGGTATCATACAAGATCACCCCCAAAAAAGTCAGTACATCACAGGTATCACAGCACACAAAGCATTTCAGCCCACACTTACTATCACACACTTTAAAAACACCAAAACGAGATAGCTACCCTACCACTCAAATCAACAACATCATGTTGTTGAAGGTGGGAATTGTAGTACAGTACATTGAACATTGTGCTTTCCATTTATTTACAGTACTGATTACTCAATAGATTTTGACTGGGTGCAGGTTCATAATGGATTTTTTTGGATCTAGCCTAATTGCACACTTGGTGCCCTTGTTTGACACTGGGTGCTTTACTGTAAAACTGGGCTTGCTAGTATACACTAGGAACCTTGACAAAGGCCAACAGGCTGAAATGTTGGTATCAATAAAAAGAAGAAAGAGATAGTGTCCGGTGACCAAGTTTTTTTTTTTTACAGTAATTTCCCTTGCCAGCACCTCTGAGAGTGTGCATTTTTTCGTTATTTATATGCTGGGTGCAAGTTCATATCAACAAAGAACAAGAATTACAGTATCACAGAGACAAAGGACAAGTTTGTGAGATGCAGGGTACAGTACTGTAAGGACAAGGAGGAGGAAGAACAATAATTATGACCGCCGCGCAGCGAAGCGGCGGTCTTTTAGGTTTAGTCAGTTTTTTTTTCGCATGCCCAAATTTCCGTCAATGATTCCCGGGACACTGAAAGACCGGGGTACACGAAACTTGGTGGGCATGTAACCCCACATGGATAGCATGGAACCATCGTTTTGGTCTGTAGCCCCCCCGCTGGACTGGACCCCCCGAAAGGAGGGTAGGGCAGACACAGTTTTCTGTGAATATCTCGAAAACCGTAGGGTTTAGGAGGACCATTTTTTTTTTGTATGTTGATCTCTAGAGGCCATGTCAACCCATTCCATAACCACTCATTTCATGTATAGCGCCACCTAGTTAAACACAAAAAAGTAAAAATGAGGTGTTGTAATTGAAGGTATCTGTGACCTAACATAGTCAAAACTGCACGAAATTGGAAGTGTAGGATCATTATGACACCCTCTGTATGCACGCCAAGTTTTGTGGAATTCCGTTCATGGGGGGCCACACAATAAATGAATTTATGTTACTATACACCAACTGGCCTGTAGGTGGCCGGAGACAGTTTTCTGTGAATATCTCGAGAACCGTAGGGCCTAGGAGGTCCACCTTTTTTATGTATGTTGGTCTTAAGGGGGCATGCCAACCCATCCCATTACCACTTATTTCATGTATAGCGCCACCTAGTTAAAAATTAAAAAGCAAAAAATTAGGTGTTTTCATCACAATATCTCTGGCTGACAAGGTCAAAACTGCACGAAATTAAAAGTGTAGGATCATTATGA
Source organism: Alosa pseudoharengus (assembly GCF_046254945.1). Classification (NCBI taxonomy): domain Eukaryota; kingdom Metazoa; phylum Chordata; class Actinopteri; order Clupeiformes; family Clupeidae; genus Alosa; species Alosa pseudoharengus. The sequence goes on from NW_027468718.1 coordinate 35,140,555, forward strand.
CACCCTCCAAATGCATGCCAAGTTTTGAGTACTTTCGTTCATGGGGGGCCTTACAATAAAATAATTTAAGTGTACATTTAGTGACGTACACCAAAAAGGATTCCTGGGACACTGAAAGACCGGGGTACACAAAACTTGGTGGGCATGTACCCCCACATGGATAGCATGGAACCGTCATTTTTCGTTTTGATCTGTAGCCCCCCGGACTGGACCCCCCGAAAGGAGGGTAGGGCAAACACAGTTCTCTGTGAATATCTTGAGAACTGTAGGGCCTAGGATGACCATTTTTTTCCGTATGTTTGCCTCCAGGGGTCATGTTAACCCATTTCATGTGCACACATGTGCACAAACAGATAATCATACGTATGACACATACTCACACAGTAGACATATGTACGCTTGCATGCACAGGCACATACGCAGGCACACACACAAGCACGCACACACACACACACACACACACACACACACACACACACACACACACACACTCACACACACACACACCCACACACATAACATAAACATAATACAAACAATCAAGAATTTCTCAGAATTATGAACAGGCAAGATGCAGGCGGGGTTGTATAAAATGAATTTTACATGTGAAATCTATGAACTAATCATGTTTTGGTACTTGTTGTCTAGCAGATACCAGTGAGAATTGAGTGTGGATAATGCAATTTAGTGGGACAGTTAGAATCATATAGGCCTTTCAGCGTGATTTCTTTTTGTGGAAAAAATGTGCTGGACTGGGCGGCGGTCATATTTTGTACCGCTCTGCGGTACATCTAGTTTTGATCGCTTTGTTTATGATTTGAGAGAAGTGTTGAGTTTTAAGCACTGGTAAAACTGTTTTGAGGTGAAAGTTTGATTTTGCAAGGGGAGTCAGAGGTTTTGTAAATAGTACTTGAAGCTGAAGTTTTGTGTTTACTGTTTTAAGAAAATGGAGCAAGATTTCAGAAACTTTGTCTTAGCAATCAAGGGGCCAAAAATACCTGAAGCTGCATAGTATACCTTTAATGCATTTGAGGCAAGTTATTTGAGGTCATTGTGTGCTTTCCCAACATCAAGGCTGAATTCAACCTAGTAAATCAATGGGACAATAGTGATGACAATAAGGGGACTGATTTGGCAACTGAAGGGGTGTCATCTAAGGGGTGTAAGTCAAAACAATGCTTACATGATCAAATGGAAAACATATTCCTCAAATTCAGTACTTTATCAGAATATGTAGAGAGATACAGTAAAAACATCATATTCTTTGTTTGCTTTTCCATCTTAACTGGGTTAATTTGTCGGAAAATATTCTGACATTTCCCTTTTCTGCCAGCGAACTTACCTCAAACAGAGTGTTTTTTTCTTGTTTGTTTCTCTGAAAGTTCATTCCTGTCTTGGTAGTACTTTATGAAATGCCATAGGACAATGAAATTGTTAAGGAGTTACAGTTGTTACATTAGAATATACCAATGTAGGCTAATAGCTCTTTAAAAAGGCTTGGATACTTTCTACTTTTAACATCTCATTGCCTGGACTTTGTTTCTTTTACTTGAGTAAAGACGTGGAAAGACTACTTATACTTTTACTGAAGTCTGTTTTTACAAAATGTATCTGTACTTCTACTTGAGTATGGAAAGTGTGTTATTTTACCATCTCTGGTTATTCTACACTGGACAGATAACGCCTCTTAAATAAGGCTCTTCAATATATTTTACAGAAAGGAAATTAACAACTCAAAAAACGAACGTTTGGAAGAAAAGTCCAGGTAAGCTCCCACCCCTCTATACAGACACTTCTCCTCCCCCGGGTCATAGTGCTATTCCACTTCTCTTCCACATATACATTCTCCAGAATTATTGGCATCTTTAGTATCTTCACCTTTCGTCTTTACAAATTTTCCTCCTTGGTCCAGACTTGTACATTCTCCTCTTTGACTTCCTCTTTGAGCACAATTTTTTTGACAATAACCCACATTTCCAGACAAAGTCACTTTACCACCCAAAAACTCCTGCGGTTTACATTTGTAATGAAGTGACTGGAAAGTCTTTTACCTGGCATGCGCTCTAATCTATTAGCAGAGGTCACTTTTGAAGAATTTTTGGGGGACTTGGTGACCCCAAGATGATACCTTTTTCTGAAACTCGCCAACAGTGGTTCAGTGGTTCCATACTGCATATGGGGTCAAGATAACATTGGGGCTTTGTCCAAGCACGTTTGTCACATTCCCAGTTGATCAGAACCTTTCAAGTATTGTTTTAAATGTAAATAAAGACATTTTCAAGTACCTAGTTTCTATAGCCATTCCCTTACAAATGTCAACACACTTTCTATTTATTTAAATGTAGTGTAATCTCTTGTCTTTACCAGCCTTTGTCACTTTGTTTTCATATAGCAAAAAAGAAAGTCATGAACTGCTTTTGAAAGTTCAGACTCTGATTAATTGAAATAAATTAAATCTTGCATTTTGAATATACTATTTCTTCAGGGGTGCCAATAATTCTGGGCAATGTGTTTTTGTTAAGAAATATTTGAGATTTTCCTTTTCTTAGAATAAATTTGCTTTCCCTAAAGCAAACAGCAACAGCAATTAAAAAACATAAAAAGTAAATATTCAAAGTATAGTTTAGTAAAGATCATACAAAAAACATAAAACACAAGGTAATAGTGAAAGGGCAATAGTTTAAAATTTTTCAAAAAACATTATAAACAACATAGAATGATTAAAAGAGCAAAACAACAAATTACTGGAACAAAGCCACCAACTTAACCTTATGCTTCGTATGAAACTCACATAGATTCTCATGTTTTGGCATAAACAATAAAAGGAATGATCAGCGCTCTGATTAACAGCCTAAAAGCATGTTAAATATTTAAAGAAGAAAAGTGATAGTCAAACACCCAGTGAACACCAGCACTCTTAAAGGGATATTCCACCATTTGGGGAATTGCACTCATTTTCCACCTTCCCGATCCGATGCAATGATCTATGTTAGGCTGAAGCTAAAAGTGGTATTACCAGACTTAGAAAACGGCTGGATGAACTGGAGAAAGGCAAAAATGAATTGTTTAACTCAGGGGGAGGTGGAAGATGAGTGTAATTCCCCAAATGGTGGAATACAGGCCCGGAGTGGGTAATCGGGAGAATTCCCGGTGGGCCGCTTCACTTTTGGGCCGGTCGAGGGAAAAATATTAACATTTGCCACGTTAATCTATCTTCTCTTAGTTGGCTCTCTTCCAGGGATACACACACACACACACACACACATATACGACAATAAGTTGGGGGCCCTTAATACATCTGGGCCCAGGGGCCCGAAAGTATCCATCCGCCCATGCTCTCTTCTCTAAATTGGCTACACACGTTCGCATCCTATGCCTAACACCGCAGCCTCTGCATGGGTTGTTTTCCCCTCCCAAGAAGAGTTAATTGGTTGGGTCCATATAGCCCGTCTTTTCTAAAAAGTTTTCTCGGATACCAGCTGGGCCGGCCCTAGTGATAAGCGTCAGGGAGGATGGATGGTAGAAAGAGGCCATGAGGGACTGGAAAGGCCAGGTAAAAAAGACGAAAAATATTGGAGGAAAATGTGCCAAGCTTCCAGATTTTTTTTGAAGAGGACAGAATAAGTGGAAACTGGTAAATTAGCCATGATTATAGCGCCGTAGCCTAATTATTGGGCTAATACTGGACGTTATAGCGTTGTCAACCTATTTGCAAGCAACATATTAAATTAATTTAAAAAATAGCCTTTTTGTATCATCCAATATGATTCATAGACTTTGCAAATATTATGCAAATATTGATAACAAAACTCAAGCTTGATCTGTGTATGCAGTAGCCTAGGCCTAAAAACAAAAGTAGCCTCTGAGCAGCAGATCAGCCAGTCCCCTGCTGAAAATGATGAGCCTGAAATTAGCTATGACTACAGGGACAAGTAGAAAGAATAATAGAGTTAACCATATGAATTAAAATTATTTTATGTAAGAAAGAACAGTAGGCTATATGACAGGCTACATGATGCCTTGTTTGCTCAGAAGTGGGTGTAGTAAAGGAGCAAATCACCAAACAACAACATGATAACTGACCCATGCAGAAAAAACATGTAAACAATAGTTCAATATGCCTCTTAGTGGAATTGTGGGATACATTTCAAATGCTTTATTTCTTCCTTCCTGTTTTTGGTAACTTATCAACTTATCCTTGTGGAATAGTGGAATATTGGTAGCCTATAATTAAAAACTACAGGATAGTAAGAGCTGAAATGTTGCCTTATTCATCCAATTTCTACCACCACTAAAAAAGTGGGCCGGTCTTGGGCCTGAAACTCCCGGGCTGAAAAGTGGCCCCACTCCGGCCCTGGTGGTATATCCCTTTAATGAAGATTCTTAAAGTAGCACGCTATAAGTAGGCTATAGGCTACTTGTTGCTTTTATTTGTGATTGCAAATAATGTTGGTTATTAGCTTATTTCATCTGGTGAAAATTGTGGCACATGGGCAAGTTCAATGTCAGCACTCATTTATATTTTTTTGCTGGAGGCCTAGGCATACAGGACATTCAGTTTGTAAGAAATCAAACTTATTTACCACATAAAGGGAAAGTCACGAATGTTAGGCTATATTTAAGGTAGCCAGTATGATGGGATTAATTTATGATCGTCAATTATACTGCCAACTGTTTTTGCCAAATACCCTATCCACACAAATTACAGCGAGGTGCTACTATAAAGAAGAAGGTAAAACTTTCTTTGAGGAGGCGGAAGTAGTACACCTGTGGTATTTTGTGTGCTAATTAGTGAAGAAGCCAAGTATTTTTTGGAGCATTTTTTACTGTGTAAAGCTATACTTTTACTGTATAAAGCTATCCTTTATGAGAGATGTTGTTACGGAGCACAGGGACAAATTCTGTTTCTGGTTACTGGACTAAACTAATTTCGTGGCTTAAACGGCAGTTTTAAGTGTGTTGAGTGTTCCTGCCAATGATGGTACAGTTTCCATCGCCTCCCAAAAGACAACAAATCAAAAAGAATATGTCTGAGGAACTTAAACTTACAAAAGCTCCCTAAACACATCCCAAGGCGTTATGTTATACTTAGAAACGGAAGATATTCCCACTTTTGACGGCCAAGGCCTCATGGAACGTAGAAAACTTGTGGATAGACTAGGCCAACAAAAAAAAAAATGTTTTGTCTTGGTCACATCATTTGAAGAAGGCTTTTATCTTAATGAAGGGAAAAAAACACAAATGATTGAGTAGGCCTAGATCACTTTATACTGAGGTAGTTCAAACAATGCTTTGGGCACGTAATACAGAAACATTTTCAAAACTTCTTAACAAATAAATAATTGTTCAGAGCTCAATGCTCCATCAGTCAGACTCAACAAAGTTAATCAAGCAGTTCAAATGTAACTTTAGTTCCAAATGAAAATTAGATCTTCCCAAAAAAAGTTAGCAGTGCTTTTATGTAGGCTATTGTTAACTCGCATTAAGAACTATTTTCTAATCATAAGCTATGAGAATTATTTTCTAACCTTATTTTCTAACTGTATTTTCTGGACTATAAGTGGCATCAGTCAAAAAATACATGAAGTCGCACCAGACTATAAGCCGCATTATTTAGGGCCCTATCATGACATTCTAAAGTGCATCGTCACTCGTCAATAGTCTATTCAAATTTAGTAGGATGTCCAGTTCACATTGGGAGGGGTTTCGTTATCAAACGTGGAGCGCATGGTGCAACAAGGTGTTCCTAGGTTTTTTAATCAGTCATATGGGTGTGTTTGGGGCGTAACATCATTTTAAACCAATGAGAAGGACATCTGTCATTCCCTTTAACGGCGCAAAGCGCGATATGTCAAATAAATGCATCGGTATTTTGCCATTCAATGGCGCATTTGAAGGAGGCTGCTTGCGAGACCGTATGGAATAGTCATTCTTAAACCATGCTTTACTAAAACCTAGCATAGCCTTCACACATTTGCACTCGTCTATTATTTGAACTCATTGGCAAAGTGAAACTAACTTCACCAAGGAATCAGTCAACGACAAGACAGTTATATGCAGTTACTTTCACTATTGACTGACAATGGGTTACCACCGAAAACATAGGCTGGAAAAAGCAACACTTACCCTAATGTTGCTCAAATGACTGAATAAAACAACATTTATCCTGCAGAGGAGTTGCTTATGTCTCGTGACAGTGCGTCTTCAGCTGTGCTCCATACGTGTCTCTCGCCTCTCCCCTAATCACTTTTAACCGTCATTACCAATTTGCAAATGATGGTGAATAACTACTCATCATGACAGTATTTTGTAATATCTTTATTCTAATTATGTTTCCCATTGTAATCGTGCAATTTGTAATGCTTTACATGGACGTGCGCTGGTGTGCGTTCATGAATAATAGAAGGATGGTGCGTATCCTTCTAAAAACAGTTTTGTCCTTCTAAAACACAAGACTAAAGGGCATGCCAGTGCAGAGGAGTTTATCAGTCTGACTGCATCCGGGTAGAAACTGTTCTTCAACCTGGTGGTCCTTCCCTGGATGCTACGCAACCTTCTGCCTGAGGGGAGGTGGGAGAATAGTCTGTGTGCAGGGTGGGTGGAGTCTCTCATGAAGCAGGTCGCTCTGCTCTGCTGTATAAATGTCTGAAAGGGCTGGTAGGTTGCATCCGATGGTCCGTTGTGCAGATCTTACCTCCCTCTGCAGCATGACCTTCTCTGTCACTGTGTAGCTGCCATACCACACAGTGATACAGGATGACAGGGTGCTCTCCACCACACATATGTAGAAGGAGCTGAGGATGTTGATATCCAGCCCTGCCTTCTTCAGCTTCCTCAGGAAATAGAGGCGTTGGTGTGCTTTTTTGCAGATGATAAAGGTGTTGTGGCACCAGGTGAGGGTGTTGGAAATCTGTACTCCAAGGTACTTAATGCTGGTTACCCACCTTCTATGCACAGAGGAGGGTGGAGGGCAGAGCCTGTCTTGCGAAAGTCCACAATCATCTCCTTGGTCTTGGTGGTGTTTAGGATAAGGTTGTTCTCCTCGCACCATTGCACCAGTCTATCCTCCTCTGTCTGTATGCCACCTCATTCCCTTTGGTGATAAGCCCCACCACTGCAGTGTCATCTGCAAACGTCACTATGAGATTGCTGTCATAGAGAGCTCTGCAGTCATGTGTGAGCAGTGTGTAGAGCAGCGGGCTGAGGACGCAGCCCTGGGGGGAGCCAGTGTTGAGGATGATGTATGAAAATGTAGTGTTGCTTACCCTTACAGCGAAGCTACACCAGGTGCGTAACTGAAGCGTTCCGTTCGCGACGCGTAAAATCCAATTTAGATGAATGGTCTATTTTTTTCCGAACATACGCGCCGCTATCACGTCTGGTGTAGCTACTTCTATTGATTATAATGGAAGCTAATTGTTGCAGCAGACGCAACGCGAACGGAGCGCTTCAGTTACGCGCCTGGTGTAGCTCAGCCCTAACAGTCTGGGGTCTGTTGGTCAGAAAGTCCAGAATCCAACTGCAGAGTGGTGGAGCTAGACCTAGTGCTGGCAGTTTGTTTATCAGTGTCTGTGGGATGATTGTGTTGAATGCAGAACTAAAGTCTAAGAAGAGCAGCCTCACATAGGAGTCCTTTTTCCTTGTGTGTGAGGGATTGATGGACCACATATGCGATGGCGTCGGCTGTGGAACGGAACGCGCGCATAACATGAGAACAAAAATCAGAGTGAGCACAGAAATAACTAGCAAAAATGTCCGGTCAAAAAAAGCATCCGAGTGGGGCCAAAAAAAGAAAGTGAAAGGATCTAAAGAATGAAAGAAGATTAGAACTACTAAAGAGGACACCAAAATTAACAAGTATATGGAGCGCTTCCACGAATCCACCGGCAGACGCAACTGAAGCTGATCGAGAAGTGGTAGAGCCAGGTAGCCTACCAGTTCACAATCACAAGTTTGCATAGTGGTTCTGTTGATTTGGACATCAAAGCGCTGATGTGTCAGTGCGTGTGCCTTCGAGGGTTCGTGTGTGTGTCATGTGTGTCTAGGCCAGCGTTTCTCAAACTAGTGAAATTGGCCGGTGCTTCGTCTGAAGGAAGTACGGACCGACAGCAAAAGGAAAAAAAACGTGCAAACGGGAGGAAATATGTGAAACTGAGAGAAACTGAAACCACTCGATAACGTTGGTAGCAAAGCTCCGCTTCAACCTGTTGGAAGTCTATTATGTAGGCCTAACTAACGACATTTAATAAAACAACGTGGATTCTCAAACTTCCATAAAAACAGAGTAGAGACTAATACACTGTCTAGCATTGAGTATAGTATAGCCTAGTCAGATTTGAATATAACGTGGCCAAAAGCTATTGTAGCATAATTAGTCTTCCTGTTAAATATCTCCAAATCAGTGATTTACCCCTATCTGCTCCGCTGTTTGTCATACACAAAAGCTGGAATTGTGTTTCCTGAATCCTTATATTCAAAAATTTGAATGAAATTTCACTGAAAAGCATGTCAATATTTTTTCCTTTTGCCAACCAATGTATGATGCTTGCAAGAGAGAAACATCCCAAAACAATGGCACCCATATAATTGTTTTGAGAAGTATTTCTCATGCAAGCATCATACTTACAGTACATTAGTAAAGGATTAGTAAAACAGTCCTCTGATGTGCATGTTGTGAACAATGTTAATACTTTAAACTGCATTGAAGTACATTGAAGTGCATGTATAACAGTATAGCATAACAATAATAATTGTGATAATGATAATCATTTGAAGGGGGGGGGGGCGGTGTTTGTGTAGGTGGGCCCTTTGACTGGGCCCAAAGTCTACCATGACCGGGCCTCAGGTCAAAGAAATTTGAGAAAGGCTGGTCTAGGCGATATAGGGCCTCTTCCTGGCACATAGCCCCGCCCCCGGGCCTCACAACTTAATACGGTGTTATGTGTGTATAATGACTATAAGTCGCAGGACCAGCCATGAAACTGACTTAAAGTCTGGAAAATACAGTATTTTAGAATATGCCTTTATTTTCCCTTTAGTTTGCTTATATTATTAAACACCTCTCACGTAATTTGTATGTGTGTGTGTGTGTGTTATGTTTGTGTGTATTAATGTCATATCAGGGTGAAAAAGGTGTTCCTGTGCTACCATTTGGCTAAACTCCAACGTAGATACAAAAAAAGGTACTATATTCATTGTCTAACATGCACCTGAATGTCTCTGTTACCTAATTAGATTAGATTAGATTGAACTTTATTGTCATTGTGCAGAGTGCAAGTACAAAGCTAACGAAATGCAGTTTGCGTCTAACAAGAAGTGCAAATAAGCAGAAAAGTGCAATGTGATATTCAAAAAATAGACAGGTCGTGCATAGGCAGGAAAAGAAATATAGTGCAGTGTAGACAGTAGTATGCAGTTGGTTTAGAGTAGGCTAATACAAATATTCACTTAAATTGGTGTTCTTAAAGGTTGGATTTTTACTCATTTTTTTTAATTTAGGCATTAAGATCAATTTCTAACAGATTATTTTATATTCCTCTTTTTAGTCAACTTTAGCATGGGTTCAAATACTTATTCTCCCCACTGTATGTGCAATGTAGTAGCAGTAACAATATAATAGTAGTAAGAATATATAGATATATGCAGTGTATCAACAGAATATATTATGAGAAAAACAGAATAAATATGGATATTCAAGCTTAGTTGATTGGTTGTCACCAGGATGCAGACTTAGAGTTCAGTACGGTGACAGCCACAGGAATGAAGCTTCCTCTGAACCTGCTGGTTCGGGTGCGGAGAGACCTGTAACGCCTCCTGGAGGGTAGTGGGGAGAACAGTCTGTGGTTGGGGTGAGAACAGTCTTTAATGATGCTGCGCGCCTTATGCAAGCATCGCTTGCACTGGAGTGAGGAACCGGTGATGCTTTGGGCAGTTTAATATTCTGCATGTTCTGTTTCGAGACTAGGCTGATGTTGCCATGCTAATCTCCTAGGGAACGATTGGAGGATATTCGGAATTACTACAAGAATAACAAGACTAGACCTACAGAACAACAGGTGAGTGGGCCCTGCAGTCCAATAGGAACGTGGACGTGACAATAGGAAACTTAAGTGTTTGTGCATGCGTAACTCAAATCTAAGGACTCACATTTGGCAATGACACTACCAAGGTAGTTGCTGTCATAGTTGGGAAACGGACCCCTGGTCTGTAGCTGTGCAGTGTATGTTGGTAAACCTCCCTCCTGATGCCTTAAAGGAGAATTCCAGTGTGATATTGAGCTAAAGTGTGTTGAAACATGATACAGAGTGTGAACGTATATGTCTCATAGCTCATCTTGGCTTGTCCCCTGCACTCCAAAATCTGGAGCTAGTTAGCCGATGCTACCAACAGGTTTTCAAAGGGAGTGCATCGGGCATCGGCCTGGCCATGCAAATAAATCACTGTTTTACACCATTTACGATGCTCAAAGTAGCTCCACACTTCATTGGTAGACTTCCGAGAGCCCTGACATTTAAAACAAGACATTGAGAACTTGTTTTTGTTGAGAAAGCACTGATAGTTTATTTACAAGACAATTTATACACCAATCCGCCGCAAACTCTATGGGCGCTGCCATCTTGCCTGCCGCCATTACTGCGTGCCTGTGGAGTGTGACGGTGTGACACTTGCCTGTGCCTTCTAATGACTTTTCAATGAAAGCATCCTGTCAGAGAATATCTATCTATATCTAATAGGAGATCTAATAGGAGATCCTGCTCATGAAAAAAATGTCAGGTGAAAGAGAACATTGGGTAGATGATGTCAGGCAGTGGCCAAAACTTACCGATGAAGGTAATTTATTGACAACATAATGTAAGACGTGTATTAATTAATGACAACAATAAAACCGAATGCTGTCCTTACTAGCTGTGTTGCTAATATGTTCACAAGCTTCAGAAGTTGCAAATAACTATTAGCCACGACCACTGTAGCAGTAAAATGCATGTTCTTACAGGTATTCAGGATTATTTTATTAATAGCATGTATTTCATCCACTTTTAACGCACATCTTGGTCGTCCACTCGACCAGGAACTCTGTGTAATCCATAAGGCTGTAAACATGGACAGTCAATGTGCAACAAAGGTTTGTGAATTTCACAAACGGTTTAATTCTAGGTCTGTATATTCGTACTGTTGTTAAAACAGCCGACCACACAACACGCTTTTCCCGGCATCACTGAACAGCATACATACTAAATAAAAATTAAGAAACAGAAGAAGATTTCGCATTTACAGTTAACGTACATTTGCAGTTAAGCTACAGACGCCTACAGGACCAACACATTACTTCGCTACTTCCTTAGCAGCAAGGCAACGCAGTAATGGCGGCGCTGCTTTACTTCCGTGTTTCGCCGGATTTGTGTATACCAAGGGGGCAGGCGAACGTTTGGAGAGCGTAGACACTATGGCGGATCTGAGGCTACAGTACCATTGTGGCTGGTGGATTCCAAAGTCTACCAGCCACTAGAGATACAGTATGAACATTTGATGAAATATGCAATATGATTAAAATGTGCTGACATTTTTTCTAAACCTACCATCAATGTTGGACATAACTCATAATTGGCCTGCCCTTCATGCCCAGTAGCAACAAATCTAAAGGTCAACAGAACAGCTATAGTGTCATAAAAGTGGTGTGGCTCCTTTAAGACCCAATTCACTGGTGTGAGTTCTGGAGCCATCCAACTTTATCTAACTCTATACTATCCTACATCATCTGATTTTAATATTATATCTAGGCTATATTTAACATTTAACATTTATTTTTTATTTGGCCTGTTAAGAAATTATGCATTGACCAATATAAGCACACTTTTTTAAGACACTTAAATACATGCATGCTTAGCATTTTGTGAAAACAAATCATTATGGCTACATCGACAAACTCTTAGCCATGAGCTGTATATCCTCTGATTTTAATATTTACACATATGTAGGTATTTAAGCACAGCTCAGTTTTAAGACACTTAAAGCCCAAAATTGGAGACCATATAGAAATTTGCTACCATTTCAAAACCGGATTACTCTGGAACGGTTTATTGTACAGGGGATTGCATTACACCTTTGTGTTCGGTAAGGTCTGCTGTTTATTCTGGTTTACGGTTTGTCATGTGTGGAACGAAAAGTTTGTGAAATATTCCTCCTATATGAATTGAAATGAGCGCAGAGCTATAGTAGCCTAATATGATTATTTCTTGAAAGTTAATTTTCTCGCCAACCGTTTATCGCAGCATAACAGTCAGCGAACAATCAGAGAAAACTGCGCTGAGAACATTGTAGGCGGATATTAGACCTACCTGCTGTTGGTCTAGACATATGTATGCCTTAAACTCGTATCCTGTCATTTAGAAACAATGCTGTGGTCTAGTCTAGTCATCAACAAAAAATGAACGGATTGCAAAAAAAAAGAATGGAATTGGCGTGACAATTCTTGAGTGTGCGTGAAAGCATGAGTGTGTCGCCAGATGCGTGAGAGTTGGCAACCCTGTGCTTTACTAAAACCTAGCATAGCCTTCACGCATTTGCACTCGTCTATTATTTTAACTCATTGGCAAAGTGAAACTAACTTCACCAAGGAGTCAGTCAACGACAAGACAGTTATATGCAGTTACTTTCATAACTTTGACTGACAATGGGTTACCACCGAAAACATAGGCTGGAAAAAGCAACACTTACCCTAATATTGCTCAAAGGACTGAATAAAACAACATTTATCCTGCAGAGGAGTTGCTTATATCTCGTGACAGTGTGTCTTCAGCTGTGCTCCATACGTGTCTCTCGCCTCTCCCCTAATCACTTTTAACCTTCATTACCAATTTGCAAATGATGGTGAATAACAACTCATCATAAGATGTACAGTATTTCGAAATATATTTATTAGAGTGCATGAAAATGCACTCTACTGTTCTTCCTAGGCTTCTTCTTATTATAGTGCATGAAAATGCACTATACTGTTCTTCCAAAATTTCTTATTACAGTGCATGAAAATGCACTGTACTGTTCTTCCTAGGCTTCTTATTCTTATTTTTCTGCTAACGCATTTAATGCAGCTTCAACCGTTTAACGTAGAAACTTCATTCAAACTATGTTACGTAGGTCTTACTTAGGACATGGGTGCTATGTATTTTTCAGCTTTGTAACTTTTATACTTTTTAAACTATTAATTAAAAACTGTTCAAAATTTCCCCATAGACTTAACATGGGCTGATGACATCACAATAGAGCTGTTAAGCAATTAGAATCCTATGGCAGGTGTTCGGGCCACTTGCATCAACTGCCAGTCTCAGGCTTTAAGCATACAAACTGGCCCTATTAAGACTACACATCCTGTTCAACTGCTTCCTCTGCCAAAAACGGTTTCAAAATAAAAGTCCTCACTACAATATTTCACTGTTAAACAATTTAAGCCTTTAAACTACTGAACTTTTGAACTGTTGAAAAACAGCATTTTTAGCAAAACTGCGAAAAACGATTAGCTAAGTAACATGGTTAATATAGTTAGCATGCTAACATGCTAGTTAGCATAACTACTAAAAATGATTAGCTAGGTTAGCTAAGTAACATGGTTAACATAGTTAGCATGCTAGTTAGAATAGTTAGCATACCTACTAAAAATGATTAGCTAAGTCACATGGTTAGCATACTTAAAATGTTAGCATGCTAATTAGCATACCTACTAAAAATGATTAGCTAGGTTAGCTAAGTCACATGGTTTGCATTGCTAACATGCTAGTTAGCTTAACTACTAAAAATGAAAACATTAGCTAAGTTAACTAAGTTAAGTAACTTGGTTAACATTATTATCTTTGATAACATAGTTAGCATAACTGCTAGCAAACATTAGAGCCATTCCAACTGTCAGTTATCGTCAATTATCTACCTAAATAATTTAACCATTTAAATTATCCACCTATTTAACCGTTCAATCATTCCAACTATATTAAACCTTATCTACCAAGCAAATCATTTAACTATATAAACTATCCACCTATTTAACTGTTCAGTCATTCCAACTATATTAAACCTCATCTACCTAGCAACCAATATAGTTTGTTTTTACTCTGTATGATATTTTACATCATATTTTTGGCATTTTCATGCACTGTATTTCCTTCAGGAAATGCTTTTCTAGTTCTTATTTTTCTTCTTCTAACGCGTTTAATGCAGCTTCAACCGTTAAACGTAGAAACTTCATTCAAACTTTGTTACGTAGGTCTTACTTAGGACAATTGGGCTATGTATTTTTCAACTTTGTAACTTTTATACTTTTTAAACTATTAATTAAAAACTATCAAAATTTCCCCATTGACTTAACATTATGATTATGACATCACAATAGAGCCGTTAAGCAATTAGAATCCTATGGCAGGTGTTCGGGCCACCTGGACCAACTGCCAGTCTCAGGCTTTAAGCATACAAACTGGCCCTATTAAGACTACACATCCTGTTCCACTGCTTCCTCTGCCAAAAACTGTTTCAAAATAAAAGTCCTCACTACAATATTTCACTGTTAAACAATTTAAGCCTTTAAACTACTGAACTTTTTAACTGTTCAGCCATTATAACTGTTACTTGTCATCAACTATGACTCCTACCCACTGTAGCTAGTTAGCTAAGTTAGCTAAGTAACTTGGTTAGCATAGTTAGCATGCTAGCATATTAGCATGCTAGTTAGCATGCTAGTTAGCATTTTTAGCAAAACTGCTAAAAACGATTAGCTAAGTTAGCTAAGTCACATGGTTAGCATAGTTAGCATGCTAGCATGTTAGCATGCTAGTTAGCATTTTTAGCAAAACTGCTAAAAATGATTAGCTAAGTTAGCTAAGTCACATGGTTAGCATAGTTAGCATGCTAGCATGTTAGCATGCTAATTAGCATTTTTAGCAAAACTGCTAAAAATGATTAGCTAAGTTAGCTAAGTCACATGGTTAGCATAGTTAGCATGCTAACATGTTAGCATGCTAGTTAGCATTTTTAGCAAAACTGCTAAAAATGATTAGCTAAGTTAGCTAAGTAACATGGTTGGCATAGTTAGCATGCTAACATGTTAGCATGTTAGTTAGCATTTTTAGTAAAACTGCTAAAAATGATTAGCTAAGTTAACTAAGTTAAATGATTAGCATAATTAGCATGTTAGTATGCTAGTTAGCATATTTAGCATAACTAATAAAAATGATTAGCTAGGTTAGCTAAGTCATATGGTTAGCATAGTTAACATTTTAACATTGTTAGCATGCTAGTTAGCATAGTAACTTGGTTAGCATTATTATCTTTGTTAACATAGTTAGCATAAATACTAGCAAACATTGGAGCCATTCCAACTGTTAGTTATCGTCAACTATCTGCCTAAATAATTTAACCATTTCAATTATCAACCTATTTAACTGTTCAGTCATTCCAACTATATTAAACCTTATCTACCAAGCAAATAATTTAACCATATGAACTCATCATATTTTTGCATTTTCATGCACTGTATTTCCTTCAGGAAATGCTTTTCTAGTTATTATTATTATTATTAGAGTGCATGAAAATGCACTCTACTGTTCTTCCTAGGCTTCTTCTTCTTATTATTATTATTATTATTATAGTGCATGAAAATGCACTATATTGTTCTTCCAAGTCTTCTTATTAGAGTGCATGAAAATGCACTCTACTGTTCTTCCTAGGCTTCTTCTTCTTCTTCTTCTTCTTCTTCTTCTAACGCAGTTAATGCAGCTTCAACCGTTTAACGTAGAAACTTCATTCAAACTGCGTTGCGTAGGTCTTACTTATGACATGTGGGCTTTGTATTTTTCATCTTTGTAACTTTTATACTTTTTAAACTATTAATTAAAAACTGCTCAAAATTTCCCCATAGACTTAACATGGGCTGATGACATCACAATGGACTAATTAACTTGATTTGCACCTGGTATCATCTTCCAGCTGCTCATCTAGGCCCCATCAAAGAATCAGTTCAACTGGATGCACCTGTATCAACTGCTTTCTACTGAACTAGACCAACTCTCTCTGTCTCTCCATTCTACAAGGATATAAGACACATTTCCTCCAACTTTCTATCCATTCATCCTCTTCAAACCATTCACTCATCCACCCATTAAACTATCCATCAACATCCATTAAACAATCTGCCTATCAACATCCATTCAACTTTCTGTCTATCAACATCCATTACACTATCTACATTTAACTTTTAAACTATATACTCTGTCTCAGGCTTTAAGCATACAATATGTCTCTATTAAGACTGCCGTTAAAGCAATTAGAATCCTATGGCAGGTGTTCGGGCCAGCTGCATCAACTGCCAGTCTCAGGCTTTAAGCATACAAACTGGCCCTATTAAGACTACACATCCTGTCTAACTGCTTCCTCTGCCAAAAACTGTTTCAAAATAAAAGTCCTCACTACAATATTTCACTGTTAAACAATTTAACCCTTTAAACGACTGAACTTTTTAACTGTTTAGCCATTGTAACTGTTACTTGTCATCAACTATGACTTCTACCCACTGTAGCTAGTTAGCATGGTTAGCATAGTTAGCATGTTAGCATGCTAGTTAGCATTTTTTGTAAAACTGCTAAAAATGATTAGCTAAGTTAGCTAAGTCTCATGGTTAGCATAGTTAGCATGCTAACATGTTAGCATGCTAGTTAGCATTTTTAGCAAAACTGCTAAAAATGATTAGCTAAGTAAGCTAAGTCACATGGTTAGCATAGTTAGCATGCTAGCATGTTAGCATGCTAGTTAGCATTTTTTACAATACTGCTAAAAATGATTAGCTAAGTTAGCTAAGTCACATGGTTAACATAGTTAGCATGCTAGCATGTTAACATGTTAGTTAGCATAGTTAGCATAATTGCTAAAAATAATTAGCTAAGTTAGCTAAGTAAAATGGTTAGCATAGTTAGCATGCTAGTTAGCATAGTTAACAAAACTGCTAAAAATGATTAGCTAGGTTAGCTAAGTCACATGGTTAACATAGTTAGCATGTTAGCATTGCTAACATGCTAGTTAGCATAACTACTAAAAATGAAAACATTAGCTAAGTTAACTAAGTTAAGTATTATCCACCTATTTAACCGTTCAATCATTCCAACTATATTAAACCTTATCTACCAAGCAAATCATTTAACCATATAAACTATCCACCTATTTAACTGTTCAGTCACTCCAACTATATTAAACCTCATCTACCTAGCAACCAATATAGTTTGTTTTTACTCTGTATGATATTTTACATCATATTTTTTGCATTTTCATGCACTGTATTTCCTTCAGGAAATGCTTTTCTAGTTCTTATTATTCTTCTTCTAACGTAGCTAATGCAGCTTCAACCGTTTAACGTAGAAACTTCATTTAAACTGTGTTGCGTAGGTCTTACTTAGGACATGTAGGCTTTGTATTTTTCATCTTTGTAACTTTTATACTTTTTAAACTATTAATTAAAAACTACTCAAAATTTCCCCATAGACTTAACATGGGCTGATGACATCACAATGGAGTAATTAACTTGATTTGCACCTGTATCTTCTTCCAGCTGCTCATCTAGGCCCCATCAAAGAATCAGTTCAACTGATTGCACCTGTATCAACTGCTTTCTACTGAACTAGACCAACTCTATCTGTGTCTCTACATTCTACAAGGATATAAGACACATTTCATCCAACTTTCTATCCATTCATCCTATTCAAACCATTCACTCATCCACCCATTAAACTATCCATCAACATCCATTAAACAATCTGCCTATCAACATCCAGTCTATCAACATCCATTACACTATCTACATTTAACTTTTAAACTATATACTCTGTCTCAGGCTTTAAGCATACAATATGGCTCTATTAAGACTGCTGTAAAGCAATTAGAATCCCAGGCCAGGTGGCCAGGCCACCTGCACCCTATCAGTTTCTCAGGCTAACCTTTTACACTATCCACCTATTTGACTGTTCAGTCAGTCCAACTATATTAAACCTCATCTACCTAGTTCAGTCATTCCAACTATATTAAACCTCATCTACCTAGCAAATAATTTAACCTTTTACACTATCCACCTATTTAACCGTTCAGTCATTCCAACTATATTAAACCTCATCTACCTAGTTCAGTCATTCCAACTATATTAAACCTCATCTACCTAGTTGTCATTCCAACTATATTAAACCTCATCTACCTAGCAAATAATTTAACCATTTGAATCCTATGGCAGGTGTTCGGGCCACCTGCATCAACTGCCAGTCTCAGGCTTTAAGCATACAAACTGGCCCTATTAAGACTACACATCCTGTTCAACTGCATCCTCTGCCAAAAACTGTTTCAAAATAAAAGTCCTCACTACAATATTTCACTGTTAAACAATTTAACCATTTAAACTACTGAACTTTTTAACTGTTCAGCCATTGTAACTGTTACTTGTCATCAACTATGACTCCTACCCACTGTAGCTAGTTAGCATGGTTAGCATTGTTAGCATGCTAACATGTTAGCATACTAGCATGTTAGCATGTTAGTTAGCATTTTTAGCAAAACTGCTAAAAATGATTAGCTAAGTTAGCTAAGTCACATGGTTAGCATAGTTAGCATGCTAACATGTTAGCATGCTAGTTAACATTTTTAGCAAAACTGCTGAAAATGATTAGTTAAGTTAGCTAAGTCACATGGTTAGCATAGTTAGCATGCTAACATGCTACCATGTTAGTTAGCATTTTTAGCAAAATTGCTAAAAATAATTAGCTAAGTCACATGGTTAACATAGTTAGCATGCTAGCATGTTAGCATGTTAGTTAGCATAACTATTAAAAATGTTTAGCGAAGTTAGCTAAGTCACATGGTTAACATAATTAGCATGTTAGCATGCTAATTAGCATAGTTATCATAACTAATAACAATGATTAGCTAGGTTAGCTAAGTCATATGGTTAGCATAGTTAACATTTTAACATTGTTAGCATGCTAGTTAGCATGGTTACTTGGTTAACATTATTATCTTTGTTAACATAGTTAGCATAACTACTAGCAAACATTGGAGCCATTCCAACTGTTAGTTATCGTCAACTATCTGCCTAAATAATTTAACCATTTCAATGATCAACCTATTTAACTGTTCAGTCATTCCAACTATAGTAAACCTTATCTACCAAGCAAATAATTTAACCATATGAACTCATCATATTTTTGCATTTTCATGCACTGTATTTCCTTCAGGAAATGCTTTTCTAGTTAGAGTGCATGAAAATGCACTCTACTGTTCTTCCTAGGCTTCTTCTTCTTCTTATTATAGTGCATGAAAATGCACTATATTGTTCTTCCAAGTCTTCTTATTATAGTGCATGAAAATGCACTATATTGTTCTTCCAAGTCTTCTTATTAGAGTGCATGAAAATGCACTCTACTGTTCTTCCTAGGCTTCTTCTTCTTCTTATTCTTCTTCTTCTAACGCAGTTAATGCAGCTTCAACCGTTTAACGTAGAAACTTCATTCAAACTGCGTTGCGTAGGTCTTACTTATGACATGTGGGCTTTGTATTTTTCATCTTTGTAACTTTTATACTTTTTAAACTATTAATTAAAAACTACTCAAAATTTCCCCATAGACTTAACATGGGCTGATGACATCACAATGGACTAATTAACTTGATTTGCACCTGGTATCATCTTCCAGCTGCTCATCTAGGCCCCATCAAAGAATCAGTTCAACTGATTGCACCTGTATCAACTGCTTTCTACTGAACTAGACCAACTCTCTCTGTCTCTCCATTCTACAAGGATATAAGACACATTTCATCCAACTTTCTATCCATTCATCCTCTTCAAACCATTCACTCATCCACCCATTAATCCATCAACATCCATTAAACAATCTGCCTATCAACATCCATTCAACTTTCCGTCTATCAACATCCATTACACTATCTACATTTAACTTTTAAACTATATACTCTGTCTCAGGCATTAAGCATACCATATGGCTCTATTAAGACTGCCGTTAAGCAATTAGAATCCTAGGCCAGGTGGCCAGGCCACCTGCACCCTATCAGTTTCTCAGGCTAACCTTTTAAACTATCCAGCTATTTGACTGTTCATTCAGTCCAACTATATTAAACCTCATCTACCTAGTTAAGTCATTCCAACTACATTAAACCTCATCTACCTAGCAAATAATTCAACCTTTTACACTATCCACCTATTTAACCGTTCAGTCATTCCAACTATATTAAACCTCATCTACCTAGTTCAGTCATTCCTATATTAAACCTCATCTACCTAGTTCAGTCATTCCAACTATATTAAACCTCATCTACCTAGCAAATAATTTAACCATTTGAATCCTATGGCAGGTGTTCGGGCCACCTGCATCAACTGCCAGTCTCAGGCTTTAAGCATACAAACTGGCCCTATTAAGACTACACATCCTTTTCAACTGCTTCCTCTGCCAAAAACTGTTTCAAAATAAAAGTCCTCACTACAATATTTCACTGTTAAACAATTTAACCCTTTAAACTACTGAACTTTTCAACTGTTCAGCCATTGTAACTGTTACTTGTCATCAACTATGACTCCTACCCACTGTAGCTAGTTAGCTAAGTTAGCTAAGTAACTTGGCTAGCATAGTTAGCATGCTAGCATGTTAGCATGCTAGTTAGCATTTTTAACAAAACTGCTAAAAATTATTAGCTAAGTTAGCTAATTAACTTGGTTAGCATAGTTAGCATGTTAGCATGCTAGTTAGCATTTTTAGCAAAACTGCTAAAAATGATTAGCTAAGTTAGCTAAGTCACATGGTTAGCATAGTTAGCATGCTAACATGTTAGCATGCTAGTTAGCATTTTTAGCAAAACTGCTAAAAATGATTAGCTAAGTTAGCTAAGTCACATGGTTAGCATAGTTAGCATGTTAGCATGCTAGTTAGCATTTTTAGCAAAACTATTAAAAATGATTAGCTAAGTTAGCTAAGTAAAATGGTTAGCATAGTTAGCATGCTAACATGTTAGCATGCTAGTTAGCATAGTTAGCAAAACTGCTAAAAATGATTAGCTAGGTTAGCTAAGTCACTTGGTTAATATAGTTAGCATGTTAGCATTGCTAACATGCTAGTTAGCATAACTACTAAAAATGAAAACATTAGCTAAGTTAACTAAGTTAAGTATTATCCACCTATTTAACTGTTCAATCATTCCAACTATATTAAACCTTATCTGCCAAGCAAATCATTTAACCATATAAACTATCCACCTATTTAACTGTTCAGTCACTCCAACTATATTAAACCTCATCTACCTAGCAACCAATATAGTTTGTTTTTACTCTGTATGATATTTTACATCATATTTTTTGCATTTTCATGCACTGTATTTCCTTCAGGAAATGCTTTTCTAGTTCTTATTATTCTTCTTCTAACGTAGCTAATGCAGCTTCAACCATTTAACGTAGAAACTTCATTCAAACTATGTTACGTAGGTCTTACTTAGGACATGTAGGCTTTGTATTTTTCATCTTTGTAACTTTTATACTTTTTAAACTATTAATTATTAACTTTCATAAAATCCCCATAGACTTAACATGGGCTGATGACATCACAATGGACTAATTAACTTGATTTGCACCTGTATCTTCTTCCAGCTGCTCATCTAGGCCCCATTAAAGAATCAGTTCAACTGATTGCACCTGTATCAACTGCTTTCTACTGAACTAGACCAACTCTCTCTGTGTCTCTACATTCTACAAGGATATAAGACACATTTCATCCAACTTTCTATCCATTCATCCTCTTCAAACCATTCACTCATCCACAAATTAAACTATCCATCAACATCCATTAAACAATCTGCCTATCAACATCCATTCAACTTTCTGTCTATCAACATCCATTACACTATCTACATTTAACTTTTAAACTATATACTCTGTCTCAGGCTTTAAGCATACAATATGGCTCTATTAAGACTGCCGTTAAGCAATTAGAATCCTAGGCCAGGTGGCCAGGCCACCTGCACCCTATCAGTTTCTCAGGCTAACCTTTTAAACTATCCAGCTATTTGACTGTTCAGTCAGTCCAACTATATTAAACCTCATCTACCTAGTTCAGTCATTCCAACTATATTAAACCTCATCTACCTAGCAAATAATTTAACCTTTTACACTATCCACCTATTTAACCGTTCAGTCATTCCAACTATATTAAACCTCATCTACCTAGTTCAGTCATTCCAACTATATTAAACCTCATCTACCTAGCAAATAATTTAACCATTTGAATCCTATGGCAGGTGTTCGGGCCAGCTGCATCAACTGCCAGTCTCAGGCTTTAAGCATACAAACTGGCCCTATTAAGACTACACATCCTGTTCAACTGCTTCCTCTGCCAAAAACTGTTTCAAAATAAAAGTCCTCACTACAATATTTCACTGTTAAACAATTTAACCCTTTAAACTACTGAACTTTTTAACTGTTCAGCCATTGTAACTGTTACTTGTCATCAACTATGACTCCTACCCACTGTAGCTAGTTAGCATGGTTAGCATAGTTAGCATACTAGCATGTTAGCATGCTAGTTAGCATTTTTAGCAAAACTGCTAAAAATGATTAGCTAAGTTAGCTAAGTCACATGGTTAGCATAGTTAGCATGCTAGCATGTTAACATGCTAGTTAGCATTTTTTACAAAACTGCTAAAAATGATTAGCTAAGTTAACTAAGTCACATGGTTAGCATTGTTAGCATGCTAACATGTTAACATGCTAGTTAGCATTTTTTACAAAACTGCTAAAAATGATTAGCTAAGTTAGCTAAGTCACATGGTTAGCATAGTTAGCATGCTACCATGTTAGCATGCTAGTTAGCATTTTTAGCAAAACTGCTAAAAATGATTAGCTAAGTTAGCTAAGTCACATGGTTAGCATAGTTAGCATGTTAGCATGCTAATTAGCATAGTTATCATAACTAATAAAAATGATTAGCTAGGTTAGCTAAGTCATATGATTAGCATAGTTAACATTTTAACATTGGTAGCATGCTAGTTAGCATAGTAACTTGGTTAACATTATTATCTTTGTTAACATAGTTAGCATAACTACTAGAAAACATTGGAGCCATTCCAACTGTTAGTTATCATCAACTATCTGCCTAAATAATTTAACCATTTCAATTATCAACCTATTTAACTGTTTAGTCATTCCAACTATATTAAACCTTATCTACCAAGCAAATAATTTAACCATATGAACTCATCATATTTTTGCATTTTCATGCACTGTATTTCCTTCAGGAAATGCTTTTCTAGTTAGAGTGCATGAAAATGCACTCTACTGTTCTTCCTAGGCTTCTTCTTCTTCGTATTCTTATTATTTTTCTTCTTCTAACGCAGTTAATGCAGCTTCAACCGTTTAACGTAGAAACTTCATTCAAACTGCGTTGCGTAGGTCTTACTTATGACATGTGGGCTTTGTATTTTTCATCTTTGTAACTTTTATACTTTTTAAACTATTAATTAAAAACTACTCAAAATTTCCCCATAGACTTAACATAGGCTGATGACATCACAATGGACTAATTAACTTGATTTGCACCTGGTATTATCTTCCAGCTGCTCATCTAGGCCCCATCAAAGAATCAGTTCAACTGATTGCACCTGTATCAACTGCTTTCTACTGAACTAGACCAACTCTCTCTGTGTCTCTACATTCTACAAGGATATAAGACACATTTCATCCAACTTTCTATCCATTCATTCTCTTCAAACCATTCACTCATCCACCCATTAAACTATCCATCAACATCCATTAAACAATCTGCCTATCAACATCCATTCAACTTTCTGTCTATCAACATCCATTACACTATCTACATTTAA
The DNA here is from genome assembly GCF_046254945.1 of Alosa pseudoharengus. Taxonomy (NCBI): domain Eukaryota; kingdom Metazoa; phylum Chordata; class Actinopteri; order Clupeiformes; family Clupeidae; genus Alosa; species Alosa pseudoharengus. Next base: position 35,164,441 of record NW_027468718.1, read on the forward strand.
CTTTTAAACTATATACTCTGTCTCAGGCTTTAAGCATACAATATGGCTCTATTAAGACTGCCGTTAAGCAATTAGAATCCTAGGCCAGGTGGCCAGGCTACCTGCACCCTATCAGTTTCTCAGGCTAACCTTTTAAACTATCCAGCTATTTGACTGTTCAGTCAGTCCAACTATATTAAACCTCATCTACCTAGTTCAGTCATTCCAACTATATTAAACCTCATCTACCTAACAAATAATTTAACCTTTTACACTATCCACCTATTTAACCGTTCAGTCATTCCAACTATATTAAACCTCATCTACCTAGTTCAGTCATTCCTATATTAAACCTCATCTACCTAGTTCAGTCATTCCAACTATATTAAACCTCATCTACCTAGCAAATAATTTAACCATTTGAATCCTATGGCAGGTGTTCGGGCCACCTGCATCAACTGCCAGTCTCAGGCTTTAAGCATACAAACTGGCCCTATTAAGACTACACATCCTGTCCAACTGCTTCCTCTGCCAAAAACTGTTTCAAAATAAAAGTCCTCACTACAATATTTCACTGTTAAACAATTTAACCCTTTAAACTACTGAACTTTTTAACTGTTCAGCCATTGTAACTGTTACTTGTCATCAACTATGACTCCTACCCACTGTAGCTAGTTAGCATGGTTACCATAGTTAGCATGTTAGCATGCTAGCATGTTAGCATGCTAGTTAGCATTTTTTACAAAACTGCTAAAAATGATTAGCTAAGTTAGCTAAGTCACATGGTTAGCATAGTTAGCATGCTAACATGTTAGCATGCTAGTTAGCATTTTTTACAAAACTGCTAAAAATGATTAGCTAAGTTAGCTAAGTCACATGGTTAGCATAGTTAGCATGCTAACATGTTAGCATGCTAGTTAGCATTTTTTACAAAACTGCTAAAAATGATTAGCTAAGTTAGCTAAGTCACATGGTTAGCATAGTTAGCATGCTAGCATGTTAGCATGCTAGTTAGCATTTTTTACAAAACTGCTAAAAATGATTAGCTAAGTTAGCTAAGTCACATGGTTAGCATAGTTAGCATGTTAGCATTGCTAACTACTAAAAATGCATTAGCTAAGTTAACTAAGTTAAGTATTGTCCACCTATTTAACCGTTCAATCATTCCAACTATATTAAACCTTATCTTCCAAGCAAATCATTTAACCATATAAACTATCCACCTATTTAACTGTTCAGTCACTCCAACTATATTAAACCTCATCTACCTAGCAACCAATATAGTTTGTTTTTACTCTGTATGATATTTTACATCATATTTTTTGCATTTTCATGCACTGTATTTCCTTCAGGAAATGCTTTTCTAGTTATTATTACAGTGCATGAAAATGCACTGTACTGTTATTCCAAGGCATTTTATTATTACAGTGCATGAAAATGCACTGTACTGTTATTCCAAGGCATTTTATTATTATTACAGTGCATGAAAATGCACTGTACTGTTCTTCCTAGGCATTTTATTCTTATTATACTTCTTCTTCTAACGCGTTTAATGCAGCTTCAACCGTTTAACGTAGAAACTTCATTCAAACTTTGTTACGTAGGTCTTACTTGTGTCATAGGGGCTATGTATTTTTCAACTTTGTAACTTTTATACTTTTTAAACTATTAATTATTAACTTTTAAAAAATCCCCATTGACTTAACATTGCCCTTTATGACATCATCGCAATTAGAATCTTGTGGCAGGTGGCCAGGCCAGCTGGCCCAACTGCCATTCTCAGGCTTTAAGCATACAAACTGGCCCTATTAAGACTACACATCCTGTTCAACTGCTTCCTCTGCCAAAAACTGTTTCAAAATAAAAGTCCTCACTACAATATTTCACTGTTACACAATTTAACCCTTTAAACTACTGAACTTTTTAACTGTTCAGCCATTGTAACTGTTACTTGTCATCAACTATGACTCCTACCCACTGTAGCTAGTTAGCTAAGTTAGCTAAGTAACTTGGTTAGCATAGTTAGCATGCTAGCATGTTAGCATGCTAGTTAGCATTTTTTGCAAAACTGCTAAAAATGATTAGCTAAGTTAGTTAAGTCACGTGGTTAGCATAGTTAGCATGCTAACATGTTAGCATGCTAGTTAGCATTTTTTGCAAAACTGCTGAAAATGATTAGCTAAGTTAGCTAAGTCACATGGTTAGCATAGTTAGCATGCTAACATGTTAGCATTCTAGTTAGCATTTTTTGCAAAACTGCTAAAAATGATAAGCTAAGTTAGGTAAGTCACGTGGTTAGCATAGTTAGCATGCTAACATGTTAGCATGCTAGTTAGCATTACTGTTAAAAATGATAAGCGAAGTTAGCTAAGTCACATGGTTAACATAATTAGCATGTTAGCATGTTAATTAGCATAGTTATCATAACTAATAAAAATTATTAGCTAGGTTAGCTAAGTCATATGGTTAGCATAGTTAACTTTTTAATATTGTTAGCATGCTAGTTAGCATAGTTACTTGGTTACCATTATTATCTTTAACATAGTTAGCATAACTACTAGCAAACATTGGAGCCATTCCAACTGTTAGTTATCGTCAACTATCTGCCTAAATAATTTAACCATTTCAATTATCAACCTATTTAACTGTTCAGTCATTCCAACTATAGTAAACCTTATCTACCAAGCAAATAATTTAACCATATGAACTCATCATATTTTTGCATTTTCATGCACTGTATTTCCTTCAGGAAATGCTTTTCTAGTTACAGTGCATGAAAATGCACTGTACTGTTATTCCAAGGCATTTTATTATTATTATTATTATTATTCTTCTTCTAACGCACTTAATGCAGCTTCAACCGTTTAACGTAGAAACTTCATTCAAACTATGTTACGTAGGTCTTACTTAGGACATGTGAGCTTTGTATTTTTCAACTTTGTAACTTTTATACTTTTTAAACTATTAATTAAAAACTAATCAAAATTTCCCCATTGACTTAACATTATGATTATGACATCACAATACGGCCGTTAAGCAATTAGAATCCTATGGCAGGTGTTCGGGCCACCTGTTTCAACTGCCAGTCTCAGGCTTTAAGCATACAAACTGGCCCTATTAAGACTACACATCCTGTTCAACTGCTTCCTCTGCCAGAAACTGTTTCAAAATAAAAGTCCTCACTACAATATTTCACTGTTAAACAATTTAACCCTTTAAACTACTGAACTTTTTAACTGTTCAGCCATTGTAACTGTTACTTGTCATCAACTATGACTCCTACCCACTGTAGCTAGTTAGCATGGTTAGCATAGTTAGCATGCTAGCATGTTAGCATGCTAGCATGTTAGCATGCTAGTTAGCATTTTTTACAAAACTGCTAAAAATGATTAGCTAAGTTAGCGAAGTCACATGGTTAGCATAGTTAGCATGCTAACATGTTAGCATGCTAGTTAGCATTTTTTACAAAACTGCTAAAAATGATTAGCTAAGTTAGCTAAGTCACATGGTTAGCATAGTTAGCATGCTAACATGTTAGCATGCTAGTTAGCATTTTTTACAAAACTGCTAAAAATGATTAGCTAAGTTAGCTAAGTCATATGGTTAGCATAGTTAGCATGCTAGCATGTTAGCATGCTAGTTAGCATTTTTTACAAAACTGCTAAAAATGATTAGCTAAGTTAGCTAAGTCACATGGTTAATATAGTTAGCATGCTAGCATGTTAACATGCTAGTTAGCATTTTTTATAAAACTGCTAAAAATGATTAGCTAAGTTAGCTAAGTCACATGGTTAGCATAGTTAGCATGCTAACATGTTAGCATGCTAATTAGCATTTTTTGCAAAACTGCTAAAAATGATTAGCTAAGTTAGCTAAGTAACATGGTTAACATAGTTAGCATGTTAGCATTGCTAACATGCTAGTTAGCATAACTACTAAATATGAAAACATTAGCTAAGTTAACTAAGTTAAGTATTATCCACCTATTTAACCGTTCAATCATTCCAACTATATTAAACCTTATCTACCAAGCAAATCATTTAACCATATAAACTATCCACCTATTTAACTGTTCAGTCACTCCAACTATATTAAACCTCATCTACCTAGCAACCAATATAGTTTTTTTTTACTCTGTATGATATTTTACATCATATTTTTTGCATTTTCATGCACTGTATTTCCTTCAGGAAATGCTTTTCTAGTTCTTATGCTTATTCTTATTCTTCTTCTAACGCGTTTAATGCAGCTTCAACCGTTTAACGTAGAAACTTCATTCAAACTATGTTACGTAGGTCTTACTTAGGACATGGGTGCTATGTATTTTTCAGCTTTGTAACTTTTATACTTTTTAAACTATTAATTAAAAACTATCAAAATTTCCCCATTGACTTAACATTGCCCTTTATGACATCACAGCAATTAGAATCCTATGGCAGGTGTTCGGGCCACCTGGATCAACTGCCACTTTCAGGCTTTAAGCATACAAACTGGCCCTATTAAGACTACACATCCTGTTCAACTGCTTCCTCTGCCAAAACCTGTTTCAAAATAAAAGTCCTCACTACAATATTTCACTGTTAAACAATTTAACCCTTTAAACTACTGAACTTTTTAACTGTTCAGCCATTGTAACTGTTACTTGTCATCAACTATGACTCCTACCCACTGTAGCTAGTTAGCTAAGTTAGCTAAGTAACTTGGTTAGCATAGTTAGCATGCTAGCATGTTAGCATGCTAGTTAGCATTTTTTGCAAAACTGCTAAAAATGATTAGCTAAGTTAGCTAAGTCACATGGTTAACATAGTTAGCATGCTAGCATGTTAGCATGCTAGTTAGCATTTTTTACAAAACTGCTAAAAATGATTAGCTAAGTTAACTAACTCACATGGTTAGCATAGTTAGCATGCTAACATATTAGCATGCTAGTTAGCATTTTTTACAAAACTGCTAAAAATGATTAGCTAAGTTAGCTAAGTCACATGGTTAGCATAGTTAGCATGCTAACATGTTAGCATGCTAGTTAGCATTTTTTGCAAAACTGCTAAAAATGATTAGCTAAGTTAGCTAAGTCACATGGTTAACCTAATTAACATGTTAGCATGCTAATTAGCATAGTTATCATAACTAATAAAAATGATTAGCTAGGTTAGCTAAGTCATATGGTTAGCATAGTTAACATTTTAACATTGTTAGCATGCTAGTTAGCATAGTTACTTAGTAAACATTATTATCTTTAACATAGTTAGCATAACTACTAGCAAACATTGGAGCCATTCCAACTGTTAGTTATCGTCAACTATCTGCCTAAATAATTTAACCATTTCAATTATCAACCTATTTAACTGTTCAGTCATTCCAACTATAGTAAACCTTATCTACCAAGCAAATAATTTAACCATATGAACTCATATTTTTGCATTTTCATGCACTGTATTTCCTTCAGGAAATGCTTTTCTAGTTCTTATTATTCCTCTTCTTCTAACGCAGTTAATGCAGCTTCAACCGTTTAACGTAGAAACTTCATTCAAACATTGACGCGTAGGTCTTAATTAGGACATGTGGGCTTTGTATTTTTCAACTTTGTAACTTTTATACTTTTTAAACTATTAATTAAAAACTATCAAAATTTTCCCATTGACTTAACATTGCCCTTTATGACATCACAGCAAATAGAATCCTGTGGCAGGTGTTCGGCCATCTGTTTCAACTGCCATTCTCAGGCTTTAAGCATACAAACTGGCCCTATTAAGACTACACATCCTGTTCAACTGCTTCCTCTGCCAAAAACTGTTTCAAAATAAAAGTCCTCACTACAATATTTCACTGTTAAACAATTTAACCCTTTAAACTACTGAACTTTTTAACTGTTCAGCCATTGTAACTGTTACTTGTCATCAACTATGACTCCTAACCACTGTAGCTAGTTAGCATGGTTAACATAGTTAGCATGTTAGCATGCTAACATGTTAGCATGCTAGTTAGCATTTTTTGCAAAACTGCTAAAAATGATTAGCTAAGTTAGCTAAGTCACATGGTTAGCATAGTTAGCATGCTAGCATGTTAGCATGCTAGTTAGCATTTTTTGCAAAACTGCTAAAAATGATTAGCTAAGTTAGCTAAGTCACATGGTTAGCATAGTTAGCATGCTAGCATGTTAGCATGCTAGTTATCATTTTTTGCAAAACTGCTAAAAATGATTAGCTAAGTTAGCTAAGTCACATGGTTAGTATAGTTAGCATGCTAGCATGTTAACATGCTAGTTAGCATTTTTTATAAAACTGCTAAAAATGATTAGCTAAGTTAGCTAAGTCACATGGTTAGCATAGTTAGCATGCTAGTTAGCATTTTTTGCAAAACTGCTAAAAATGATTAGCTAAGTTAGCTAAGTAACGTGGTTAGCATGCTAATGTGTTAGCATGCTAGTTAGCATTTTTAGCAAAACTGCTAAAAATTATTAGCTAAGTTAGCTAAGTAACATGGTTAACATAGTTAGCATGTTAGCATTGCTAACATGCTAGTTAGCATAACTACTAAATATGAAAACATTAGCTAAGTTAACTAAGTTAAGTATTATCCACCTATTTAACCGTTCAATCATTCCAACTATATTAAACCTTATCTACCAAGCAAATCATTTAACCATATAAACTATCCACCTATTTAACTGTTCAGTCACTCCAACTATATTAAACCTCATCTACCTAGCAACCAATATAGTTTGTTTTTACTCTGTATGATATTTTACATCATATTTTTTGCATTTTCATGCACTGTATTTCCTTCAGGAAATGCTTTTCTAGTTATTATTATTCTTCTTCTAACGCACTTAATGCAGCTTCAACCGTTTAACGTAGAAACTTCATTCAAACTATGTTACGTAGGTCTTACTTAGGACATGTGAGCTTTGTATTTTTCAACTTTGTAACTTTTATACTTTTTAAACTATTAAATAAAAACTAATCAAAATTTCCCCATTGACTTAACATTATGATTATGACATCACAATACGGCCGTTAAGCAATTAGAATCCTATGGCAGGTGTTCGGGCCACCTGTTTCAACTGCCAGTCTCAGGCTTTAAGCATACAAACTGGCCCTATTAAGACTACACATCCTGTTCAACTGCTTCCTCTGCCAGAAACTGTTTCAAAATAAAAGTCCTCACTACAATATTTCACTGTTAAACAATTTAACCCTTTAAACTACTGAACTTTTTAACTGTTCAGCCATTGTAACTGTTACTTGTCATCAACTATGACTCCTACCCACTATAGCTAGTTAGCATGGTTAGCATAGTTAGCATGCTAGTTAGCATTTTTTACAAAACTGCTAAAAATGATTAGCTAAGTTAGCTAAGTCACATGGTTAGCATAGTTAGCATGCTAGCATGTTAGCATGCTAGTTAGCATTTTTTACAAAACTGCTAAAAATGATTAGCTAAGTTAGCTAAGTCACATGGTTAGCATAGTTAGCATGCTAGCATGTTAGCATGCTAGTTAGCATTTTTTACAAAACTGCTAAAAATGATTAGCTAAGTTAGCTAAGTCACATGGTTAGCATAGTTAGCATGCTAACATGTTAGCATGCTAGTTAGCATTTTTTACAAAACTGCTAAAAATGATTAGCTAAGTTAGCTAAGTCACATGGTTAGCATAGTTAGCATGCTAACATGTTAGCATGCTAGTTAGCATTTTTTACAAAACTGCTAAAAATGATTAGCTAAGTTAGCTAAGTCACATGGTTAGCATAGTTAGCATGCTAACATGTTAGCATGCTAGTTAGCATTTTTTACAAAACTGCTAAAAATGATTAGCTAAGTTAGCTAAGTCACATGGTTAGCATAGTTAGCATGCTAACATGTTAGCATGCTAGTTAGCATTTTTTACAAAACTGCTAAAAATGATTAGCTAAGTTAGCTAAGTCACATGGTTAGCATAGTTAGCATGCTAACATGTTAGCATGCAAGTTAGCATTTTTAGCAAAACTGTTAAAAATGATTAGCTAAGTTAGCTAAGTAAAATGGTTAGCATAGTTAGCATGCTAGCATGTTAACATGCTAGTTAGCATAGTTAGCAAAACTGCTAAAAATGATTAGCTAGATTAGCTAAGTCACATGGTTAACATAGTTAGCATGTTAGTATTGCTAACTACTAAAAATGCATTAGCTAAGTTAACTAAGTTAAGTATTATCTACCTATTTAACCGTTCAATCATTCCAACTATATTAAACCTTATCTACCAAGCAAATCATTTAACCATATAAACTATCCACCTATTTAACTGTTCAGTCACTCCAACTATATTAAACCTCATCTACCTAGCAACCAATATAGTTTGTTTTTACTCTGTATGATATTTTACATCATATTTTTTGCATTTTCATGCACTGTATTTCCTTCAGGAAATGCTTTTCTAGTTATTATTATTATTCTTCTTCTAACGCACTTAATGCAGCTTCAACCGTTTAACGTAGAAACTTCATTCAAACTATGTTACGTAGGTCTTACTTAGGACATGTGAGCTTTGTATTTTTCAACTTTGTAACTTTTATACTTTTTAAACTATTAATTAAAAACTAATCAAAATTTCCCCATTGACTTAACATTATGATTATGACATCACAATACGGCCGTTAAGCAATTAGAATCCTACGGCAGGTGTTCGGGCCACCTGTTTCAACTGCCAGTCTCAGGCTTTAAGCATACAAACTGGCCCTATTAAGACTACACATCCTGTTCAACTGCTTCCTCTGCCAAAAACGGTTTCAAAATAAAAGTCCTCACTACAATATTTCACTGTTAAACAATTTAACCCTTTAAACTACTGAACTTTTTAACTGTTCAGCCATTGTAACTGTTACTTGTCATCAACTATGACTCCTACCCACTGTAGCTAGTTAGCATGGTTAGCATAGTTAGCATGCTAGCATGCTAGCATGTTAGCATGCTAGCATGTTAGCATGCTAGTTAGCATTTTTTACAAAACTGCTAAAAATGATTAGCTAAGTTAGCTAAGTCACATGGTTAGCATAGTTAGCATGCTAACATGTTAGCATGCTAGTTAGCATTTTTTACAAAACTGCTAAAAATGATTAGCTAAGTCACATGGTTAGCATAGTTAGCATGCTAGCATGTTAGCATGCTAGTTAGCATTTTTTACAAAACTGCTAAAAATGATTAGCTAAGTTAGCTAAGTCACATGGTTAGCATAGTTAGCATGCTAACATGTTAGCATGCTAGTTAGCATTTTTTATAAAACTGCTAAAAATGATTAGCTAAGTTAGCTAAGTCACATGGTTAGCATAGTTAGCATGCTAACATGTTAGCATACTAATTAGCATTTTTTACAAAACTGCTAAAAATGATTAGCTAAGTTAGCTAAGTCACATGGTTAGCATAGTTAGCATGCTAGCATGTTAACATGCTAGTTAGCATTTTTTTACAAAACTGCTAAAAATGATTAGCTAAGTTAGCTAAGTCACATGGTTAGCATAGTTAGCATGCTAACATGTTAGCATGCTAGTTAGCATAGTTAGCAAAACTGCTAAAAATGATTAGCTAGATTAGCTAAGTCACATGGTTAACATAGTTAGCATGTTAGCATTGCTAACTACTAAAAATGCATTAGCTAAGTTAACTAAGTTAAGTATTGTCCACCTATTTAACCGTTCAATCATTCCAACTTTATTAAACCTTATCTTCCAAGCAAATCATTTAACCATATAAACTATCCACCTATTTAACTGTTCAGTCACTCCAACTATATTAAACCTCATCTACCTAGCAACCAATATAGTTTGTTTTTACTCTGTATGATATTTTACATCATATTTTTTGCATTTTCATGCACTGTATTTCCTTCAGGAAATGCTTTTCTAGTTATTATTATTCTTCTTCTAACGCACTTAATGCAGCTTCAACCGTTTAACGTAGAAACTTCATTCAAACTATGTTACGTAGGTCTTACTTAGGACATGTGAGCTTTGTATTTTTCAACTTTGTAACTTTTATACTTTTTAAACTATTAATTAAAAACTAATCAAAATTTCCCCATTGACTTAACATTATGATTATGACATCACAATACGGCCGTTAAGCAATTAGAATCCTATGGCAGGTGTTCGGGCCACCTGTTTCAACTGCCAGTCTCAGGCTTTAAGCATACAAACTGGCCCTATTAAGACTACACATCCTGTTCAACTGCTTCCTCTGCCAAAAACTGTTTCAAAATAAAAGTCCTCACTACAATATTTCACTGTTAAACAATTTAACCCTTTAAACTACTGAACTTTTTAACTGTTCAGCCATTGTAACTGTTACTTGTCATCAACTATGACTCCTACCCACTGTAGCTAGTTAGCATGGTTAGCATAGTTAGCATGTTAGCATGCTAGCATGTTAACATGCTAGTTAGCATTTTTAGCAAAACTGCTAAAAATGATTAGTTAAGTTAGCTAAGTCACATGGTTAGCATAGTTAGCATGCTAGCATGTTAGCATGCTAGTTAGCATGTTTGCAAAACTGCTAAAAATGATTAGCTGAGTTAGCTAAGTCACATGGTTAGCATAGTTAGCATGCTAGCATGTTAGCATAACTGCTAAAAATGATTAGTGAAGTTAGCTAAGTCATATGGTTAGCATAGTTAACATTTGAACATTGTTAACATGCTAGTTAGCATAGTAACTTGGTTAACATTATTATCTTTGTTAACATAGTTAGCATAACTGCTAGCAAAAATTGGAGCCATTCCAACTGTTAGTTTTCGTCAACTATCTGCCTAAATAATTTAACCATTTCAATTATCAACCTATTTAACTGTTCAGTCATTCCAACTATATTAAACCTTATCTACCAAGCAAATAATTTAACCATATGAACTCATCATATTTTTGCATTTTCATGCACTGTATTTCCTTCAGGAAATGCTTTTCTAGTTATTATTATTATTATTATTATTATTATTCTAACGCAGCTAATGCAGCTTCAACCGTTTAACGTAGAAACTTCATTCAAACTATGTTACGTAGGTCTTACTTAGGACATGTGAGCTTTGTATTTTTCAACTTTGTAACTTTTATACTTTTTAAACTATTAATTAAAAACTAATCAAAATTTCCCCATTGACTTAACATTATGATTATGACATCACAATACGGCCGTTAAGCAATTAGAATCCTATGGCAGGTGTTCGGGCCAGCTGCATCAACTGCCAGTCTCAGGCTTTAAGCATACAAACTGGCCCTATTAAGACTACACATCCTGTCCAACTGCTTCCTCTGCCAAAAACTGTTTCAAAATAAAAGTCCTCACTACAATATTTCACTGTTAAACAATTTAACCCTTTAAACTACTGAACTTTTTAACTGTTAACATGTTAACATGCTAGTTAGCATTTTTAGCAAAACTGCTAAAAATGATTAGCTATGTTAGCTAAGTAATATGGTTAGCATAGTTAGCATGCTAGCATGTTAGCATGCTAGTTAGCATTTTTTACAAAACTGCTAAAAATGATTAGCTAAGTTAGCTAAGTCACATGGTTAGCATAGTTAGCATGCTAGCATGTTAGCATGCTAGTTAGCATTTTTTACAAAACTGCTAAAAATGATTAGCTAAGTTAGCTAAGTCACATGGTTAGCATAGTTAGCATGCTAGCATGTTAGCATGCTAGTTAGCATTTTTTACAAAACTGCTAAAAATGATTAGCTAAGTTAGCTAAGTCACATGGTTAGCATAGTTAGCATGCTAACATGTTAGCATGCTAGTTAGCATTTTTTACAAAACTGCTAAAAATGATTAGCTAAGTTAGCTAAGTCACATGGTTAGCATAGTTAGCATGCTAACATGTTAGCATGCTAGTTAGCATTTTTTACAAAACTGCTAAAAATGATTAGCTAAGTTAGCTAAGTCACATGGTTAGCATAGTTAGCATGCTAACATGTTAGCATGCTAGTTAGCATTTTTTACAAAACTGCTAAAAATGATTAGCTAAGTTAGCTAAGTCACATGGTTAGCATAGTTAGCATGCTAACATGTTAGCATGCTAGTTAGCATTTTTTACAAAACTGCTAAAAATGATTAGCTAAGTTAGCTAAGTCACATGGTTAGCATAGTTAGCATGCTAACATGTTAGCATGCAAGTTAGCATTTTTAGCAAAACTGTTAAAAATGATTAGCTAAGTTAGCTAAGTAAAATGGTTAGCATAGTTAGCATGCTAGCATGTTAACATGCTAGTTAGCATAGTTAGCAAAACTGCTAAAAATGATTAGCTAGATTAGCTAAGTCACATGGTTAACATAGTTAGCATGTTAGTATTGCTAACTACTAAAAATGCATTAGCTAAGTTAACTAAGTTAAGTATTATCTACCTATTTAACCGTTCAATCATTCCAACTATATTAAACCTTATCTACCAAGCAAATCATTTAACCATATAAACTATCCACCTATTTAACTGTTCAGTCACTCCAACTATATTAAACCTCATCTACCTAGCAACCAATATAGTTTGTTTTTACTCTGTATGATATTTTACATCATATTTTTTGCATTTTCATGCACTGTATTTCCTTCAGGAAATGCTTTTCTAGTTATTATTATTATTCTTCTTCTAACGCACTTAATGCAGCTTCAACCGTTTAACGTAGAAACTTCATTCAAACTATGTTACGTAGGTCTTACTTAGGACATGTGAGCTTTGTATTTTTCAACTTTGTAACTTTTATACTTTTTAAACTATTAATTAAAAACTAATCAAAATTTCCCCATTGACTTAACATTATGATTATGACATCACAATACGGCCGTTAAGCAATTAGAATCCTACGGCAGGTGTTCGGGCCACCTGTTTCAACTGCCAGTCTCAGGCTTTAAGCATACAAACTGGCCCTATTAAGACTACACATCCTGTTCAACTGCTTCCTCTGCCAAAAACGGTTTCAAAATAAAAGTCCTCACTACAATATTTCACTGTTAAACAATTTAACCCTTTAAACTACTGAACTTTTTAACTGTTCAGCCATTGTAACTGTTACTTGTCATCAACTATGACTCCTACCCACTGTAGCTAGTTAGCATGGTTAGCATAGTTAGCATGCTAGCATGCTAGCATGTTAGCATGCTAGCATGTTAGCATGCTAGTTAGCATTTTTTACAAAACTGCTAAAAATGATTAGCTAAGTTAGCTAAGTCACATGGTTAGCATAGTTAGCATGCTAACATGTTAGCATGCTAGTTAGCATTTTTTACAAAACTGCTAAAAATGATTAGCTAAGTTAGCTAAGTCACATGGTTAGCATAGTTAGCATGCTAGCATGTTAGCATGCTAGTTAGCATTTTTTACAAAACTGCTAAAAATGATTAGCTAAGTTAGCTAAGTCACATGGTTAGCATAGTTAGCATGCTAACATGTTAGCATGCTAGTTAGCATTTTTTATAAAACTGCTAAAAATGATTAGCTAAGTTAGCTAAGTCACATGGTTAGCATAGTTAGCATGCTAACATGTTAGCATGCTAGTTAGCATTTTTTACAAAACTGCTAAAAATGATTAGCTAAGTTAGCTAAGTCACATGGTTAGCATAGTTAGCATGCTAGCATGTTAACATGCTAGTTAGCATTTTTTTACAAAACTGCTAAAAATGATTAGCTAAGTTAGCTAAGTCACATGGTTAGCATAGTTAGCATGCTAACATGTTAGCATGCTAGTTAGCATAGTTAGCAAAACTGCTAAAAATGATTAGCTAGATTAGCTAAGTCACATGGTTAACATAGTTAGCATGTTAGCATTGCTAACTACTAAAAATGCATTAGCTAAGTTAACTAAGTTAAGTATTGTCCACCTATTTAACCGTTCAATCATTCCAACTTTATTAAACCTTATCTTCCAAGCAAATCATTTAACCATATAAACTATCCACCTATTTAACTGTTCAGTCACTCCAACTATATTAAACCTCATCTACCTAGCAACCAATATAGTTTGTTTTTACTCTGTATGATATTTTACATCATATTTTTTGCATTTTCATGCACTGTATTTCCTTCAGGAAATGCTTTTCTAGTTATTATTATTCTTCTTCTAACGCACTTAATGCAGCTTCAACCGTTTAACGTAGAAACTTCATTCAAACTATGTTACGTAGGTCTTACTTAGGACATGTGAGCTTTGTATTTTTCAACTTTGTAACTTTTATACTTTTTAAACTATTAATTAAAAACTAATCAAAATTTCCCCATTGACTTAACATTATGATTATGACATCACAATACGGCCGTTAAGCAATTAGAATCCTATGGCAGGTGTTCGGGCCACCTGTTTCAACTGCCAGTCTCAGGCTTTAAGCATACAAACTGGCCCTATTAAGACTACACATCCTGTTCAACTGCTTCCTCTGCCAAAAACTGTTTCAAAATAAAAGTCCTCACTACAATATTTCACTGTAAATCAATTTAACCCTTTAAACTACTGAACTTTTTAACTGTTCAGCCATTGTAACTGTTACCTGTCATCAACTATGACTCCTACCCACTGTAGCTAGTTAGCATGGTTAGCATAGTTAGCATGCTAGCATGTTAGCATGCTAACATGCTAGTTAGCATTTTTAGCAAAACTGTTAAAAATGATTAGTTAAGTTAGCTAAGTCACATGGTTAGCATAGTTAGCATGCTAGCATGTTAGCATGCTAGTTAGCATGTTTGCAAAACTGCTAAAAATGATTAGCTGAGTTAGCTAAGTCACATGGTTAGCATAGTTAGCATGCTAGCATGTTAGCATAACTGCTAAAAATGATTAGTGAAGTTAGCTAAGTCATATGGTTAGCATAGTTAACATTTGAACATTGTTAACATGCTAGTTAGCATAGTAACTTGGTTAACATTATTATCTTTGTTAACATAGTTAGCATAACTGCTAGCAAAAATTGGAGCCATTCCAACTGTTAGTTTTCGTCAACTATCTGCCTAAATAATTTAACCATTTCAATTATCAACCTATTTAACTGTTCAGTCATTCCAACTATATTAAACCTTATCTACCAAGCAAATAATTTAACCATATGAACTCATCATATTTTTGCATTTTCATGCACTGTATTTCCTTCAGGAAATGCTTTTCTAGTTATTATTATTATTATTATTATTATTATTCTAACGCAGCTAATGCAGCTTCAACCGTTTAACGTAGAAACTTCATTCAAACTATGTTACGTAGGTCTTACTTAGGACATGTGAGCTTTGTATTTTTCAACTTTGTAACTTTTATACTTTTTAAACTATTAATTAAAAACTAATCAAAATTTCCCCATTGACTTAACATTATGATTATGACATCACAATACGGCCGTTAAGCAATTAGAATCCTATGGCAGGTGTTCGGGCCAGCTGCATCAACTGCCAGTCTCAGGCTTTAAGCATACAAACTGGCCCTATTAAGACTACACATCCTGTCCAACTGCTTCCTCTGCCAAAAACTGTTTCAAAATAAAAGTCCTCACTACAATATTTCACTGTTAAACAATTTAACCCTTTAAACTACTGAACTTTTTAACTGTTAACATGTTAACATGCTAGTTAGCATTTTTAGCAAAACTGCTAAAAATGATTAGCTATGTTAGCTAAGTAATATGGTTAGCATAGTTAGCATGCTAGCATGTTAGCATGCTAGTTAGCATTTTTTACAAAACTGCTAAAAATGATTAGCTCAGTTAGCTAAGTCACATGGTTAGCATAGTTAGCATGCTAGCATGTTAGCATGCTAGTTAGCATTTTTTACAAAACTGCTAAAAATGATTAGCTAAGTTAGCTAAGTCACATGGTTAGCATAGTTAGCATGCTAGCATGTTAGCATGCTAGTTAGCATTTTTAGCAAAACTGCTAAAAATGATTAGCTAAGTTAGCTAAGTAACATGGTTAACATAGTTAGCATGCTAGCATGTTAGCATGCTAGTTAGCATTTTTAGCATAACTACTAAAAATGAAAACATTAGCTAAGTTAACTAAGTTAAGTATTATCCACCTATTTAACCGTTCAATCATTCCAACTATATTAAACCTTATCTACCAAGCAAATCATTTAACTGTATAAACTATCCACCTATTTAACTGTTCAGTCATTCCAACTATATTAAACCTCATCTACCTAGCAACCAATATAGTTTATATAGTATATATTTTTTGCATTTTCATGCACTGTATTTCCTTCAGGAAATGCTTTTCTAGTTCTTATTATTCCTCTTCTTCTAACGCAGTTAATGCAGCTTCAACCGTTTAACGTAGAAACTTCATTCAAACATTGACGCGTAGGTCTTAATTAGGACATGTGGGCTTTGTATTTTTCAACTTTGTAACTTTTATACTTTTTAAACTATTAATTAAAAACTATCAAAATTTTCCCATTGACTTAACATTGCCCTTTATGACATCACAGCAATTAGAATCTTATGGCAGGTGTTCAGGCCAGCTGGCCCAACTGCCATTCTCAGGCTTTAAGCATACAAACTGGCCCTATTAAGACTACACATCCTGTTCAACTGCTTCCTCTGCCAAAAACTGTTTCAAAATAAAAGTCCTCACTACAATATTTCACTGTTAAACAATTTAACCCTTTAAACTACTTAACTTTTTAACTGTTCAGCCATTGTAACTGTTACTTGTCATCAACTATGACTCCTACCCACTGTAGCTAGTTAGCTAAGTTAGCTAAGTAACTTGGTTAGCATAGTTAGCATGCTAGCATGTTAGCATGCTAGTTAGCATGCTAGTTAGCATTTTTAGCAAAACTGCTAAAAATGATTAGCTAAGTTAGCTAAGTCACATGGTTAGCATAGTTAGCATGCTAGCATGTTAGCATGCTAGTTAGCATTTTTAGCAAAACTGCTAAAAATGATTAGCTAAGTTAGCTAAGTCACATGGTTAGCATAGTTAGCATGCTAGCATGTTAGCATGCTAGTTAGCATTTTTAGCAAAACTGCTAAAAATGATTAGCTAAGTTAGCTAAGTCACATGGTTAGCATAGTTAACATGCTAGCATGTTAGCATGCTAGTTAGCATTTTTTGCAAAACTGCTAAAAATGATTAGCTAAGTAAAATGGTTAGCATAGTTAGCATGCTAGCATGTTAACATGCTAGTTAGCATAGTTAGCAAAACTGCTAAAAATGATTAGCTAGGTTAGCTAAGTCACATGGTTAACATAGTTAGCATGTTAGCATTGCTAACAGGCTAGTTAGCATAACTACTAAAAATGAAAACATTAGCTAAGTTAACTAAGTTAAGTATTATCCACTTATTTAACCGTTCAATCATTCCAACTATATTTAGGGCCTGTTTACACGTATCTAGATATTTGAATAAACGCATACTTTTGTATGCGTTTGGCCCTTTCGTTTACACGTAAACAGAGATTTATCTCCCTCAAACGCATACTTTTACAAACGCACTCTAAAGTGAAGATTTCTTAAAACGATGACGCGTTCAATTGTGTCGTGGGTCAATTCGATTTAATATGTGCAGCAAAGATTCTAGAGCGGAGCTTTTGACGTGCAGTGCAGTGCCTGCCTGAACATTTACATTTCACACAAACTGTAGCCTACTCACCACACGTGATATGCGATTATTTTTAATATTTCGCATACTATTTCGTGCTCACCTCACACAGGTTCACACAGCAACTGTCTGTTGATTTCTGAGTTGTTATATTGTTAATTATAGAGTTGTTTAGTTGTTTACTTCATGTAGAAGTAAGTTAGTAAGTAAGTAAGTATCGTCTTGTGACGCTAACATAGCCTAGGCTAGGCCTACTCAATGGATTATAACATGTTGGATTAAATCATCTTCATTTCCAAACCTAGAGGATGTACATGTATGTATAAGATAAGGTAGGCTATGTTTGTTATTCTGGCCCGCTGTGGCATGATTAATTACCGTATCTGAGAAGTTATGCTATGGTGAGTTTTAAATGGGTTTGCTATTCTGGTTAGTTTTGGCATGACGTGCGAGTTTTAGCGTTATTAGCACATTGAAACGTGTTGTGATGTTGGCTCTGCATGCTGCCAACACTGTCATTAAAACAGCCCCATTCCCCCGACCTTTTCAGTTAAAAGGCCCTATGTGTGCGTGCAGACTAGCTGGATCATTGTCCATGAACACTAGCCTAGCAACTCATGGATACTCAATATCCTACCACACTTACATCACGGCAGTGTTATTACATGTCTTTATTAAAATGCAGATATATTCTCATGAATTAGCCTAGGCCTATTATTGAATGTAATTAAGATCGCAGGATGTGTGGGCGTACGGTATACACGCACGGCATTCTAAATCGCCTGTTTACGTTGTGGATAGCTAAATAAATGTAGCCTAATGTTTTTAACCAGTCATGGGTGTCTTTTGGGTGTAAAACCAATGAGAATGGCATTCGTCATTCCAGCAAGCAGTGCAACATAACAGCTCATCAGTGTTTTCATTACTGATTTGGTGTGGCGTTGATATAAAGCAGGCGCCAACCTATTTTCATCCAAGAGCTGCTTTGACAAAATGAACATGGGCGAGAGCTAATGTTTATAGGCTATTAGTAGGCTAGCATGTAATCCGTGCCCTCTTGAACTTTCCTCACTTTATACTGTACTAAGAGAAAGTAGCCTAGTTCTACCTCGTCGGTCCACATGTAGGCTATGAGTTGCTTTATGAGTCGCTTTTTGCCATAATTTCACTTCGGTTTAATCAGCATAAAACGCGTAGACGTCTGTACATTTTAAATTTACCTAAGTTTATTCTCGGATATGCAATTGAACTTTGACTGGGATAGTGCAATCTGTTGGCCTGGCGTGTTACAGACGCAGAGTTGTGTAAAGTAAACAGTGAGATGTTGGTAGGCTTTTGCACATTTTAATCGTTCCTTGCCACGATATAACATAACTGACAACTCATCTCCATCTCATATTGTGTATTGTTGGCCTATCATAGTTGTGCATGGAATTTCTGCCAAACTGATAAACTAGTACTGGTAAACCAAAGCGTCTTTCCTCTCCTGCTATTAGGCTAATTGAGGGGAGGACGGCAACGCAGACAAGTAGATGACCTAGACGACACTTTAGGTTCTACATAAACATTCGCCTTTGGAATCATTTTGCGTTCTAGTGTGTATGGATATTTTTTCTAATCGAATGTCGTGTAAACGCGATTAAAAAAACAAACGCATACAAAATATCCGTTTTAAAAAAAATCTAGATACGTGTAAACAGGCCCTAAACCTTATCTACCAAGCAAATCATTTAACCATATAAACTATCCACCTATTTAACTGTTCAGTCACTCCAACTATATTAAACCTCATCTACCTAGCAACCAATATAGTTTGTTTTTACTCTGTATGATATTTTACATCATATTTTTTGCATTTTCATGCACTGTATTTCCTTCAGGAAATGCTTTTCTAGTTACAGTGCATGAAAATGCACTGTACTGTTATTCCAAGGCATTTTATTATTATTCTTCTTCTAACGCACTTAATGCAGCTTCAACCGTTTAACGTAGAAACTTCATTCAAACTATGTTACGTAGGTCTTACTTAGGACATGTGAGCTTTGTATTTTTCAACTTTGTAACTTTTATACTTTTTAAACTATTAATTAAAAACTAATCAAAATTTCCCCATTGACTTAACATTATGATTATGACATCACAATACGGCCGTTAAGCAATTAGAATCCTATGGCAGGTGTTCGGGCCACCTGTTTCAACTGCCAGTCTCAGGCTTTAAGCATACAAACTGGCCCTATTAAGACTACACATCCTGTTCAACTGCTTCCTCTGCCAAAAACTGTTTCAAAATAAAAGTCCTCACTACAATATTTCACTGTTAAACAATTTAACCCTTTAAACTACTGAACTTTTTAACTGTTCAGCCATTGTAACTGTTACTTGTCATCAACTATGATTCCTACCCACTGTAGCTAGTTAGCATGGTTAGCATAGTTAGCATGTTAGCATGTTAGTTAGCATTTTTTGCAAAACTGCTAAACATGATTAGCTAAGTTAGCTAAGTCACATGGTTAGCATAGTTAGCATGCTAGCATGTTAGCATGCTAGTTAGCATGCTAGTTAGCATTTTTTGCAAAACTGCTAAAAATGATTAGCTAAGTTAGCTAAGTCACGTGGTTAGCATAGTTAGCATGCTAACATGTTAGCATGCTAGTTAGCATTTTTTGCAAAACTGCTAAAAATGATTAGCTAAGTTAGCTAAGTCACGTGGTTAGCATAGTTAGCATGCTAACATGTTAGCATGCTAGTTAGCATTTTTTGCAAAACTGCTGAAAATGATTAGCTAAGTTAGCTAAGTCACATGGTTAGCATAGTTAGCATGCTAGCATGTTAGCATGCTAGTTAGCATTTTTTGTAAAACTGCTAAAAATGATTAGCTAAGTTAGCTAAGTCACATGGTTAGCATAGTTAGCATGCTAGCATGTTAGCATGCTAGTTAACATTTTTTGCAAAACTGCTGCTAAAAATGATTAGCGAAGTTAGCTAAGTCACATGGTTAACATAGTTAGCATGTTAGCATGCTAATTAGCATAGTTATCATAACTAATAAAAATGATTAGCTAGGTTAGCTAAGTCATATGGTTAGCATAGTTAACATTTTAACATTGTTAGCATCCTAGTTAGCATAGTTACTTGGTTAACATTATTATCTTTAACATAGTTAGCATAATTACTAGTAAACATTGGAGCCATTCCAACTGTTAGTTATCGTCAACTATCTGCCTAAATAATTTAACCATTTCAATTATCAACCTATTTAACTGTTCAGTCATTCCAACTATAGTAAACCTTATCTACCAAGCAAATAATTTAACCATATGAACTCATCATATTTTTGCATTTTCATGCACTGTATTTCCTTCAGGAAATGCTTTTCTAGTTCTTATTATTCCTCTTCTTCTAACGCAGTTAATGCAGCTTCAACCGTTTAACGTAGAAACTTCATTCAAACATTGACGCGTAGGTCTTAATTAGGACATGTGGGCTTTGTATTTTTCAACTTTGTAACTTTTATACTTTTTAAACTATTAATTAAAAACTATCAAAATTTTCCCATTGACTTAACATTGCCCTTTATGACATCACAGCAATTAGAATCTTATGGCAGGTGTTCAGGCCAGCTGGCCCAACTGCCATTCTCAGGCTTTAAGCATACAAACTGGCCCTATTAAGACTACACATCCTGTTCAACTGCTTCCTCTGCCAAAAACTGTTTCAAAATAAAAGTCCTCACTACAATATTTCACTGTTAAACAATTTAACCCTTTAAACTACTGAACTTTTTAACTGTTCAGCCATTGTAACTGTTACTTGTCATCAACTATGACTCCTACCCACTGTAGCTAGTTAGCTAAGTTAGCTAAGTAACTTGGTTAGCATAGTTAGCATGCTAGCATGTTAGCATGCTAGTTAGCATTTTTAGCAAAACTGCTAAAAATGATTAGCTATGTTAGCTAAGTAATATGGTTAGCATAGTTAGCATGCTAGCATGTTAGCATGCTAGTTAGCATTTTTTACAAAACTGCTAAAAATGATTAGCTCAGTTAGCTAAGTCACATGGTTAGCATAGTTAGCATGCTAGCATGTTAACATGCTAGTTAGCATTTTTTACAAAACTGCTAAAAATGATTAGCTAAGTTAGCTAAGTCACATGGTTAGCATAGTTAGCATGCTAGCATGTTAGCATGCTAGTTAGCATTTTTAGCAAAACTGCTAAAAATGATTAGCTAAGTTAGCTAAGTAACATGGTTAACATAGTTAGCATGTTAGCAATGCTAACATGCTAGTTAGCATAACTACTAAAAATGAAAACATTAGCTAAGTTAACTAAGTTAAGTATTATCCACCTATTTAACCGTTCAATCATTCCAACTATATTAAACCTTATCTACCAAGCAAATCATTTAACTGTATAAACTATCCACCTATTTAACTGTTCAGTCATTCCAACTATATTAAACCTCATCTACCTAGCAACCAATATAGTTTATATAGTATATATTTTTTGCATTTTCATGCACTGTATTTCCTTCAGGAAATGCTTTTCTAGTTACAGTGCATGAAAATGCACTGTACTGTTCTTCCTAGGCATTTTATTCTTATTATACTTCTTCTTCTAACGCGTTTAATGCAGCTTCAACCGTTTAACGTAGAAACTTCATTCAAACTTTGTTACGTAGGTCTTACTTGTGTCATAGGGGCTATGTATTTTTCAACTTTGTAACTTTTATACTTTTTAAACTATTAATTATTAACTTTTAAAAAATCCCCATTGACTTAACATTGCCCTTTATGACATCATCGCAATTAGAATCTTGTGGCAGGTGGCCAGGCCAGCTGGCCCAACTGCCATTCTCAGGCTTTAAGCATACAAACTGGCCCTATTAAGACTACACACCCTATTCAACTGCTTCCTCTGCCAAAAACTGTTTCAAAATAAAAGTCCTCACTACAATATTTCACTGTTAAACAATTTAACCCTTTAAACTGCTGAACTTTTTAACTGTTCAGCCATTGTAACTGTTACTTGTCATCAACTATGACTCCTACCCACTGTAGCTAGTTAGCTAAGTTAGCTAAGTAACTTGGTTAGCATAGTTAGCATGCTAGCATGTTAGCATGCTAGTTAGCATTTTTTGCAAAACTGCTAAAAATGATTAGCTAAGTTAGCTAAGTCACATGGTTAGCATAGTTAGCATGCTAGCATGTTAGCATGCTAGTTAGCATTTTTTGCAAAACTGCTAAAAATGATTAGCTAAGTTAGCTAAGTCACATGGTTAGCATAGTTAGCATGCTAGCATGTTAGCATGCTAGTTAGCATTTTTAGTAAAACTGTAAAAAATGATTAGCTAAGTTAGCTAAGTCATATGGTTAGCATAGTTAGCATGCTAGCATGTTAGCATGCTAGTTAGCATTTTTAGTAAAACTGCTAAAAATGATTAGCTAAGTTAGCTAAGTCATGTGGTTAGCATAGTTAGCATGCTAACATGTTAGCATGCTAGTTAGCATTTTTTACAAAACTGCTAAAAATGATCAGCTAAGTTAGCTAAGTCACATGGTTAGCATAGTTAGCATGCTAACATGTTAGCATAACTACTAAAAATTATTAGCTAAGTTAGCTAAGTCACATGGTTAGCATAGTTAGCATGCTAACATGTTAGCATGCTAGTTAGCATTTTTAGCAAAACTGTTAAAAATTATTAGCTAAGTAAAATGGTTAGCATAGTTAGCATGCTAGCATGTTAACATGCTAGTTAGCATAGTTAGCAAAACTGCTAAAAATGATTAGCTAGATTAGCTAAGTCACATGGTTAACATAGTTAGCATGTTAGTATTGCTAACTACTAAAAATGCATTAGCTAAGTTAACTAAGTTAAGTATTATCCACCTATTTAACCGTTCAATCATTCCAACTATATTAAACCTTATCTACCAAGCAAATCATTTAACCATATAAACTATCCACCTATTTAACTGTTCAGTCACTCCAACTATATTAAACCTCATCTACCTAGCAACCAATATAGTTTGTTTTTACTCTGTATGATATTTTACATCATATTTTTTGCATTTTCATGCACTGTATTTCCTTCAGGAAATGCTTTTCTAGTTATTATTATTCTTCTTCTAACGCACTTAATGCAGCTTCAACCGTTTAACGTAGAAACTTCATTCAAACTATGTTACGTAGGTCTTACTTAGGACATGTGAGCTTTGTATTTTTCAACTTTGTAACTTTTATACTTTTTAAACTATTAATTAAAAACTAATCAAAATTTCCCCATTGACTTAACATTATGATTATGACATCACAATACGGCCGTTAAGCAATTAGAATCCTATGGCAGGTGTTCGGGCCACCTGTTTCAACTGCCAGTCTCAGGCTTTAAGCATACAAACTGGCCCTATTAAGACTACACATCCTGTTCAACTGCTTCCTCTGCCAAAAACTGTTTCAAAATAAAAGTCCTCATTACAATATTTCACTGTTAAACAATTTAACCCTTTAAACTACTGAACTTTTTAACTGTTCAGCCATTGTAACTGTTACTTGTCATCAACTATGACTCCTACCCACTGTAGCTAGTTAGCATGGTTAGCATAGTTAGCATACTAGCATGTTAGCATGCTAGCATGCTAGTTAGCATTTTTAGCAAAACTGCTAAAAATGATTAGCTAAGTTAGCTAAGTCACATGGTTAGCATAGTTAGCATGCTAGCATGTTAGCATGCTAAAAATGATTAGCTAAGTTAGCTAAGTCACATGGTTAGCATAGTTAGCATGCTAGCATGTTAGCATGCTAGTTAGCATTACTGTTAAAAATGATTAGCGAAGTTAGCTAAGTCACATGGTTAACATAATTAGCATGTTAGCATGCTAATTAGCATAGTTATCATAACTAATACAAATTATTAGCTAGGTTAGCTAAGTCATATGGTTAGCATAGTTAACATTTTAATATTGTTAGCATGCTAGTTAGCGTAGTTACTTGGTTAACATTATTATCTTTAACATAGTTAGCATAACTACTAGCAAACATTGGAGCCATTCCAATTGTTAGTTATCGTCAACTATCTGCCTAAATAATTTAACCATTTCAATTATCAACCTATTTAACTGTTCAGTCATTCCAACTATAGTAAACCTTATCTACCAAGCAAATAATTTAACCATATGAACTCATCATATTTTTGCATTTTCATGCACTGTATTTCCTTCAGGAAATGCTTTTCTAGTTATTCTTCTTCTTCTAACGCAGTTAATGCAGCTTCAACCGTTTAACGTAGAAACTTCATTCAAACTACGTTGCGTAGGTCTTACTTATGACATGTGGGCTTTGTATTTTTCATCTTTGTAACTTTTATACTTTTTAAACTATTAATTAAAAACTGCTCAAAATTTCCCCATAGACTTAACATGGGCTGATGACATCACAATGGACTAATTAACTTGATTTGCACCTGGTATCATCTTCCAGCTGCTCATCTAGGCCCCATCAAAGAATCAGTTCAAGTGATTGCACCTGTATCAACTGCTTTCTACTGAACTAGACCAACTCTCTCTGTCTCTCCATTCTACAAGAATATAAGACACATTTCCTCCAACTTTCTATCCATTCATCCTCTTCAAACCATTCACTCATCCACCCATTAAACTATCCATCAACATCCATTAAACAATCTGCCTATCAACATCCATTCAACTTTCTGTCTATCAACATCCATTACACTATCTACATTTAACTTTTAAACTATATACTCTGTCTCAGGCTTTAAGCATACAATATGGCTCTATTAAGACTGCCGTTAAGCAATTAGAATCCTATGGCAGGTGTTCGGGCCAGCTGCATCAACTGCCAGTCTCAGGCTTTAAGCATACAAACTGGCCCTATTAAGACTACACATCCTGTCCAACTGCTTCCTCTGCCAAAAACTGTTTCAAAATAAAAGTCCTCACTACAATATTTCACTGCTAAACAATTTAAGCCTTTAAACTACTGAACTTTTCAACTGTTCAGCCATTGTAACTGTTACTTGTCATCAACTATGACTCCTACCCACTGTAGCTAGTTAGCATGGTTAGCATAGTTAGCATACTAGCATGTTAGCATGCTAGCATGTTAGCATGCTAGTTAGCATTTTTAGCAAAACTGCTAAAAATGATTAGCTAAGTTAGCTAAGTCACATGGTTAGCATAGTTAGCATGCTAGCATGTTAGCATGCTAATTAGCATTTTTTACAAAACTGCTAAAAATGATTAGCTAAGTTAGCTAAGTCACATGGTTAGCATAGTTAGCATGCTAACATGTTAGTTTTTTTTTTAACAAAACTACTAAAAATGATTAGCTAAGTTAGCTAAGTCACATGGTTAGCATAGTTAGCATGCTAGCATGTTACCATGCTAGTTAGCATTATTAGCAAAACTGCTAAAAATGATTAGCTAAGTTAGCTAAGTCACATGGTTAGCATAGTTAGCATGTTAGCATGTTAATTAGCATAGTTATCATAACTAATAAAAATGATTAGCTAGGTTAGCTAAGTCATATGATTAGCATAGTTAACATTTTAACATTGGTAGCATGCTAGTTAGCATAGTAACTTGGTTAGCATTATTATCTTTGTTAACATAGTTAGCATAACTACTAGAAAACATTGGAGCCATTCCAACTGTTAGTTATCATCAACTATCTGCCTAAATAATTTAACCATTTCAATTATCAACCTATTTAACTGTTTAGTCATTCCGACTATATTAAACCTTATCTACCAAGCAAATAATTTAACCATATGAACGCATCATATTTTTGCATTTTCATGCACTGTATTTCCTTCAGGAAATGCTTTTCTAGTTATTCTTCTTCTTCTAACGCAGTTAATGCAGCTTCAACCGTTTAACGTAGAAACTTCATTCAAACTGCGTTGCGTAGGTCTTACTTATGACATGTGGGCTTTGTATTTTTCATCTTTGTAACTTTTATACTTTTTAAACTATTAATTAAAAACTGCTCAAAATTTCCCCATAGACTTAACCCTTAGAACCCGATTGACGCAAAGTGCGTCAAAAAACACACCCTTTCTTCTCTGTTACATTGCTCCGGAACGGTTCATCGCAGCGAGATGAAACCTTTATTGAACCACAGAGCAGAAGTGGGGCTTTCCAACGAGACTACACACTTGTCTGTACGATCAAGTATGAAAATTAAAAAAAATCATGAAATTAAATCAAATTGCATCATATTTACAGTCTATACTTCTCTGCGTTCACCTGCACACACATTACTCTAGTTTGAATTACTCGCGAACCCGTGATCGCATCGATATGGCAAGCATATCAGATGAAAGAGGGGGCACAGGGCTATCCATTGGTACCATGTTTATCGATCCTTCTGGCTTATAAAATCAGACGAAGTGACTGCAAAATAATGTCATGTACACAAACCAACGCTGCACACTCATTACTCTCGTTTGAATTACTCGCGGACCCGTGATCGCATAGATATGCCACGCATGTCAGATGAAAGAGGAGACTCAGAGCTATCATTTGATACCAAGTACATCCTTCTGGGTTATAAAACAGACGAAGTGACAGCAAAATAATAACTTCATATAGCTGGACTTACCCCACGTTTTTGTCTGTTCTTGTGGCAAAGCATGTTTATAATCCAATGCTATCATGTGTTTCTCTATGGCAAAGCATGTTCATATTCCGGTTTTGAGATCCTAGCAAATTCCTGCATGGCATCCAATTCAAGGCTCACATTGCATCCCAATTTGTTCAACAAATAAACACCTTTTTTGCCTTTACTTTGTTCATGGCAATGCAGTAAAGAGTTGAGAATTCTTATGACTGCATACACACAGGCACCAGGCTAACACGCAACCTCGGGTCAAGTCAGGTCAGATCAGTTCGTGTCACAGATATGGAGCGCAGAAAGGTCATTTTTCATCACTAAATAAAAAATGGCATTTTATTTCCGTAAATCACACAGCAAATATTTCTGTAAATTGCTCAGCCCCAGAGTATCCCTCCAACATGGCAATTATATTGCCCGATTCAGGACAGTCTGCCCTACACACACATGAAATGCATGTAGAGCTGTGAGCTTGCAATGGTGAGATACATGTCGAAATATAAGAATTTTTATACTACACTTTTTATATTTTAATTCTTTAAAAATCAAAATAAAATCAATGCTAGTATTAATACATGAAATGATTAGCAGATCTGAATAGCCTAAACTCTCCTGAAAAAAACAATATATAATATATGTGTGTGGCACTTACAATGACCAGAATAAATCCTTATGAATAAAGGTAGTGAAAATGCCCTAAAAACAGCTTAGGGTTCTAAGGGTTAACATGGGCTGATGACATCACAATGGACTAATTAACTTGATTTGCACCTGGTATCATCTTCCAGCTGCTCATCTAGGCCCCATCAAAGAATCAGTCCAACTGATTGCACCTGTATCAACTGCTTTCTACTGAACTAGACCAACTCTCTCTGTCTCTCCATTCTACAAGGATATAAGACACATTTCCTCCTATAAGACACATTTCCTCCTTTAACCCTTTAAACTACTGAACTTTTTAACTGTTCAGCCTAATTCAGCTAAGTTAGCTAAGTCACATGGTTAGCATAGTTAGCATGCTAGCATGTTAGCATAGTTAGCATGCTAGCATGTTAGCATGTTAATTAGCATTTTTAGCAAAACTCTAAAAATGATTAGTTAAGTTAGCTAAGTCACATGGTTAGCATAGTTAGCATGCTAACATGCTAGTTAGCATTTTTAGCAAAACTGTTAAAAATGATTAGCTAAGTTAGCTAAGTAACATGGTTAACATAGTTAGCATGTTAGCATTGCTAACATGCTAGTTAGCATAACTACTAAAAATGAAAACATTAGCTAAGTTAACTAAGTTAAGTATTATCCACCTATTTAACCGTTCAATCATTCCAACTATATTAAACCTTATCTACCAAGCAAATCATTTAACCATATAAACTATCCACCTATTTAACTGTTCAGTCACTCCAACTATATTAAACCTCATCTACCTAGCAACCAATATAGTTTGTTTTTACTCTGTATGATATTTTACATCATATTTTTTGCATTTTCATGCACTGTATTTCCTTCAGGAAATGCTTTTCTAGTTCTAATTATGTTTCCCATTGCAATCGTGCAATTTGTAATGCTTTGCATGGACGTGCGCTGGTGTGCGTTCATGAATGATAGAAGGATGGTGCGTGCACATGCCAATATGACTGTTGACATGCGCTCTTAAAATAGCATATGAACAACTCACCATTGACTTCTGACCAGGTTTAGGTGGTGTATGATAGCGATTTTTAGACAACACGCCAGGCCCCTCCCTAGGTTGTTAATTGCCACACCCCTCGAATGCGCTTTAATAGTGCTGTGCGTGCAAAATATCCCATTATGGACGTGCATACCATACAACAACTGATGACACTTGATTTGTTTGATGTTATAGGTTAGACACAAAAAATGACCGTAGTGTAGATTAAGCTATCGCTCATGAGTGCGGAAGTAATTGTTTTTAAATAGAGGCAGTGTTGTGCATCTCCACATTTCACGATGGGCCAACGTCATCCCAACACCGAGAACGCGCACAGATCTGAGCTAAAAGCCTAGTTTGACAAATATATCACATAACTGCTATCGTAGTATCACTTAATGTATACCCCTGAGTCAAGGCTTTGTGAAGTCCGATATGTCTACATAGCCTAGATATGTCTAACGTGCTTCTTAGTATACTCCACAGGAACCACAAATGATGCAAAATGTTGTATTGTCAAAGTGATTAACTCTCACTCTCTCTTACACACACACACATATTTGTGACTAGCACATTGACACAGCACTTCCATGATAATTTAAGATTTGCCGAGATTCATCATTCAGCTGATAGTATCTAATAGTATATTTCTGCTATAAAAGTTATTATAAGCCCATTGAAATCAAATGGCTCATTGGTGTATGTATATTGTTTTACAGGAAGAATGTATTGAAAAATTGAGTAAGAAAATCGATAAGTTGAAAGAAAAAGAGGAGAAACTAAAGGAAAGTAAAAAACTTCTGCACAAGGCCTTTGTCATCATGGACACAGAATCAATTGCAACCACGTGAGTGGGCTTGCAAGACTGTGTGTGTGTGTGTGTGTGTGTGTATATAGTGCAGTGTTTTTCAACCACTGTGCCGGGGCACACTAGTGTGCCGTGAGAGATCATCAGGTGTGCCGCAGAAAATTACCCAAATGTCACTCACTGGTCCAGAAAAGCAACTGTTGCATCAAATAATTTATAACCACATGCTCTCATTGATTGTATGATTGCACTATTTGTGGTATGCAGGCATTGTACAACGGGGGCCCCATATCCAGTATTCACAGAATCATCACATATACAATTCATAACAACAATTAAATTAGATATAGTCACCTACAAATGAAACAGAGGGCGCTTGTTTTATTGAGCAGGTCTTGCATAGAAGCCATAATAAGGCCATATCTGTGTATTATTTGAAATTTTAGGCTATGGTATGTTTATTTTTTCTTCACACAGGATGTTAGTGTGCCGTGGGACATTTTAAGTGTCAAAAGTGTGCCGAGGCACAAAAAAGGTTGAAAAACACTGATATAGTGTATGTGTGTTATTGTGTGTGTGTGTGTGTGTTATTGTGTGTGTGTGTGTGTGTTTGTGTGTGTTACTGTGTGTGTGTGTGTGTGTGTGTGTGTTACTGTGTGTGGGTGTGTGTGTGTGTGTGTACACACACTTACAGTTCCATTCTCCTCAGTATTCTGAAGCACACTGTGACCAGACGATATGGGTGGGGAAAATGGAAAATCCAACGGGCAGTACACCCTGACAACGTTTGCTGGTACTTGCACACACAGTAACCTCACTCATACACACACATACTCTCTCTCTCACACACACACACACCCACACACTCATACACACACATACACATGTAAACCATCAACAGCATTGACAGGTATACACTCACCATCATGTACATAGAGTTCATACGGAAAGTATTCACATCGCTTAACTTTTTCCACATTTTGTTATGATTCAGATTCATCTTAAAATGGATTCAATTATTTATTTTTTTCTCATCAA
The DNA here is from genome assembly GCF_046254945.1 of Alosa pseudoharengus. Taxonomy (NCBI): domain Eukaryota; kingdom Metazoa; phylum Chordata; class Actinopteri; order Clupeiformes; family Clupeidae; genus Alosa; species Alosa pseudoharengus. Next base: position 35,195,108 of record NW_027468718.1, read on the forward strand.
TCTACACACAATACTCCAACTTGTAAATGTATAAAAATAAAAGACTGAAATATTCAATTAACATAAGTGTTCACACCAGGATAAACATCAGTGCAGCTCAGTGCTACACATATCAACACTCCAAACACTTTCCGTATGCGCTGTACATGCACATACCTCAACAACATCTCCTCATTTGATCTCTCCCACTCTTCCCTTCTCAGGGGGAATCTGTCGGTTAGGGACTCCGTCTGGTGGCTGTGGGTCTTCTTCAACACTGTGATTTTGTTCATGCTCTTATTTATCTCCACGCCATCAGTCATCCTCAGCACCATGGACAAGTTCAACATCACCATTACCTCCGACCTCATCTCCGACCTCATCGTGAGATTCACTCACACTCTCACACAAACACACACACACTTTATTGTTATTAATATTATTATTGTTATTATTATTATTATTAGTAGTAGTAGTGGCAGTAGTAGTAGTAGTAGTATAATTACTATTATTACTATATTTCTGTAATTACTATAATATTACCAGAAACAAATAAGCCGTACGTTCAAAGAGCCTATTGAGCTAATTAGCGCTAGAAGGCTATACCTACACCAATTTCTCAGGGACACTAGAATTTAGTGATTTAGGGCTTGTGTCCACCAATCACGTTTTTTGCACCATCATCGCCTATTATCTATACAAATCCTATGAAGTTCAGCGTTCACAACTGTGTTTTTTTTTTCCACATCGCTGAAAGTAAAAATTTTAGAATAGCGCTGGGTTCACATACTTTTTCATGGCACAGTATTAAGTCTGTAGTAGTAAGTCCACACAACTATCTTAACAAAACAAGCAGATACATGGAGGAGTAGTTGTGGTTTTTGGTGATACAACCCGTGAACACAGACACTAAAATGTTGGGTCTTAGTCAAAGTCCAAACAAGAAGATGCTAGGAGGAGACTTATTGTAACTGCTTCAGACATTTCTCTCTCTCTGTCTCTTTTACACAAACACACACTCTGTCTCTTTCTCCTACATACAAGCCCACGTTATTTTGTCTTCTTAGTCTCCAGCTATCAAGCAATTCATCCCAACTCTGTTACTGTGGATCTTCTCTACTCTACTGCCCCTCATAGTCTACTATTCTACTCTAAGAGAGCCCCATTGGACCAGGTAACACACCTACACACACACACACACACACACACATGTAAACAGTGTCTAGTCAAACCCACAAACTTGCAGCACCTTGGGTTGGGTGGGGGACGTGCAAACAAGGAGGCTAAAAGCCACGGTTGCTAGGGTCTGCCACTAGAATGTCTCTTAAAGCAGCCTTAAAGAAGAATTTCTCTCAGGGGCCCCCCTACAGTTGAGAAATCCAATTGTCTGTTAGCACTGTAAATAATTGCCGTAGTACAGTACGATAGTGCATTTCTTGCGTTTGTTGAGATTGAGTGTGTCCCTTGTGCATTTCTTGCGTTTGTTGAGATTGAGTGTGTCCCTTGCTGAGTTGATGATACTTGCCACTTTTACCTGCTGGAATAAAAAAGACCAATTCAGTACGTTTTTGATACCCAACCTCACAGCAGAACATGCCTGGTGCAACAGGGAAACTTTGATAGAACATCGTTGACAACGTTTGTATTTCTACCTTGCGGAATGTTTGGGAATTGTATTTATGATTTAATTTTGCACCCATTTGATGGATTAAATATGGGTTTTCTTGGATGTCATGTGTTATAATACAGATTACTCCATCTGTGCCATAGGTCTAGTGAGAATCTAATGATGCTGTACAAACTTTACATCTTCCTGCTCTGCACGGTGTTGATACTGCCCTCTTTTGGCCTCACAAGGTAACACACACGCACGTACTGTATGTTTGTAGTGTAAGAGGGGATATCGAGAAATTGAGAAATATTATAATAAATGATGTATAAGAAAATCCATATAGCTTATAAATACATAACTAATGATTTATTGATCACTTTTGTATAGTTTATTAAGCCTTTACAATATTTAAAGTGACTTATAAACTACAGGTAAGTATTCAACTAACATTATCTAACGAATAGCAAATAGCTAACTAACGCTTTTGTAATACCTTGTAAATGTTTTTTTTTTCAGCAATAACAAAATAGTTTGTATTTACATCTCGTCAAAAAAATGTATTCAAAATAGTTAGTAGTAAGGCAATTAGTATGGCAAGTAAAATGTACCATTTTCTATTTTTTTTATTCTCTTGCAGTATGGATGTGTTCAATTTGCTGTTCGCTGATCCGGGGCAAGAAAAACACTTTGAAACACGTTTTGTGTAAGTTTGAGTGTTTGTCCGTGTGTGTGTGTGTGTTTGTGTGTCTATCAGGCTTGTGCCCAATTCAGAATTGAATTGAGAATGACTTCTTGAATTTGAATTGAATTTGCATTAAGGTCAAAAACAGGATGTAGAATTACAATTCGAATTTGAATTAAAGGAAGTAGAATTGAAATTCAATGAAATTCGAAGAAATTCATATACATAATTTAAGGGTATGTTTAATCAATGAAGCTTCACAGTATATGTCTGATATGATTGCATTGAGTGCCAAAAACGTAATATTACGTTTTTCCTTCCCATGCGTTGAGTGCCAAAAACGTAATATTACGTTTTTAGCTTTTTTTTTAAATTACGAAACTAGACACTGTAATACACCTTATATGTGATTTTGGGAACTCTGTGATGAATAGAAATGAAATATATGACGATCGTGAAACTCATGAAAACGCACAATCTGAACATTTTATTTGGACATTTTATCATAACTCGGTTGCCGCTTTGGGTCGAATCAGTGACGCATGCACGTCAGGTCAAAACCAGGCATTTTCGTGGGTCTATCACGAGGTGGCAGTCTCGCCAGGTCTCACCGATCACTTCCCAGAATGTTTACACGAGTAAGTAACAGGCAACACTTCATATTTCATGAAAGACGTTATATCTCCATTTCTAGAAAAAAACTGTGATTTTGATGAAAACTAGCCACTGTTTAGCTTGGGATTTCTCAGGAACAGAGGCGTGTAGAAATACACGGTTTGCACCCACTGAGAGCTCGAAGTCTGACCTTTTAATCGAGCTATTGTACGTGTTCATAGCTATAACCAGGGATTAAAGTGAAAAAAAATCGTTTGACTGAACTTTTTTCAGGCCATAAGTCATACGTTGTTCATATCTACCTATAGAGATAGCACCCCTTTTGCGGTCGCGACCTATTGGTTTTTAATGTACAAAAAGATGCAAACAGCAAAGTAAAGGGAGTATTCGCCTTATTCACACAGCGGCCATTGTTTAAACCAAAACGAGGCTACAGGGTACACTTACTATATAATTAATGCCACCTACAGGTGAATGCATAGAACATAACAATCCTATGGTTTGTGTACCCTGTAGCCTCGTTTTAGCCGCCAATGGCCGCCATGTGAATAAGGCGAATTGAGAGTGTTCTTGATTGAGATTGAGTTTTCCTGATGAACAAAAATATATTTTAGTACCATCCCTGACCATTGCTGATTAGCCATTGCTGTTCTTTTCTACTGCAGCAATATTGTAGAAAGGCTTTAACACACTCTTATTTAATTACTTCAGGCCAAAAGTGTTTAAAGGGGAGATTTTTTTCTTGCAATTCAACACCAAGTAAAATCTATAAAATCAAGTTTGCAAGACTTCCCATTTCCTCATCAAAGTAACAAATCAGAACATTCTAGATATTGTTCATATTTCCATTTGTTGCCTCATCCGCATTTAATGATAACATGGTAATTTTGAGTTTTACAGACAACTCAGTTTTCCAATGAGCAGCAATACTGTGTGTGCTCATGCAGGAGGTCTGCGCATTTGTAACGACAATCTGGAGACGGCGCTTTTGTCTTCAGCAACAGATTGTATAAGGTTGACAAGAGGTTGCGATATGGTTAAGGACAGGTCGTGTTGCGCTATGAAAGAACATGCGTAGCCTACTTTCTAAACGTAAAAACGGTCAGCCATAGATAAACGTAGCCTACCTCTGTCGTGGTGGCTAGTTGCACCAGGTAGGGAAGATGTCCTGAAGTGCACGAACGTTAACCTTATGGCGGTCTTCTGATTGGTGGCGTGCTAAAACGTTTTCCTATTGCATCCATAAACAATTTTCTTGCAGCGAACCGCGCAAAAGCAAACTCCTGGCACTTTAATTTCTTTACACCATGGCTTGTTAGTTCTCCCCCGTTTCCAACAGCTGCCCATCTGCATTTATTTTTTAACTTTTGACACCTGCCTTCCTTTAGCAACAACGCATCCATGACAGCTAGTGGCCTTGCCAAATAGACGCACACAAATCATGACGCTAATATGCGAGGTTCTGGTAGGCCCACTGGTTATGGTTTTGTGCTATAAATTAATAATATTTTATAGCAAAGTTTTAAGTTGACTATTTTAATTGTATGGTTATTTTTTGTCAACATACACTCACAACCTATTGTCGTTAAAAGTGAGGCCTAAGCAAAATAGGCTACAAGGCTGTCTGTGCGTCACAAACACGACTGACCCCCTTACTCGACACGCTCAGTCAAAACCTTCCTCGCAAATTGTGAAAAACATTGTTGTATGTCATAACAGACGGGATAATAAATTGCATAGGCTACGGTTTATATTGCGTCGCTTTACACATAATGTTAAGTTGCATTGATTAAAAACTGTAACAATAATAGTAGCCTACATCGGGTGGCATAGCAGGCTATCTGTTCAAGTCATAGGTGACACCCAAAATGAATGACCTCCCCTGACAAGAGTTCGCGATAGTAAGTGTCTACATTGATGCACGGAAAGAACACAGCCTCCGAATTCGCACATAGAGCTCACAATATCATATCCAAAAAAGTTAAACGGATTGGCCAACCTCATCAGCTGTCTCGATTGTGTCACTATAATCCAACTTTTAGACCGTTATAGTCCTCCATACGTGTTCTTTTTTTTAAGCAAACGCCCGAGACAAGTGTGTAGCTACAACATAAAAAGCGAAACTCATGGCTGACGTAGGCCGTATAGGAGGTATCGTCTTGAGCGGTCACGGATTGAGACACAGAAAGTTCTCAAGAACATTAGGTCTTTAAACATTTACCTAATATTTGTAGTTGCCTTAAAAAAGGAAAAGCAAAGGTGACAGCCCCCCCCCCCTCCTTTTTTTTTCTCATCGGATCTGCATCGATCTCAAATATGACATTTCTAAAATCAAATTGACGGAAATCCGTCCTATGACGGAGAACTTTAATCCTTGTATAACACAGAATATGCTGTGGCTGTACAAAAATCATCAACAATGGTCTAGATTGCTGGCACTCTAGGACAAAGCTCCCGAAAACGGCTTGGCATTCAATGAGTTAAACACACAACGTTTAACTTAAAACAGTAACAAATTACATTTCCACACTGTAAAACATAATAGTTTTACTTACTTAAAATGTTCTAGTAAGTAGAATTCAGGTTTTGTCTTTTGTTGAGATTACTTGCGTAAAATGAGTGTTACTTAATTTGAGGTAGAAAAGTAAACATGCAAACTTATTGTCCTTGCAATTCCCATTCCAGATTTGTCTGTAATGTCAAGTTGTGAAAAACAAATGCTCACTTAGTGTAGTGAACTTGCAGTACACAGAATTGCTATTTCAACTAACTTGGTCATTACAATTACAAGTAAAGTATACTGCATGTTTATTAAACACAACAGGTGTATTGAAGTTGTGCTAACTAATGTCACAATTCAGCTAACTGATATGACAAAATTGCATTTCCAGAATGCCACAGGCCCAGCCTACATGTTGTTAAAGGGATCACATATTAATCTTTACTGAAATTCAATCTTAAGTTACAATAACAAAGTGACAGTGACACTAAAGGCTATATATAGTGTTTATATTGATACATCATCCCATCAATGACTATCCAAAACAGACTAATCATGTGAACTAGTGCTGACAGTTATAGACAGACACAGATCTGTAGCTGGAAAACATACATACAGGTACCCTGTCTCTGCTAAGTTACTGAGGCTAAATGTGAGCTTGATTAGGATTTTTGGGTGATCTCCTTTAAAGTTATGTTGCTTCTAGAAATGGTGGTGTTAGTGGCTGTCCATTAAATGGCACTCTCCTCTCTGGTCAGGATATTAATATCAACCCCAATGCCTTCACAATATCATGTATACACTGAACTGCAGAAATCAGGCCTTTGAATGCAATGGTAAAACAAAGTCCTGACTCACTGTGGACATCAAAGATTAGGGGGTTCCCTGAACCGCTGGACTAACCCAGGTGTGTGCCATATTGGTGGTACATAATGAGGTTTCCCCTTCTCTGTGCAGTACTTTTAGAGTGTAAAACAATATATAAATAAACGTAACATGTTGCTGATGTTCTACCCACAGCATTAGAGTGTTTTGGATAGTCATCTACTTGTGCGATGCATCCACATAAATTACACACCAACAGTATATAACTGTTAGTGTCACTGTCACTTTATTGTAATTTAAGATTGAATTTCAGTAAGGATTAAAGGAATTATCCGGAGTAAAATGCACTTTAGATCAATTTACGGATGATTGGGAGTACATACGTTGAGTTGACATCAAAATCATGTCATTCGGATGTGTTTTGAGAAAGTTCGATTTTACCGTTTTTAGTCAAAACTCGTTAGCGTGGAAGTGAGAAGGGCATATTATTTCGCCGCTACAAAACGCTATTTTTATACCTCTTCTACAGTTCCAAACAACATTACACTTACGTGGTAGTGAGTAGAGGGTCCCTAAAGCCAAGTATCCCGAGGTCTTTATGTGGTCGGATAGAGTCCAGAATGAATTTCATCAAGCCAGTACCTTTCCGGAAATGTTGCCATCTTTGCTGCCATCTTTAGGGGAAAGTCCGTAGGAGTCGATTGCCAAGTGTGCTCTGGAAATTCACAATTTCGTCGCCGTTTAAAAAAAAGAAAAGAAAACATAGTCCAGTCCATACAACTTCATTTCAATTTCAAAAGAAATACTGGACTATGACTAGTTAGCACACCTTGTGTTTAATAAACACACAATATACTTTACTTATAATGGCCAATTTAGTTTAAATAGGAATTCTCATTAGTGTAAGTGTACTACACAAAGTAAGCATTTGTTTGCACAGCTTGGAATTCCTATCCCAGATTAGTCTGTAATTTCAAGACAATCGGTTTGCATGTTTTTTTAAACTAAGGTTAACTAACAGGTTAAGTAAGGTTAACTAACTAACTAACTTCACAGTGTAGCAAAACTTAAGTATAGTTTACTTGATTTATATGATCATGTTCACTTTTCTACCTCAACATTAAATTACTCCTTTTAGCCAAGTAATCTCAAAAAGCAAAATCAACATAATCAACAAAAGACAAAAACTGAGTTATACTAGCTAAAAATTTTAAGTAAGAATAGCTATTCGATTTTACAGTGCAAAGTGACTTTCCCAAAACTGAATGCATGTGAGATTCAACACATTCTTCCTGTTGTGTAACTGTGGAATTACTTTGAATTGCCATGAATTTAATTCCACTTCCTGTCATTCCAATTCCAATTCAAATTAAACTTCCTGTGGGGCGGAGCCAATTCAATTCAAATTCCTAGATATCTGCAAATATATACAATACGGAGCCCGTGAGGTGACATGAAAAAAAAACGAAGGTAAAAAAAAAAAAAAACTGAGAAAAGGTATGTACTTGGGACAAACATTGACTAGGTTTGCGAGATCTTGAGTTTGTTTTGCGAGATCTCGAGTTTCTTTTGCGAGATATTGACTTTCTTTTGCGAGATATTGAGTTTGTTTTGCGAGATCTCGAGTTTCTTTTGTGAGATCTCGAGTTTCTTTTGCGAGATATTGACTTTCTTTTGCGAGATATTGTGTTTGTTTTGCGAGATCTCGAGTTTCTTTGTGAGATATTGACTTTCTTTTGCGAGATCTCGAGTTTGTTTTGCGAGATATTGAGTTTGTTTTGTGAGATCTCGCAAATCCATCAATGCAGAACCACAAACGTTCTGGAGAGCTTCAGTCACTGAAATTACGTTGCAGTGCCTTGTTTTGCCAGCATGCGGCGAACAAGAGCAAAACTAACGGGCTTCGCGCATAAATGCAGGCCAGGCTGCAGTGTCATTGTCGGCGAAATCACTGAAAGAGAGGGGGGATGGGGATGGGGGGGGGGGGGGGGGGGGGGGGGCAGAAAAATAAATAATCAAATAAACGCTTTCTGTGGTGATTCTGCATTAAGTGTGCATTCATCGATGTGTCTCACTTACCAGCTTAAATCGTTGTTGCTTGTTGTTTCTGGCAGTTTCCCTATTGGCTGATAACGATTTATTTTTAAAAATCTATCAAAAGTTAAGCTGCCCTCCCCCGTGGGGAGTAGTAGGCTACGTTAGACGTGACCTGTCAAGATGTGAGATTGAGATTCTGTTCTCGGTAGCGTAGCCAGAAATGTTCAAATGGGTGGCCATACAAACATTAATCATAGGCATGTTATATTTATGTGGAATTTATTGAAGGCATTTGATCATAGCTGACAAATTACGCAAAAACATTGCATGAATGTAGCTTCGGTGTGTCACATGAAACACAATTGATTGACCATATTGGACAACTTCAAAGCCTTATCATAGGCATGTTACATTCATGACATGAAAAGTGGAACTTATTGTACAAAAATGACACATGCTGTCGGCTAAACATTTTAAACTTACGCAAAATTGCATGAACCCAGCATCGGTGCGTTGCATAAATTAAAACACAAATTGAAGCAACAGCTTGACTATCGGACAATCCTACTGCAAAGCCTTTTCATAGGCATGCAGCGTTTATGACATAAAAAGTGGAATATGCACGCATTTCATCACACCTGACAATTACGGAGCTGCCGGCTGTAGCCTACGCGACTTTACTGATTCTTGAACTATCAGCGCAGTGTTGACTTGCGCGTCTTTTTTAGATGGTGAACGTAAACGAAGGAAAGCCTAATTGGACGGGCAAGACTGACAAGTAGACAGGCCTGGCCGTGGCTACGTGTATGCTTGGTAGGCAAAACTAGTGGGAAAATGGCTGTAAACAAATTTGGTAGCCAGAAAAAAGAACATAAACAGAGGATAGAAAATACAAAAAAGGAGGGAGAGAACGCAAAGAAGGTAGGCCTATGGTTCTTGGCTTCACATTCGGGCAATAGACGAGTTCGAGGATACGGTAGGACAATGATGACATTAATAGTAGCCCGCTGTGGCATGGTCGCTTGCAATTGTATGGTTCATCTATATTATTTTAACTAATTGATCTGAATTGGTTGATGTTATCGTTTGGATATTGCGTGACGTCCGGTGCAGGACTTTCTGGGGACGTCACCGTCAGGTCCCTCGGATGACATTTGCATTTGGTCATTTCAAATACCTCCGAAGGACCCGACAATAACGTTATATCGGGGACATGGGGGGGACGTTTGTTTATTCACACATGGCAGCAGAGTTGAGAGCGCTCTGGCTACAGCCTGCAGGACGGAGACATCACATCCATGCACGACTTCACGTTACACATCTGGGGATGACTAAAGTATCTATCTATCTAGTCTCTCTAGCAGTAGCTGCATTAGCCTACCGTAGTCTAAGGCAACATATCATACAGTTTATGAAGTTGTGCGTCTATGAGCAAAGTAGCCTAGGCCTATGTCTACTTTGCTCATAGACGCACAACTTCATAAACTGGGAAAGGGTTGTTAACGTTAAACTCAAAATGTATGTGCTACATAATTCAGCATGTGACATGCTGAATTATGTAGCACATACATTTTGAGTTTAACGTTAATGTATAACGTTACAAACTAGGGAAGGGATTTTATCAAATTCATGTTAGCTGATGTGATGCTTGGTGTAACGTTAACAAAGTCGCTGTTCTTAGCTTGCTTAGCCTACAATGCGCATTTCTTCAGAATGTCATTACGTGATTCATGTAACATGCTCTAAATAGACAGTGGTTTATTTAACGTAGTCACGTAGCCTACTTATTATCTGTTTTATTTTCAGAAACACACACACGGCCGAATTGGGACTGAACCGACTTTTGGAGCTGAATACGATGCAATAAAACTAGAGAAATGTTAAAAACAGACCACGTAGCATTTGTTTAGGGTTGTCTAGCAACAGAGTGACTACTTAATTTGTAAAGCAAAACGATCTAGCTCTAATGCTACATTGCAGAAGAATTAAGGATAGGCTACTGCTTCTTCATGACTTGTTTAAATGTCATTGTAATTTATTTGACGCATGCTCGCGTTTCAAAGTAAAGCATAGCTGTCCCCGATGTTACAGCAGCTCCTTGTGGAAACAGCAAAGAGTGCACGTATCCGATGAGATTTCTGACGGGGAGCAGAAGCTCTCTGCCTCACCAGAGCCTTACTGTTTATTAATAAAACAATGATATAGAATAGAAACATCTGGAATCTATTTTTTTCATCTTAAAGTTGGCTACAAAGAGCATTCATAGCCTAGAGAAAACGATACATTTTTCTTTATCTGCAATGTTCCAGGATGATAGGCTTACATTTATAGGCTGTCCCTCTGTCCCTCACAGGTCCAAGAAAACGAGTGGATATAACGTCAATGCATTCTATGTTCCATGTACTTATTTCATGTTGAGTTTTGCTTCCCAGCATGCATTGCGATTCATTTAGTATTTTTTAATATTTTGAAACAATATGGTTTGAACAATTTATCTACTTGGCCTACTCTGATGATGTTTTGAACAATATGCTACGGGATATGCCCATTAAAACGTCGTATTAGTTTATTAAGAAAATGACACCGTAGATGTGAAAGCAGGACATCCTAGCCCGGTATAAATATCCAAGTCTACTCATTATTAGGGTAATGCATTCGGAGGACGTGATTTCATGTATGCGTGAAAATATGAGGTGAGTAAAGTTGATTGTGTAGTTGTAGAACAAGTCATTAATGCGTGTTCATGTTCCGTCTACCTCTCTCCCAGCAACGCTGAAACTTACAGGATGTAATAGCCTACCGTACTAAATCTAATTTCTAAAAGTAAGAAACAGCACTCACTGATGCACTTATTCTTACTGTACTCTAATGTTTTTTAAATTGTCCTAATATTGTTGAGAATTGCTCTAAAACTTAAACTGTTTACCATGTTGTTAGTCGCTTTGGCTAAAAATGCGTCAGCCAAATGTAATGTAATAATAATAATAATAATAATAATAATAATGTAATAATAAATCGTCATCAACTTCATGTTTTGTTTTTTTTTACCATCGAGGAAATATAAACGTCGCGCGCATAACATCGCGGTGACCATTACAGGACGTCCTCTCAAAGTCTCGTGGAAGTCTTTTAGACCTCCCAAACAGAGGTCCGCGGGACGTAAAGGGAACCCTACACAATGTCGAGGAGGTGACGTTCGCCAGGGGACCTTTAGGGGACGTCGCCAGGACTTTATTTTGTTTACTGGGTAATGGCTGTTGCGGTCGTGGGCGTGTTGCTCCCTGGCACAGAATAACGTAGAACCGGCCCTGTCTAAAATCAAAAGACTCACTGTGCGTGTGTGCCGGTAACGTTAAAGGAACTTGGCAGGATTTCCCCCTCTGCTGGAGAAATTGTACATTATGCTATTTCAAACTGTGGGAAAAGGTAACGATAAAGCACATGGATTTGTTTACAAGCTAGCGAACGGTTAGCATAAGTTTGGCAGAACTATGTGGATGTTACAAGGTAAGAAACACAATTTAAAATTAGTTTCTTGTTTCTCACTTCTCTTTCCGGGACGGTAGTCTCAATGTTGCAAGGTTGGTTTTCCGCCTGGGGATGATAGGCACAGCGGGGAAAGTCACCATTTTCACCGGAACAGGTCATTTAACCATACAAATGATTTCTAAACGGGTTTATTACGTTGAAATAGTTGCCAAGTTCTCCTTTAATCTAAAGTGGGTTGGAAAGACACTACGCTTCCTACAAGGACAAGACAGTATAGTTTACCGCAGAGAACGTCTAAGGGTAGGATGATTTCTGCATGACATGTAATTCCCATTTCCTCTTGAAGCGGAAATAAATCTGAGAATGTTTATCGGACATACTTGTTTTTTACTGCAGGTAGGCTACGTTAATTCTATCAATAGCAGAACATAAATAATGTTACCGTTAGCATGGTTGAGTGATGGAGGCCAATTTGATTATTGATGTATGCAAAACCATATGCGTTTATAGGCTACCAAGCAAATCGATAACAGCACTAATTGTATCTTTCGACTGTCATCTCATTTGCTTATGACCATAAAGCCACCTGCAGCAACTATGATCTTATTTGCTGGAGCTCCAACAATCAGCTGTTGGGATAAAAAGTGTGCAAGATCAGCCTTGTTGTCTGCATGAGCAAGAAAGTTCTCCCACTGTGCAGGAAGAGGCAAATCTCTGCTCTCAATTGGTCTTCTGATTGCCACCAAGCCTCTTCCACGGCGCTTTCGTGTTCCACTTTTGATAGAATGTGTGTGGTAGCGATCAAACAAAAAATAAATTCGCTGGAATTGTGCTCCACTTCTGAGAACAGACCAGAGCTTGACCATCAATGATGAGCATTGGTTCATCCCGAAGGTCTCTGTTATCAAGGTGGTTGGGACATGGAATGCCAGCAGCTAGAATCTTAGTAAACACTGCCTTTGAACCTGAACGAAGCTGTCCATTTACATCTGCCAGAGACAAGGGCACAACAAATAGTTCATGCATCATAATGCTGTCAAGATTGACTGGGCGCCCTGCATCATATGCAGCAATGAGGCGTTGCAGAATGTTTCGGTCCGCCTTGACAGTTTTCACCTTTCCAGTTTTTGGATCTGACTTCTTAACTTCAAACAAAGACGCAAACGTTAAATATACTTGTTCTTTTTAAGGCCCCGTCCACACAGAGACGCTTTTTGGGTTAAACCCACCAGTTTTACTTCGTCTTGGATCATCCAAACGAATCCTGTAAACGCACTGCCCGAAACCGCACTTTTTTGAAACCTGGTCCCAGGGTGGAAAAATCTGAAACCGTAGCCCTTGTGAGTTCGTTTGGACGGCGAAACCGCATATGCGTATTGATGATGTCATCGCCACACCTCAGCTGCCCTGGACTTGACACTTATACAGTAGTATTGCCTAACAATACTAGTTTTCATACATGACATTACCTACGATTACACTCAGTAGGATAAATATCACAACTGGTGCTGCGCAGCGCCAATAGCTTATGACTTGGTGGACTGAACACTGTTTTTTTTATGCATTCTAGCTACTGTCAGTGACGCGAGAGAACTAGTCAGAAGTTATTAGGGAAGTGCGGTGTAAGTTTAAAATAATTTGTGCGTAGTGCCGGTGTCATTCATTTATTTTACATGTCTTACAACATAAATAAATGCATTCATAGTCTAGTGAAGTCAGATATGAGCATACAAAGACGCTTAGAACTCATGTTAAGCCTATGGAAGATGCGCACTAAATGCGAATGCGCGATATGATGCAGGCAAAAGTATCGACTGTTACTAACGAAGGTATTATAGCAATATTATAAATGTGGCGACGGAATAGCCTAGAACTTGGGTACGCCTAGCCTTTAGTAGCCTATGCACTTGCGATAGTCAAAACTAATGTGAATCGCGGACTATCCTACAACCAAAGAAAGTAAAGGAGATTATGTGTACCTGCGTTAGCCAAATAAAGGACGGGACTGCATCCTTCACAAACCGTAAAAATGTTTATTAGTTTTACAGTTGACTACAGTTGACAGTTCACTATAAGTCCACACAAACGATTCTGGTTTCCTTGCACTAGCCATTTTCGTTGTAGCCTACTCTGTCTGTTTGTATGGCCTACACAGCGCGCAAGCTTTGGTCAATTTCTGTAACAAACAGTGCCACCTATAGGCCTGGGATATGAAATAACGTGTTGAGTCGTGTTGAGATGGATCAGTTTGGACGCAAATAGATAGAGGAAAAAAAGATTGGTTTGGTACGTGTGAAGTAGGCCTGTTTGTCCCTGAACGAGACTCTCCCCCCCCCCCCAGATGGCAGCAACCTCTCAACAACAAATGTATCTAATTGACTTTGACAAGCAAAGTGTCAAGTTGTGTCAAGCCGCCTTAGTATTTTAAAACTAGCCATTTTGATGCGATCATAGTAGTACCCCTAGCCTAAGTTTGGAAATGTGTGCATATTAGCGCATATTTCAGTAGATTAAGCCTCATTTGCATATTTAAACATTACATTTCAGAAAACTTGTAATACAAAAAATACTTGTCTTAATGTACGTGACAAACTGGGAAAGTTTTGTGGTGATCCATAAAGGTTTACATTTTTACACTATCTACCAATATTTTCTCGCTTGAGAGCAAGGCATCCATTTTTGAAGGAAAATTCTGAGAAACTTGGGACCTAAAAAAAATGTTATATGGTGGATTTGTATTAAGGACCCTTTGAACTATTTTGAAAATGAACCTTTGAAAATGCTGTATAACAACTTTTCCTCAAAAATGCCTACTGCCTCTTTTCTGGGGCCTTTTTTCAATGTTTGGTCCAGACTATAGGAAAAGCTAGTAACTCAAGGGTGCCTTCGCAGCTTCGCTGCTAGGCCCCCAATTAACTTAATATTTAACATGTTGTTAACATTAGAATAAGCGGGATAATGGACTTCACTCCATTAGATTATCCGAAAAATTAACGCACTATGAGGTTGAACGCATTACAACCTTGAACGTGCGTTTATTTTCGGATAATCTAATGGAGTGTCGTCCATTATCCCTTACATGTTCTAAACGTCTGCAATTTACAGCTCGGATGCAACGTGACAGTTCATATAAACTTCACAATGAGTTTGGCGACTTAATATACAAGTGTGATACGGCCAGAAAATGGATCTACTTCATAGGTGTACAAATAACATACAGTTAATGGTTGTTCTAAATTACGTAGGACTATGGGAAATTCAACCAAGCAGTGGAATTATTTGAGACTGATGACTTGATCTTCAGCATTGTCATAGCCTATAGCCTAACCGTTAAAACGAAGCAGATAGGCTTTTGTCGGGACACGCAACTCAACATCGGGAATGTCCCTGTTTAACCGGGATGCCACCCTAGTTTTTGTGAATGTAAAGTCAAACTTTCGTTTAAAAGCATAAATACGCCAGAAGCGCCACTTTTAAGCGTTTAGCTTGTTGTCGTTTTCAGGTCAAATGGGCTTTTGAATGGGAATCGTAGGGGCACTACTATTTTGACACGTCAGAATCACTATTTATGAACTTGAGAATTGAGAACTTTGTTTGTGTACACATAGTTTACTAAAAAGAAAGGTTTTAGACAACTCACTTGGTTTTTCTGCTCGCCACCATCTTGCCAATCAAGGAGTGAGTTGTCCAATACGAAAAAGCAATAGGCTATCATGCAAATTTTACTGCATCTGCTGCAATTAGCATATGTGAGTGTGCGTGTGTTTAGATATTTTTCCCTGCATATTCAAATATCTCTGTGTTTGTGTGTTCTTAGGTGTATTTTTATGCCAGATCAGGGGGCGTTCTTTGTGAACTATGTGATTACATCGGCTCTAAGTGGTGCAGTGATGGAACTCCTCTGGTTTCCATTGATAGAGCTGTTCGACATGGCCAAGTCATGGGCATGGTATAAGAGGGAATACATCAAGGTATACATGTGTGTCTGTGTGTATGTATGTGTGAATGGTAAGGGGGGGGGGGGGTATAAGGATTGCATGTAATTACCGGTATGTGTGTGTGCATGAGACAGAAAGAGTGTATTAATGTTTGTATGTGCATGTGTTTCCAGAAACAGTCATATTTGTTTCCGTTCGGGGCCATGTATGCCTGGAATTTGTCTGTGTTCACTGTTATCATGGCCTACAGCATCACATGTCCAGTCATCGTACCTGTTGGTGAGTGACATTAATTATTTTTATATGTATCTGAGCATGCAACTGGTGTACAAACAACACATTCTTGGTTGTGTGTGTGTATGTCTGTAGTCTGTTCTTCATGTTTGTGTACTGACTGTCCACTGGCCTACTGTTTTACTGCTACACTGTTTACATGCTATATTGGCACATATGCACAACCCCTCCCTCCATCCCACAGCCTGGATTGTGGCCATACTTAATACTTTATACTTAATACTTGTCCAATGGCTGTAACCCTATTACTTCAGTCTATTCTTGTACTGATATAGTTGTTTATATTACCTTGTCTACATTACTCTCTTACAGTATATGTCCATATTTATTTTATGCTGGTCTCTAGACTTTATTCTTGCACTAACTGTTAGACTTACTTATTTGCACCATCACCATGACACTCACTCTCATAGAACACCTTACTATGCATACAGAATCACAGGCTCAGTCCGTGCTCTGTCACTGCAAGCGCCTAATGCTTAATCATCCTTAAGCACACTATGGCGATACTTGATTTAGTTTTATTTAGTATATTTAGTATTGTAGTATTTTTTTATCTTCTACTGTCTTTATTGCTCAGTGGTGTTTTTTTTAATATTGATAATACATATATTCGCTTTGGACAAAGGCGTCTGCAAAGTCCCATAACCATAACCATAACCATTACTTTTTCTGCTGTAAGTGCATGTTGTATGTGATGTCTGTATGCTACTGAGACCTTGAATTTTCCCTTGGAAATCAATAAAGTATCTATCTATCTATCTATCTATCTATCTATCTATCTAGGTTGTGTGTATCTTATTCTGAAGCACCTGGTGGACAAACACAATCTCTACTATGCACACAAGACCAAGCACCTAGATAGAAAGGTGCACTTTGGAGCTGTCAAACTAGCCATGGCTGCCCCAATCATCTGCCTGCTCTGGTTGCACCTGTTCTCTGCACTTCACGCAGGTACACCTTCACACACCTGAACACAGCCAGCCCATCTGTACCAATAAACATGCACAAGTCTATCTGTCTGTGTGTGTGTATGTGTGTGTGTGGTGTGTGTGAGTGTGTGTATTTACTTTTGCCTGACTCTACTGGTGTCAATGTGACATCTGAGCTCTGCGAAATTTGTCTGCCTTTTCTTGTCTACTTGTGACAATACAGTTGTGCTCATACGTTTACATACCCTGTACATACACATGCTAAAGTTGACTAATAAAAGGAATAAGAAATAAACTTTTGGAAATTTTCTTTGTGAATAAATAATGTATCGTAAATTAATAAATGTGAAATACAGGGGTCATAAGTATTCGCACCCCTATGTTAAATTCCCATAAAGGCAAGCAGAGTTTTATTTTTAAAGGCCAGTTATTTCATGGATCCAGGATACTATGTATCCTGGTAAAGTTATCTTGGCCTTTGGAAATAAAATAGCCCCACATCATCACATACCCTTCACCACACCTAAGATTAGCATGGTTTTATTTCAGTTAGCCTAATAGCTGGTTTGATTTGCATTGAGAGATGATCTTATGGAAAGTACCCCAAAGCCAAGTGTGAGATATGGTGAAGGGTATGTGATGATGTAGGGGCTATTTAAATGAGCACAAATGTACAGGGCCAAGCTTGTTGTATTTATCTGTGTTTTTTTTACATATGCTGCCAATATACCTGTTCCAATCTAAGTGCGGTCACCTACCTGTCTACCATCCTATGCCAGTGTGTCATTGCCAGTATTTGTGTCTGTGTATGTACCTGTCCTGCACCAAGCTGCTTTAAATATCTGTCTTTTCTTCCTGTGTTACCCTGCTCTGCTTGCCAGCTCTTTACCTTGGTGTTCTGGCTCCTGTGTATGGTGAGGTGTCCTTGTATGTATATATTGAAATGATAGAGTAGATTGGTTGCCATGACGTCCGATGTCTCCCTCACAAACTAGATTATCTACCTGGCTAATGTATTGTACTAATTAAAATCAGCTGATTTAATGAATAGTTGGAACAAATATATAGGCTACATGCAGAGGCTAAGCTCTGTGAGCTTGTTTGTTTCTAATGGAGCCAGGTGTGTTTGAACCTGCCGCTATTGTTAATGTAATTAGTGTCTACACGAACCTGGTTGGGTATTGCACCTAGTGAATCAGCATGTTACGATAAAGAAGGATTTATGCGTGTGTTATAATTGTTATCATTGGGCAAACAAGATATTCAGTGTCGGAGTGAAGAGGTAAGGAGCAGAACAGAAGATGCTGTTACAACAGAGCTAACACTCCATCGGAAATACATGAGCGTACAGGAAGAGCCTTTCGTGCACGTAGCCTATTGTAGGACTTTTACACCTGTCATCCCTGGTTACAGGGTTCATGGCGGGGACATCTCTCTGTGCCCTGGTGGTCCTTTGCATCACCATCTTCATCTGTATTGTCCACTCCTATTACGGCTGCTTCAAGTACTTCTGCCCATTCAGCTGCACGGTGAGCTTTACAACAAAGTCTTGTACGACTGTATGTCTTGTTTGACTATGTTAAGACCCACACAAAGAGAGTGAGTTACACAGCCCCACAGAGTGGGTCTAAAAGCCTTCACAACTACAAGAGAGGTTAAGAACCTCACAATGTAAAGACTTCAACAGACCCATCCAATTAAAAGTGAATTTCAAACTATTTCAAAGGTGAGCTCAACATTGTGAGGTAAAGCCTACATAGTATAGACCCTTATGAAGGACAGATTAACATGCCTGTTATTCCAACTAGCCACTTAGATTATGCACAAGGTGAGGAGATATCAACAAGTACTGGTTTGGATGATTGGTTGGGATGTTTGTTCAATTATGCTCCTCTGGTGTCTTCTCAGAAAAAAGACAATAATGGAGGACCTTCTAACAATGAAGAACAAGGACTTTCTAACAATGAAGAACAAGGACTTTCTAAGGATGAAGTTAGTCTAGCATACGCATGCACGCACACACACACACACACACTCACACACACACACAAAATCTTAATAATCAATATATGAAGGAATCAAGGAAGAAGTGGAATCCATGAGAAGCAGTTGAACCTACCTGCACAAGGTGCATTACAGAATAGGAATAGCAAGGTTTGGAGGTGAGAAGATGAAAGCATGGGGTAAGGCTGCATTACTGGAGAGGAGGCAGATAATAACTAGCTACATCTGCGACCAAGATGAGGGAATTAGAGAAGTAACTGCAGAGAAAGTAGGGGCAATGGATGAACAGAGAGAAGGAAGACTAGATGAAGGAAGTTGCAGGCTATGGATGCTCACTGCATTTAAGTTATTACTGGAGCCACTATGTTTTCTCTACTCCGCAGTCCAAATTTAAAGTTGTTTGCAGGTATTGGCTAAATTAAATATATTCCCTCTGGCTATGAAACTACAGTGTCAGCAAATGCAGTCAGATTTTAAAATCATTGGCATGTTTGCTTGAGGGTAAACAAGCTGAGGGGAGCAAAGAAGTGGAAATTAGGCAAGTTTAAAGAGCCATAGCTAAATAGACTGAGGTGCTGAAGAGGACATTACTGACTGACATCAAGCAGATTGACATAAAAACAGAATATTGTAGACTAAGTCACCGAATGCAGGTTCAGTCACAATGAGGCACATTTATCATGAACAGCATCTCCTGCAAAAGGCCTCCTTGAACTACCAGACAGAGATGAAAACAACTCTACATTGGATTCTGAACCGCACAGACATACAAAGACAAATAGACAAGCATACACACACAGGAAGACATGTATGTGCACACACACACACACACACATACAGTACATTCATGCACACACATATACTGCACACAGACAGACAGACACACAAACACACAAACAAACGGGACAAGAAATACACACGCTTATTAGGGGTCTGTTTTGTGTGTTGACAGGAGTACATCCCTGATGCGCTGAAGGAAGAATCTCAGCAAGACTCGCCAGACAGGGACCCACAAGATGGCCTCCAGGTGCAGGAGGTGTGACTGTATCACCCAAGGTCACCCCAGTGACTCCGGCATGACTCAGGCTTTCTGTTTTGGTGTTAAAGAGACCTGTTACAACGGGACAACATTTTCCAAAGACCGCTTTATTATCGTAATACAGACTAATATGCTTTCTACATTTTGTACTCTTAGATGCTTTTGGAAGTAATTGTGTACTCTAGTAAACGTGTGGCCAACTAGGACCTCCATCTGTGTTTTCGGATGGGTCAATTCTTCACTTTTTTATATTATTTTGCTCTGCCTTTATTGTAGGTGCTTAAGTAAAGTTATGTTAAGTAAAGTAAAGTTGGCTTCATGCTTCATTTGATAGCAAATGAATCTTGAATTTCCCCTGGGGATCAATAAAGTATCTATCTATCTATCTATCTAGCACCTGAAGACACTTGATACAGTAAGCCTGGCTAACTAGCAAAGCTGTAGCTGCAGGAATGGTTTGTTATGTCCTGTGTGAAGTGAGTGCTTCATAACAGACTGATGTGATATGTCACAACCCCATCAGAGTTTCCATTGGCCCAAAATAAATGAAAAAAAAAATGGTCCCCATTTGTAGATGGGATTTATTTACTTATTTACAGGACCTGATTGACCAATCATCAGACCCATGTCTGTTCATTCATTGATTCCCTTTTGCTTTATAGATCAGCCATTCTGCCTCTTAGTGGACCAGGGGTAGACATTGGCCAGATGTGTCATCGATAGCTAGTGTCCATATGGGCATTGTGACCCTAGTCCTCCCCAGAGGTATAGCGTCCATATGGGCATTGTGACCCTAGTCCTCTCCAGAGGTAGCTAGCTGCCAGAGCCTTATAGATATGGCTCTGGCTAGCTTCCATATGGGCATTGTGACCCTAGTTCTCTCCAGAGGTAGCTAGCGTCCATATGGGCATTGGGACCCTAGTCCTCCCCAGGCCGCTGTGCCAACTGTGCATTATATCTACTGATGCAGCGCCCATGTCAGCCGAAAAGATCATCGCCTAACCCTACTGTGAAAGCAATCATTAGACCTGAGCTAACTAAAGGTAACTTCATCATACTGTATAGCCAGTGCTCTCCATCTCCGGGTCTATCAAGAGGGGTCTAAAGGCATATCTGTTCAACACGCACTCAGTTTATTAAGCGCTTCTTAGGGGTTATGGTTTGTTTAATATAATATTGTTTATTGATTGAATTGATATTGTTGTTTATTATTGCTATTCTCCTTAATGTAGTCTCATTGTTATTGTTATTATATTATTGATTGATGGACTTTATTGTTTATTTGCTTATCTCCTTTACTCTAATTGTTTATTTTCATTAGGCTATTGATTGAATTAACATTGTTGTTTATTATTGCTATTCTCTTTAATGTAGTCTGACCAACATTTTAAATTGTTCACTGTTAAATATAACTATTGTATTGTTTTTTATTTGTGTGTCGCTTTGGACAAAAGCGTCTGCCAAATCCCATGACCAACCATATACCTCACGTATATAAACCAGTTATAACATGTCAGAGAAACATTAATTTATAGAACAGTAATGAAAGGAAGTTTTGTATGATGTTATTTTTATTGCCTATTATGCTTGTGCACAATTTTGCTTCTTTTACAAAAGACTATACTGTATGAGCATTGTTTTTGTATTAAAACTATATTCAAAGACTCGAAGTACTGTGTGCTCACAGGCAAACACACACATGCATGTACACCCCAAAAAACATATACACTTTCACAAACAGACACACACACACACTAGCACTTATTGTAAACGTACAGCATAGTGATGAGTAACATGAGCATCACATAACGCACACATAACATGGCAGAAGTACATTTTTCCATCACCAAGTTATGCATTGTCGACACACGATTTATACTATTTTGTAACAACAAATATTGTAAAACTAAGCCTATGAGTGAAAAACATTACGTGACTAAAGTAACTTTTTTTGTATCGATAATAAACATGAAATGTTGGATAAGTGTACAAATACATATTGAAAATGTACAGAGGCCTAACGATTACGAATATTCTGTCAAATCCGACCTTTAGTCCATTAGTAAATGAACTGGTGGAGCTGTCTCAGGCTGATGCGTGTGGGTTTAGACGCTGAGTTCCTCCATCTCCATGTCATCAGGGAGGGCTCCATCTCCTCTCTGCTGCCCCTCTCTGCTCGGCTGTCCTGGAGTCTCAGTGTCTCTCCTCAGGCTGTCCTGGGAGTCCTGGTCTCCTCTGTTCCTCAGATACACCAAGATCAGAGCAGAGACCATCACCAGCAACCCACAGCACATCACACAAGTGTACACTGTGTAGAAGAGAGAGTCAACACTGTAGTACAGGTGGAAGGTTTTCTCAAGGCACAAGTATTGAGATGAAAATATTTTCATCCTGCATGAGTACGTGCCACTGTCGTCAGCTGTGGGCTTGGATATGACCAAGGAGAATAGAGCATTTGATGTGTTCACTCTGGTTCTCAGATCCGCAGGTAAAAGCACAGTTTTGTTATGAGAGTCCAGAATCAACTCTTCTGCTCCTGCGACTTTCTGACGGAACCACTGGACCCTGCCTTTATTACTTGGAAAGCATTCTAGATTAACGGTTTTATATTTGGAAAATATGGCGGTTGTATTCAAAATGTTGAGGCAAATAAAAACGTCATACTGCAGTAACACTTTCTGGTGAGTACAGTAGTATGAGCCATCTTGTTGGTGTTTAACAGAGGGGATGATGAGGGAGTAGTCTCCTGTCTGGCTGCCGTTCAGCATGTACATCTCCTCCTCTTGGTGATTCTCATAGTGAGGTATCTGAGAGGGGTCTTTAGATTGACCAGTGACCTTACCACTGGGAGTTTTCCAGTAGACCTGATGTGGAGACGTGGAATTGACATTACAGGGAAGAGTCAGTTGGTCTCCATGGTTTGGGTAGAGTTTAATCACATGCCACCAAACTGACGTCACTCTCCGGTTTTGGCACTGACCTCTATGCCAAATCAAACACTCATATTCATGACAGATATCCTTTTCTTTTATATGGAGGATGACTGATGAATTATTAAGGTCAACCTGCAGTCTACCCCTCAGATATTCAGGGAGTCTCTCCATGAATGAGTTGGTGTCCAAAACCAGACTTCTTGGGACATACCTTTGACAGTCTGCAGCAGTCCTGTACAGTTGTATTTTGTCAATCTCTAGATCCCTTGAATCTGTTCCACACAGTTGAAGTCTACTGTCCATCTGTGTGTGGACCAATCTCTTTCCTGCAGAACAGACGACGAGGGAGTAGTTCTTCTGCACTCTGATGCTCCCCCCCATCCAGCTTTCCACCCGGTAGTCTCCGCTGTCAGAAGTACCTGTTGCATGTAGCTTAAAATGTGGTGAATTAAATGTGACACGATGCTGTGGATGTGATCCATCAGGCTGAGAAGTGTTGAGCAGTAGCCGGTCTCCGTCTGTAGACACCCTGTACAGCATGAAGTAATCAGCAGGTTCCAGACCCCGTGCGCAAAACTCAGGATTTTCTCCGACCAATGCAGTCACAAATGACTCAGCGTTCTGGTGACAGTTTGCACCTCTGATGAGGATCAGCAGCAAAAATGGGACCAGTCTTCCCACTTCCATTCTGAGACTCTCAAACTCACTACTGCTCTCACTGATATTCTCACACATACTGAATCCCCTCATTCTCACACAGACTAATAAGTGCTGTGGGTAATATCTCTGTATCTTGTACAGGCTCCGCTCCTCAGGAAGTGTATATGAGATTATATAAAGCTTATACAATGCTTCAGTTGATGCAGATAGGACAATCATGTCCACAGCCATGTCACCAGTCTTACTTCAATGTGGTGTTGGTGAATTTGACATTGTAAACGCTATCAAGGAATCTAAGCTATCTATTCTCACTGTGAGGAATCATAGTGGGGTCCTTAGGTAGAACAGTGACCTTTACGCTGGGAGTTTCCCAGTAGATCTGATGAGGAGACGTGGCATTGACATTACAGGGAAGAGTCAGGTGGTCTCCAAGTCTGTGGTGGACTTCAATAATGTCCCAAATCCCAGTTGTGGCTCTATAATTTTGGCACTGTCCTCTACGCCAAATCAGACACTCATATACCCGACACAAATCATCTTTAATACCCTGGAGGATGACTGATGAACTATTAAGGTCAACCTGCAGTCTCCCCCTCAGGTCTTCAGGGAGTCTCTGCACGGATGAGTTGGTGTCCAAAACCAGACTTCTTGGTCCACGCCATACTTCACAGTCTGCAACACTCCTGTACAGTTGTATTGCTGCCGCTTCCTGCTCTCCTGAGTCTGATCCACACAAATGAGTACTACTGTCCAGCTGTGTCCCTTCTACAGTCTCTACTTCAGAACAGACAACCACAGAGTAGTTTCTCTGGACGATGATGTTCCCACCACTCCAGCCTTCAACCCGATACTCTCCACTGTCAAAGGATGTGATAGCCTGTAGTTTAAAATATGGTGATGTAGACTTGACATAATGCACATTTGGATATGATCCATCACGCTGAGAAGAGTTGAGCAGAAGCAGGTCTCCCTCTGTAAAAACTCTGTATAGAACGTAGTAATGAGCAGCCTCACGGCCCCTATGGAAAAACACAACATCCTCTCCAGTCTTTTCAAATATTAATGAGTCCCCCAGGTCCTGGTGACAGTTCACACCGCTGATGAGGATCAAGAGCAAAAATGGGACCAGTCTTTCCACCTCCATTCTGAGACTCTCACACTCACTACTGCTCTCAGTGATGTTCACACACGTACTGAACCCCCTCATTCTCACACAGACTAAAAAACACTGTGGGTAATATCTCTGTATCTTGTACAGGCTCCTCTGCTCAGGAAGACAGTGGGAGATTATACGATGCTTAACTTGACATTAACAGGAAAACGGTTGATGCAGATGAAGCAACATGTGAAGTTGCTGTTGTTAATACAGTTTTTTTAACAGAGTAAACAGAATTATTTATTTATTCATTAATTCATTCTCATTCAGGTAGATACCTCTGTAGCCACAGACAGAAGGAGGTTCTATCCTCAAGATATTCGGATTCTCAAAACTACTTGTCCAACCTCCACATCACCTACTCACTTGTAAAACCAATTTCTCATTAATGAACAGCAAATGCTTTGAACAATTGTCTGCTGTTTTTTTCACCATCCATTGTCCACCTCATCCATTACTATGTCATGTTAGTCAAATTACATTATACAGGTCTCTGTTGAATAACAACTAGGCATTAGTAGTTCATTGCTTCAGTCATTACCTTGAACACCTCGCCATATGTAATCTGTCGAGTATATAATATTATTTCTATAGAACTGCAGTGATGTATGACAATGAATGACAGGGCCTAAAACCAACTGCAGTCCAAACAGTAGGCCTACTGTAAAGGTTTAAAATAAATATGTATCTGAGTCTCCCACATACAGTTATATGTAACTTTTAACTGATGAAACTGATATGTGCCAAATAACTGCAGCCTTGTGGATTTTTATAAGAAAATGCTTACAGATTTATAGTGTATAGGGTCACTGGCAACATATGCTAAGCATTTTGACTATCTTATTCATAAGAGTCACACAGAAACATATCATTCTGATGGCACTGATATGTTGATTGACATTGTTTTCGGACATGTTGAGTGACTTATGTGCTTTTTGCACTGTGTGGTCAAGACTAGTTTGCACAAATTATTTTAAGATTTGCACTTACTGCTTTGTATGTGTGATAGGTAGGAACTATGAACAGCCATAATTAAAAACCCTCCAGCTATTTTTCGTTATAGAATTCTGGGACCCCCTCGGAGACCCAGAAAAGAAATCATGGCTGAAAATTACTCTAATTGCAATGGCTACCCTGATAATTCTGATAAAGATATGAACATAAGCTTTATATTTCTATATAGCATGGGTTTCCTAGTTTCACCGACCAAAAGATGAAGATGAAGCATTGAAATTAAGAAGGTGTAGGCCTACTGGGGGGTTATCAGAACCACTGTAAGCTGAATTTTTATCTCTACATTTTGGTCATTTTTATGAGCCATTATCTCACATGTACAGTGGCTTTGGTGGATGCTTTTACTGTTGCTGGAGAGAGGAACATCTACTAATTCAAAAACAATCATTGTCTAATTGGGCCACACATAACACAAGCTGTGACAGGGGGGTCTTTATGGGGATTTGGGGGGTATAATAAACCAGGTTATAACGTCTCACTACAGGGTACTAGGTCTATAGTAGCCTACATCCTCTTAATTTCAATGCTTCATCTTCAACTTTTGGTCTGTAAAACTAGGGAACCCAGGCTCTATGGAAATATAAAAAGCTATGTTCATATCCAGGGTTCTAAATTAACACCCGCCAACCCGCCAAATGCGGGTTAAAATAAATTTTGGCGGGTGTTAATAAAAACTTACTAGCCAGTTTGGCCGGTGATGCATGAGGCATTAGCCTACATGCATGATACATAAGGCTCTGTTTTCGGTCATATATCCCCTGGCAGTACTTCCTACATTTCCCATGACCACTGTGCCGTAATGCTAATGTACGTCGGCTGCACGCAGTTTGCAGTGAAACCAGCGCGAGAGACCATGGAAACGAACGGAGCGTCTACCAGAAAACACAAGGAATTAGAAGAATGAACGGAGCCAGAGCAGGGAGCATAGACCGAAAGAGGAGGGAGTTAGCCAGTAAAGTAAAGTAAAAAGTACCTAACACAATGCATTACGAAATATTAACGCATTGTGTTTACCTATTTCCTTTGTGGGGGGCTGATGTCATGTAACGGCCGCAAAACCTGAAGCAGCTAGATCGTTTATTTTATTGTCTATTGAGTTAGCTGAAGATGGAACGTGAGGAGCTTGTACTGTAGGCGAAAATTTTCAGTTTTAAAAAGTCCTGATCAGTTATCACCACCACCACACGCATCACGCACACCTGATCAGTTATCACCACCACCACACGCATCACGCACTGTGCATAGGGCACCAAGAGACAGAGGAGGGACCAACATTTAGCCAATAAATAGTAGCTGTACTGCAAACTGTTTTTCACTCTTGTTAGAGAAAGTATACAATGTCAACATGCACCTACAGCATGTTACATAAAGATGATACTTTTCAGGTCCTCTCTATAAAGATCCAACTTGAACATAGGCCCTATGCTACTCCATTTAATTGAGAACGCGTCTGAGTGCGCAGGAGAGGGAGAGAAAACGAGTGGCAGGTTCTAGCTGGCTTGTCATTGTTGATGATAATTGATATCTCCTTTTTATTAAGTTAAGATTAAACTAAATGCGGCAGTGGTTGGGACAGACTTATGGGGGTGAGAAAAGGAATGAAGCAGGGGAGGAGGATATCGATAGATAGATAGATAGATGAGATCCCAAACATGAAATGAAGTGTTTGCACTTTCTGTGTATATTTTGTGGTATGTATTCATGGCAACAATGTTAATAAAATGACCAAATGCATTCAGTGACACTCATCTCATAAACTCATAATTCTCTTATTTTCACCAGAAAAAAAATGGCTAATAGAAATTCTGATTGGCTAGTAACTTTAGAAAGTTACCAGCCACATTGGCTGGTGATCAAAAAAGTTAATTTAGAACCCTGTTCATATCATATTAGAATTATCAAGGTAGCCATTGCAATTTCAGTCATTTTCAGCCATAAATTGCCTGATTTTCGAGGGTCTTCAAGGCCCTCATAGCTATGGCTCATTTCCATCTATTTAGTCTATTACATATTAAGTAGGCCTATGAGCCGATTTGGCCGACCACCATCTTCCGACCTCTGTCTGTTTTTCTCATGACTCTTAAAATCTTTGTTTACAATAAAGATGCACTGCATTTTTCCTAATGTAGGCCTAGTTTACAATGCAGTGCAATGCAGTGTCATGTCCAAAATACTATTTCAACGTTAGTGCAGTACATCTTCTAGGCTGGACTTTATTTGTCCCTCAACGCTCACCATAGATGGGATGTTGCCGTGGTGACGCAGAGACGCGGATTAAGCTTGCCTTGTAGCTAGAAGCTAACTGTTGGAAGGATTGGGAATAGATTTGACTGACCCTAGAACTAACTAAACAGATATTCTGATCGACTGATTATGGCGTCTGTCTTAGATGTGCTATGGGAAGACCGAGATGTTAGATTCGACATCACTGCTCAGTGAGTTCTTGATTCTAGCTGTCAACCAAGATAGTGGCGTTAACCAAAATATGCTAAATCAACGTTAGCTGCTACCATAAAACACCAGCACATTTTTTTGAAGGAGGAATGCTATAGAAAGCATTATATGTTCTAACACATGTTAGGTAAATGCAGCTTAGTGGCAATAACAGACAATATAATTAAATATTTTATAGACAAATGAAAACGAGGCCCGGAGAAGTTCTTATTGACTGCTTGGATTCTATTGAGGACACGAAGGGAAACAATGGTGACAGAGGTACCGTTAAATACAGATACAGTTCACAATGCGTGCAATCTGGTGTTAGTTTACGTGCCAACAGGTAACTTCGTTAACTTCCCACTCATTCACTTACAGTTTAGCTAAAGTGATGCCATTTTGCTGCTTTTTGCAGCTGATTGTCTATTAGACCTGTAAACAATGTCGATTCACCCAGCATAACGTTACACCTGTTTCTGAATGGGTGAGTTGCACATTAGTAACCTGCATTTTCAACGAACTAGTAAGAGTGAACGTGCCTTTGTGAACATGAACATGCTTCTGTGTTCTAGACTAGAGTATAGACAACAGCACCATATTGATACTTGCATTACACTGTACTGGTGCTTGTGGGGTGGCACTGGCAGGCTAACTATATCATTAAATATTAACTTCGCAGGGAGACTTTTGGTGACTAACCTAAGAATCATCTGGCATTCACTTGCTCTACCAAGAGTCAACCTTTGTAAGTAGCTACAATATACCCCAGCTCGACTGGCATTCAACAGAACATTCTTCAATTTATTTGATGTAGCCTGGTATACAGTTGTACTGACCAAGAGTTACTCGTCTCGATGCTATCCTCTATTCCACAGCTGTGGGATACAACACTATCATCAACATCACAACTAGAACAGCCAATTCAGTATGTCAAATTATCATTATGTAATTTTTGTCACATTTGATTTCTTAGTTTAATTTGGTGTTCTCTCTAACTTTCTCTTTCTTTCTCTCTCTCTCTCATTCTCTCATACCAACCACACACACACACACACACACACACACACACACACACACACACACACACACACACACTGCTGTGTATACACACAGAAACTAAGAGGACAAACAGAAGCTCTGTACATACTAACCAAGTCCAACAACACCAGATTCGAGTTCATTTTCACCAATGTGGTACCAGGCAGCCCAAGACTGTTCACATCTGTCATCGCTGTACACAGGTAAGTTCCTTATCATGTCTTTGGCAGCTTTTCACTTCTTTTGTGACAATGTTTCTTAAAAAAAAACTCCACAAGGCCCAGAAACATACAAACAGAATAAACAGACAAAAATGTATTGTCCACATTTAAGTATGAGTATCTCTAAATTGTCAGAAATTACAATATAATTCACCATCTCAGTTTCAGTTAGGTTGTGTATGTAATTGATGAAATTGGTTCTACATTTTTTAGTACTGGCCACTTACAGTGTAAGAAGTGCCTTCATTTAACTACTGTTAACTATAACAAAGTGGTTGTTAGTAAAGGTTGCTCTGATGACTAATGTAATTGTCTATTTTCCTGCAGGGCCTATGAAACCTCTAAAATGTACCGGGACCTGAAGCTCAGGGGAGCTTTGATTCAGAATAAACAGTTGCGACTGCTTCCACGAGAGCAAGTTTACGACAAGATCAACGGAGTGTGGAATTTGTCCAGTGACCAGGTATGGGGCCTGGGCTTCCCGTGACTGATTTAAAAAAGTTTATATCTAAAAATGACTTTAAAAGTGAATCTCACCATTCTGGCGAGAGGTGGTTGCCTTAAATGTCAATCAAAGGTTGTGTTTTGGTTGACTGGAGTAGTGTTGGGCTCAGTTGGCTCCAAGCTACATTGTTGGTCTCACATTTACATAGCTGGGACTGGATAATCACCTTGACCTTTTTGACTGGCTCTGATTAACCTTTATTTTTTAAAAGACCTTGTCCTTAATCCCTCAAAGTGGTTCAGCAATGGTTGGTCTTGTAATTGTTTAGTCTGGGACAGGAAACAATATGACACAGCATTTCACCTTTAATTTCTTTTAATCGGAAGAATGAAACATTCAGATTCAGCACCAGAATTTGTAAGCAGACTGGCTTATGGTGTGTTTCAGGGCAACCTGGGGACCTTCTTCATTACCAATGTCCGGATTGTGTGGCACGCCAACATGAACGAGAGCTTCAACGTCAGCATTCCCTATCTACAGATAGTACGTATGCCAAACAACTCTGCTTCATCAGGAGAATGTTAGCGGCATTCAAGTGCCTTTCACGTACAAGCCAAAAGAAGCCTTTGATCAGAAAAATATGTGAAATTAGCATATCCTCAAATAATTTTGTAAACGTGCCTTCTTTCAGCATTTTATCTTATGTTTATGTTTTTTATGTATGCGCTGCAGCAGTGTACAGAGAGAGAGACAGACAGACAGAGAAAGAGAGAGACAGACAGAAAGAGAGAGAGAGAAAGAGAGACAGAGAAAGAGAGAGACAGACAGATAGACAGAAAGAGAGAGAGAGAGGAACACAATTTTATTGTTGTGGATCTACTGAATGTGTGCATTTTGCCGTTTGTCTTTGTGTGAAGCGCTCCATCAGAATAAGAGACTCCAAGTTTGGCTTGGCCCTGGTGATCGAGAGCTCGCAGCAGGTACGGCCACTCTACACTTCACCAGCCCCCACCCCCCCCCCCCCCAATCACTGACAACACACACAGACACACACACACACACGCACACACACACAGTCACTGACAACATACAAGTCACTAACAACTGACAACACACCGCTCAGACACAATCCCCATAAGTCACTGACAACACATGATGGTGATTAAAGGCTTGCCATGCTGTGTTCTGGATAATATTACACCCGTGCAGCATATTGGTCAATGTCCTGTTGATTATATATTTTTGTGTTTATTTCAATTTTTACAGACAGGAGGGTATGTTCTCGGCTTTAAGATCGACCCGATGGACAAACTGCAGGACGCGGTGAAAGAGATCAACTCGTTGCACAAGGTCTATTCTGCAAACCCCATCTTTGGCGTGGACTACGAGATGGAGGAGAAGGTAAGTGTGATGTGTGATTCAACACTGAGAGGCGTGCTTTTGTTTATTTTGTACACGGGTACACGTTTACTATAATTTCACAACATATAGGGTTTCACAAAAGTCTATCAGACTGTCCTGCAAGTGACGATAAATGTGATGTTGCTGCATGATACAACAAAGTTAAATAGGGTAACATCAAGTGTTCCGAATATGCAGTGACAATGATACTATTCTCCCTACTATGAGTCAGTCTGCCATCAAAATGAGCTTGAAGTTGTTATTTTAAAGGAAAAATACTGCAGTGTTTCTTTGATAATAAGACATATTTTCAGGAAATTCATAACTTGTGGTTTTTGGTGTTTTATCTCTTGGACTAATTTTGGTGCGTCACTCGTGTCCACTGACATTGATCTAATAATTACTTATCTCAACACGGCAGCCGGGGGTTTTTAGTGTTTTGAAACTAAAGCTGATAATCATATTAGTTGGAAATAAATCATCAAGCTGCATCTAGTTGCAGTCCGCACATGCACACTAGATGGTACACTAGATGGTTCTCAACCCACGCACACTAGATGGTAATCTACAGAAGAGGTTTGCAACCTTTTCGGGGCTAAGTTCAAACTGAAACGCCAAGGCACAACGACTTACAGTTACTGACTATGATTGTAGCAAAGGGAGAACGCAGTGACCCAACCCGGCCTTGAACCTGCAGCAAAAATGCATTGGGTTCCTCAAAATTCCACGGGACACTTTGCTTTGCCTTACGGCACTCCAGGAAAACCTCAGAAAACCAGATGAGAACCACTGATGTCCAGTGCATGCAAGAACCACTTTTGCACATTAGTGCACCCTAGTGGTCAACTGAAAGTAGTTTACATGTGACATAACATACAGGACATAACTTCAGCACGATGTGATACTATAAAGTAAAAATACTATACAGTGTTTCTTTAATAATAACACTTATTTTCAGGAAATTCATAACTTGTGGTCTCTGGTGTTTTATCTCAGATTAATTTTTATGCATCACTTGAGCCCACTGACATTAATCAAATAATAGGCTACGTGCACTCTGTACACTCATTTGTTTACGGTGGAGCCATGTGTGTTTGAACCTGCCGCTTGTAATTAGTGTCTACACAGACCCGGTTGGGTGTTGCATTAGGGTGTGTTACGATATAGAAAGATTTTATGCGTGTTATAATTGTTATCATTGGGCAAATATATTCAAGATATTCAGTGTCGGAGTGAAGAGGTAAGGAGCAGAATATAACCGAAGATGCCGTTACAACACGCCATCGGAAATAAATAAGTGTAGAGACGTTCGTGCAAGTAGTCTATTACTTATCAACACTGCAGATGGGGGTTTTGAGTGTTTTGAGACCAGCGCTGATAAAATCACATTAGTTGGAAAAAAATTGCCATGCTGCATCAAGTTGCAATCCACATACACATACATCAGCCTTTCTCAAACGTTTTTGACCTGAGGCCCTCATGTCAGACTCAATGGGGTGTCAAGGCCCTCATGTCAGAGTTTGGGGTGTTAAGGCCCACCCACATGCTCCCCCCACACCCCTGGCCCAGTCTAAGGATAGGCCCAGAGATCTACAGTATGTGGATATACAGGATGCATATATTATCATCATTGTTGTTGAGCTATTGTTGTTGCTGTACACACGTATGCATGTGAAATTAGCACATGTGCACATTGTGCCGTGAATTATCAGACGATGACATAATATGGCAACGGACATAATTTTACTCTGCGGACCAACAGGCTCCTCACGGACCGGCCCATAGTTTGAGAAACACTGCACTAGATGGTAATCTACAGTACTTACCAGAAAGACTTTTGCACATTTGTGCACCCTGGTGGTCAAGTCTCACACTAGTTACCTATAAGGAATTTACATAACATAACACAACACAACATGACATACATATACACAACATAACAGACGCAACATAACATAACACAACATGTAACATCACATACATAACTGACACAACATGACATACAGCACATAACAGACACAACATGACACACATAACAGACACAACATAACATACATAACAGACACAATATAACATACACAACATGACATACATCACATAACATTAGCTAGTTAGTTAGGTGGGAATGGTTAATGAGGGATTTGAGATTGTGTTAATGTGTCGTGTAGGCTAACAATATGAACTGTTGTTGTTGTTGTTGTGTTTAAGCCTCAGCCACTGGAGGAGCTGACCGTGGACCAGCCTCCTGATGATGTGGAGATCGAACCAGATGAGCAGACAGATGCTTTCACTGTAAGCATATCTCCCTTTCTCCCACATACACACACTCTTTATCTTGGACACACTCTATCTCACACACACACACTCACTCTCTCACACTCTCTCTCACACATACACACACACACACACACACACACACACACTCTCTCTCTCTATCTCTCTCTCTCTCTCTCTCACACACACACACACACTCTCTCTCTCTCACACACACACACACTCACTCTCTCTCTCTCGTTTTCCATGTTCTCAAAATAGAAGGGTGCCATAGCCAAGTATCGCAATGTCCCACAAACACAAACTGATGTTGCTTAGCTTCAAACACATCATTTGCCAAATGGCTTTAGGTTAGTGTAGGAGTCAGGTGTCACTAAACCATGTAGCCCCTTGAGACCTGACCTGCAATCGTAGACTTGTCAAAGATGCTCTCTTTGTGTGTGTTTCTAACGCTCTCCCACCCTTGCTATCTCTTCAGGCATACTTTGCTGATGGAAATAAGGTGAGACACTCATTTAAACTGCATGTGTGTACTCCACATTTACATACAGACACACAGGTGATTTGTTGAAATTCAAGTTAAGCTTTTGAAATTGTTGTTGAACAATTACTGACCATCACATTAACCAAACCCAACTTTAATAAAAACCTTAACCATAACAATTACTGACCATCACATTAACCAAACCCAACTTTAATACTAGCCTTAACCATAAATTGTTGTGACAGTTTTCAACCGATGGTTTGTGATGTACAGATCTGAGCATCTGTACATAGTCTATAAGCGACCATCCAAGTGTGACCCAGAGAACACCTCTTAAATATAAAATAGCCATACAAGTTCATACATGCAAGTGTGTGTCTGTCTGTATGAGCCTTTGTGATTTCCTCCTGCTCTTGTTGTTCTGCAGCAACAGGACCGGGAGCCGGTGTTCTCTGAGGAGCTGGGTCTGGCCATAGAGAAGCTGAAGGACGGCTTCACCCTACAGGGGCTCTGGGAGGTCATGGGCTGAGTCTGGCTCAGGTCCGGCTGTGACTCGCGGCGCTGATCTGGTGTGGATCCCTGCCAGACTCGGCCTCTTGCTAATCTGGGGTCTAGTGCACGGGGTCACGGCTGTCTGCACAGTGGTCTAATGGGATGCTATGGTAGTTACTTGCTTACCACAGTTAAGTCTGTGTTGGTAATTGAATGTTCAGTAAAATATTTAATTATGTCTGTCAGTGCACAGGTGGTCATTATGTAAACTATAGAGTTATTATGAATGTCAGTGGCATTTGCTGATAAAGTGTTGTTGTGTGAGAGGTTATTTATTTATACTTCAGGTCTTGTGTTATTTTTACATGTAACTGTATATTGTACTTTGTATAGATTTCTACAGGAAAAGGCTTTGTTATTTTGCTACTGACACATACATTAAAGTCTGTAAAGGATTAAACCCTCTTGTTCTGTGCCTGTGTCAATCCTGTTGATATGTTGATTTAGTGTAAATGCTCTCGAACAGTAGTGGAGTTCTCGAGGGTGGGGGGTCATCGGAGTCATCCGCTTGCTTTAGCCCGCCGCAATGCTTTGCTAACAATAATCCCGGAGCTATTTACAAACGTGTGTGCAGAGCCAGAGTGCTTCACCAAAAGCTAGAGTGGACGGACAAACGTCACCTGTCGGGCTGGCAGCTGCTCACTGACCCATGCTTTGGAAGGTCAGACTCTGGGAAAATCATACTCATGGTTAAATACAAACTAATTACAGTGTGAGGTGTCAAGGGGGACAGGAGCACAGGGTGATTATCAATGATGAATCATCATCATCTGAGGTGACGATGCCAGCCATCCTTGTGCTTTAGTCACTGCATTAAGAAACCAATGACATCTTGAACCCTCAAGCCTCACCTGCTCCATCATATAGGAGCATCATATATTCACTACTCCTCAAAAACACATACATCCTCTCATTCTGTAAATGACCCTCAGGCAGACAGACTCAGCCTCTGTGCTATGCCGATGCCCCAACGCTACGCTCACTTTTGCCCCTTGTTACCCCGCAGCTTCTGGTATCACCTACTACTGCTGCTCATGGAGTGATGTAAAGGGCAGTTAGAGCAAACGTGTTCTCTCCTGGGGAATGCACCCCGTCATAAATACACTCACTCACACACACACTCACAAAGTGACTTAAGCTCAGCAGTTGTTTCTTTCACTCCGTGACAGCTGTCGGAGTGTCCTCGTCTGTTTTCCGATTCGGCCAACCTGAATTCCTGCCGGCTATGACGGCCTCGCTAAATTTAGAGGCGGCGGAGTTAAATGTGCGGGAGACAATTCGGGCTGCCCCACTGCCTCCAAGGCTGCCCAACTGCCTCTTCATTGTGCCAAGACCAGAGGACCAGACGATCAGACCCGAGTGGCTCCGTCCCTTTGCTCTGACGGTTCTCTCTTCTCTCCCACCTGCTCAGGACTCTGCTCACTTCCACCAGGGACTACCCAAGCCACTACTCCACTTGTAAGAGAGGGGATCCTTCCTCCTTTACTCCACCACTCTCTCCACGACCCTCTCTCCTCTCCGCTTATTCACGCTCACCCCCCCCTGCTTTCTGCCTGACACACACACACACACACACACACACCGAGACATGGAGCCAGGGAGTATACGTGAGGACCTGCGCCTCTACCAGAGCACGCTTCTCCAGGACGGCCTCAAGGAGCTGCTGAACGAGAACAAGTTTGTGGACTGCGTGCTGAAGGTGGGTGAGCGCAGCCTGCCCTGCCACCGGCTCATCATGGCCGCCTGTAGCCCCTACTTCAGGGAGCTCTTCTTCGACGAGGACGAGGAGAAGGGAGTGTCCGGCGAGGGCAACAAGGACGTGGTTCTGGAGAACGTGGACCCGTCCATCATGGAGATGATCATCAACTACCTGTACTCGGCCGACATCGACATCAACGACGACAACGTGCAGGACGTCTTTGCCATTGCCAACCGCTTCCAGATCCCCTCGGTGTTCACCGTGTGCGCCAACTATCTCCTCAAGCAGCTCTCCATGGGCAACTGCCTGGCCATCTACCGGATGGGGCTGGTTCTCAACTGCCCCCGGCTGGCCGTGGCCTCCCGGGACTACATCACGGACCGTTTCGAGATGCTGTCGAAGGAGAAGGACTTCCTGGAGCTGGCCGCCCACGAGCTGTTTGCCATCATCGGCGTGGACTCGCTCAACGTGGAGAAGGAGGAGCTGGTTTTCGAGACGCTGATGCGCTGGGTACGCAAGGACAAGGAGCACCGTCTCAAGACCCTGGGCGACGCCTTTGACCACATCCGGTTTCGCCTGCTCCCGGAGAAGTACTTCAAGGAGAAGGTGGAGACGGACGACATCATCAAAGCCGACCCCGAGGTCATGAAGAAGATTAAGGTCATCAAGGACGCGTTTGCCGGGAAGCTGCCCGAGAAGAAGGAAGGGAAGAAAGGGAAGGATGGGAAAGAGGAGGAGGAGGAGGAGGAGGAGGAGGAGGATGGTGGCCTGCCCGGGTACCTGAACGACACGCGCCGGCTCGGCATGTACGTCAAGGACATGATCCTGATGATCAACGACACAGCGGCCGTGGCGTACGACTCGGTGGAGAACGAGTGTGCCTTAGTCGCCATTGGGGAGCAGATACCGCGGAATCACGTCAGCTTCATCTCCGCCAAGAACCAGCTCTACGTGGTCGGAGGCCTGTTTGTGGACGACGACAGCAAAGATGCCCAACTCCAGTGTTACTTCTATCAGGTACCTCACAGAGTGTTAGCTGCAGTTGGCCTCTGGATCAGATGAACTCACAGATAAACTGACTAGTGCGCCTGCTTAAAATCTTAAAATGTTCCATCCATCCATAGATTTGTGATATATTCTGTTCAAATGCATCTCGGCAATGTTGACATTTTAAATTGTGGGTATGTGAGGCAGGTATATTAGGGACATTATAAGAAATGTTACTGTTGTCACATTAGATATCTAATGAGGACAGAGCCTAACCAAAATGGGCGTGGCTCTTTCAGCTGGACCCCATTTCTGCTGATTGGACAGCACTTCCCCCTATGCCCTCCCCCAGATGTCTTTTCGCTATGGGGGAGTGTGACAACTTCCTGTTTGCTATTGGTGGCAAAGACCTACAGACCAACGAGTCCTTGGACTCAGTGATGTGTTATGATACTGAGTAAGAATGGAACAAGATATTAATTTATATACAGCATATTTGTTGTTCCTTATGTATAGTATTATACAATATTGTTGCCTATAGCATTTCATTTTACTGTTTATTATAAATCATTATATAATGTTTAGTTTATCATAGATAGTGCACATTAATGTAGTGACTAATCTGACCATGTGCTGTACAGTAAACTGAAGTGGAGTGAGACCAAGAAGCCGCCCCTGCGGACTCACGGCCATTGTGTCATCTCACAGTACGGAATGATCTACTCCATAGGAGGCAAGACAGATGACGGGTCAGTCGACTTTTTTTTAATATTTGAATGAATATGGTATATTATGAATATGACACCAAAAAAAATCCCAGTAGACTTAAAGCTTCAGACGTATTGATTAAAAATCTAAGACCTATTGGGATTTTGAATACATTCCATTTATCTCCCCCTGACGACAGCAAACACATCAACAAGATGTTTGTGTACAACCACAAGAAGGCCGAGTGGAAGGAGGTGGCTGGGATGAAGACGGGTCGGTCCATGTTCGGCGCGGTAGTGCACAAGGGGAAGATTATCGTGGTCGGAGGGGTCAACGAGAGTGGGCTGTTGAACTCATGTGAGGCCTATGACTTTGGAACAAACAAGTACGTGCTCTTGGTGTGTGTGTGTGTGTGTGTGTGTGTGTGTGTGTATGTATATGTGTGTGTGTGTGTGTGTATGTGTATGTGTATATGTATGTGTGTGTGTGTGTGTGTGTGTGTGTGAGGCACACCCATTACAGATGTATGGAGAACATGTATATGGTTTTTATAATATAAGATAAGAGAAGATAAGATAAGACTTTATTGATCCCACAGCTGGGAAATTTACTTGTCACAACAGCCCAGTAGTATATGAATAAAAGAGTAATCATGGAGTGATCATGGTATTTAGCAGACGCTTTTTTCCAAAGTGACTTGCATTATATGAGCATTACATACAGGCGTTAAAGCCAAGAATGAGGAATGAGCAACAAATTATACATTTTATTCTCTCTTAATTAGTTAACCATGAATTAACCCCCCCCCCCCCCCCCCCGGCTAGGTGGGAGGCCTTCCCAGACTTTCCCCAGGAGCGGAGCTCTCTGAACGTGGTGAGCAGTGGGGGGGCCCTGTTCACCCTGGGGGGGTACACCATTGTCGAGACGGACGATAAGGAGTGCGCTCCCACAGAACTTACAGACATCTGGCAGTAAGTATGGGTCCATTGGCACAGAGCGGTTCATTATGTTTTTTTTTTAGTTTGGATTACTTAAACTCTGTTATAATTGTATTTCATAGCGCATTTTCAATCACCTGTACTCTTCAAGGAAAACTTCACATATAATTTGCCTTATTCACCCGACGGCCAGAACGAGGCTAAAGGGAACACTTGCCATTACACCTAAGTCCAGCAGATGGTGGTGGTAATTGCAAACTGCCAAAAAAAAAAAAACTCACTGAAGTGAACCCTTCTTCTTTTTCGGTGAGCTTTTTTTTTGGCAGTGTACCCTTTAGCCTCATTCTGGCCGCCGCGTGAATAAGGCAAATTGCTACTTAGAACCCTTCAATGTTTTATGTTTAATGTTGTGGGACTCTTCCTAGAATAGAAGTGAATGAAGCCTATCATGCCACCAGTCTCACTGCCGTCTCACTTCCATCTCATTGTCCGTCCCTGCAGGTACGAGGAGGACAAGAAGCAGTGGACGGGCCTGATCAGAGAGATGCGCTACGCGGCAGGGGCCTCCTGTGTGTCCATGCGCCTCAACCCCACCAAGATGCCCAAACTCTAACTCCGTTCTCATTCACACACACATAGCTCTCATAGGGCCAGAGGCAAAACATACCAGAAGAAAAGCACACAAGTCATATTACAGTATCCTTGTTACATTGGGAAAAATACCCATCACAATTAGTAGTGTAAGCACACAACTAAGTTGACAGTGTAGTATCGCAGGGCTTAAAGCAAGGAACATCTCTGTGCTTGAGTTTATCAGAAATCTTTCAAAGCCTGGGAGCTTTATGTCCTGATACTGAGTAATGTAAAGTTGGACACACCGCTAAAG
Organism: Alosa pseudoharengus; assembly: GCF_046254945.1. Lineage (NCBI taxonomy): Eukaryota > Metazoa > Chordata > Actinopteri > Clupeiformes > Clupeidae > Alosa > Alosa pseudoharengus. The sequence continues at coordinate 35,234,886 of NW_027468718.1, forward strand.
GCCCAATGAATCAAGGATACTTGTGATATAGATTGTTACTAAAATGCTGGTTGGTGTTTTGTCCGCCAGTACGCCTACTGAATGTGAAAATAGTAGAAGCACAACATCCATTTTTCATGAACATTCTTGTTCAACAATTTTGTTTGTTGGAGTTTCACCATGGCAACACTGCATGCTCGACTGAACAAGTGATTCCTTTAAGTTTAAGTGCTTAATTTTGAGCATTTGAGATGAGATTTGTTCCGAAAGTTTCAGCAAGAACTGTTAGTGATGCTTTAGAGGAAAGTGGTCATGTAGCCTGCATAATTTCACAAGCATTACGCCAGCGGACTCTAAAATTTGAGCAGGACCTATTGGCTCAGGAATGTCTAATACCAACACACTAGCACCACTAGAGGGCATCATTGTCAACATACACTTCTTGCCTTTAGGACTACAAACTCAACCAGTTCACATTTTTACACTTATTCTGTTTTGGTACACTGTGGAGTGAGTGGCTTGGGGTTTCACACTAATATTCCATTATCTTTCTTCCTTTCTTTAAAAAAAATAAATATGTGTTGTGGGGTGGAGGTATGGCCTTCTTACTCTGCTGTGATAGGCCTAGCAGATGCATCATGCAGAGTTCAATCAGTGTTGAAATGCTGACCACTGTTCTCAACATAAACCAGCAGAGGTTTAGTATAGGACACTGCCACATGTTGTTAAAAAAGACTTTTCACTTTAAATAGACTCTGTTGTAAGTTATTTTATAAAAAATAAAGTTGTATTGACCATGCTGCTTTTCATGTGATCGTCCATACATATATATTGCTTGCCTTGACTGCTGAAGGTTAAGAGCAGGCCTTTTTGATGAAATGTGTACAAAAGAGCATCAGACATTTTATTAAACATTCTGTAGCGATATTAGCACAGTGGTCAAACTCAATATTAGCACATAGGATTCACACTCATGATTTAATATATTTCCCAAGGCATCGTCCGTTTTTTGGATGAGTCTCACTACCATACTGCAAGGTGCACTTAATCCCCAGTCAGTCTCCCCTTCTTGCTCGTAAGCATGGTCATCTTCAAATGATGTCCAACCTTGATCCTGTGGCAATGCACTGAACTACAGGACCTTTATAAAAAAATATGTGTATGTGCATATATTCATGTCTGTCAGAAGTTCATGGTATGTCGTGGAATATCCTCTTCTTTAGGTACTGTTGCCACGCATCGTGAGTGGACAGCTCCATAGAGTTCCATTCATAGTGAGGGATCTATTGAATCAGAGTTGGGAAGTCACGAAATTAGGGAGGAAGTTGTATTCATAACTGATTTCACATAGTACTTCACAGTGAAAATAACAGTCTTCATAAATAATTTCAAATAGTACTTTACAGTGAAAATAACAGTCTAAACAAATAGTAGAAATATTAACAGGCTAAACATCCTAAAGTAAATCATACATTTATGTAAGATGATAAAATTAAATAAAAAAATGTATTTCATCCAAAAATGTCCAGTCTGTACAGGTCAATGGGGTAATGGTGATTATGAATAACTGAGATGCTAAAAATGCAAGCTGCTTTACTTGCAGTTTTTTATGACTACACAAATATAAATATTCACACACACACTATATATAAAAAAAATCGCCAAATAAAAATATTTACAAACACCAGTGTCTTTTACTTTACCTGGATGACATGGTATCCAAGAATTTCCAAGTGCCTTTTCCTTAAAAGGACCTCTCCTTTCCTATGCCGAGAGTTTTTGCAGAACGACCTTGGGCCGAGGAAGTCAAGGGCAATTCTTTTCAGCAGAGAAGACAGCAAAAACAAAGGTCAGATTAACCGTCTGTGTGACTTTGTGGATTTTGTTACTTTACCTGATACTATGATGCTCTGACTAGAGTTACGTTCAAATTCCTTCAACAGAGGTGAACATTCGCAGCGAACACTTTCTCTTTTTACCTTTCTCTTTGTCTTTTTTCACTTTTTAATTTTACCAAACCAAATTTTATCAAACAATCCATTTCATTGGTAACTACCTTCTAAAATTGTCTGAGTGTTCACAAATATTTGTGGAGAATTCAAGGCAAGCAGAAAACTTTGCAAATGCTAACATTCGCTAATGTTTTCGAATTTGAACGACCCTCTGGTCAAGTGAATTTTGAAAGGAATAGCATTTAATTTCTGGTGGTGAAAAACTGAAAATATTTTCCTCATTTTGCCATTTGACCGGGTGTGTGTGTGTGTGTGTGTGAGTGTGAGTGAGTGTGTACCTATATGTGTGTGTGTGTGTGTGTGTGTGTGTGTGTGTGTGTGCGCGTACGTGTGTGCGCGTACCTACCTCTGGGCTGTGTACGAGAATGTGTGTGTATGTGTGTGTGTGTGTCTGTGTGTGTGTGTGTGTGTGTGCGTGCGTGTGCGTGTGCGTGTGCGTGTGCGTGTGTGTGTGTGTATGTGTGTGCGCGTACCTACCTCTGGGCTGTGTACGTCCCATAAGTGCGAGAATGTGTGTGTGTGTGTGTGTGTGTGTGTGTGTGTGTGTCTGTGTGTGTGTGTATGTGTGTGTGTGTGTGTGCGTGTATGTGTGTGTGTGTGTGTGTGTGCGTGTATGTGTGTGTGTGTGTGTATGTGTGTGTGTGTGTGTGTGTGTGTGTGTGTATGTGTGTGTGTGTGTGTGTGTGCGTGTATGTGTGTGTGTACCTCTGGGCTCCTGCGGGGAGCTCCGTCCTCTCCTCGGTAGTGTCTGACGCCCACTGGACCTTGCCCTCCTCGCTGATCTGCAGCTGGCTGGGCATGGAGTAGGGCACCGGCTGGCCTTGTCGGTCCAACACACACTCAAAGTCTGGGGAGAAACCACAACACATGCCAGTCAAACAAACCTCACATCAAGGAGAATGGGGAGAGAGTATAAAGTATGGAGTGTAGAGTGGAATACATGTGGAAGTATATAGAGAATGAAGTAAGGGTGTGGAGTAAGTATAGAAGTATGGAGCATGGAATGAGTGTAGAGATTAGTGTAGAAGAGTGTGGAGTGAGTGCAGAGAGTAGAGTGTAGAAGAGTGTGGAGTGAGTATAGAAGTATGAAGCATGGAATTTAGTTTAGATGAGTGTGGAAGTGGAGTGTAGAAGTAGGAAGTGTGGAATGAGTGTAGTAGAGTGTGGAGTGAGTATAGAAGAGAAGAAGTGTGGAGTGTGTGGAGTGAGTGTAGAGTAGAGTGTAGAAGAGTGTGGAGTGAGTATAGAGTATAGAAGTATGAAGCATGGAATTTAGTTTAGAGGAGTGTGGTATGAGAGTGGAAGAGTGTGAAGGGAGTATAGAAGAGTAGAGTGTTAAGTGTGTGTAGAGGATTATGGAATGAGTGTAGAAGTATGGCATATGGACTGAGTGTGGAGGAGTATGGTGGAGGAGTGTGGAGTGAGTGTAGAGTGAGTATGGAAGTATGAAGTATAGAAGTGTGGAGAGTGTGCTTGCTTACCAACAGTGTAGAAGTATGGAGTCAGCACGGCCACACGGGCGCAGTTGATCCCGCCCAGAACCTCCCCAAGCATCTTATGGATCTGCTGCTGGACCGGAGTCACAGAACCATTGCCTGTAGTGAACACACGAGACATGAGAACCATTTCCTGTAGTTAAAGGCACACAGGAGCGGCATAAGATTGTTTCTCAGCCCTAGTGAGGCTCACTGAGTTGGAAGCCTGGGCTTTTAGCTCAGTGGTTAGAGCGTTCGACTCCCATGCCGGTGAGTGCGGAGGTGTGCGGGTTCGAGGGCCGTGAGCAGCGGACGAATTACGACTTCGGTTACAGTGGTGAGGTGACCCGGATGGGAGTGAGGATTTAGGAAGGTGAGTGTAATGGAGGCGAAATGAGCTAGCGTGCTAGTTGCCCGTGTAAATCCTCACAGCCCTAACCTTAAGAACGCTTCTAACCGCTGAGTTGGAAGCCTGGGCTCTTAGCTCAGTGGTTAGAGCATTCGACTCCCGTGGAGGTGTGTGTGTGGAGGTGTGTGTGTGGAGGTGTGTGTGTGGAGGTGTGTGTGTGGAGGTGTGTGTGTGGAGGTGTGCGTGGAGGTGAGCGTGGAGGTGTGTGTGTGGAGGTGTGCGGGTTCGAGGGCCGCGAGCGGCAGACGAATTACGACCTCGGTTACACCTACCTCTCTTCTGCTGCTGTTTGCAGTAGCGCTCGTGGAACCAGGGCACCTGGTACTCGGGGCACTCCAGACACACGGCCCGGTTCAGCTCCATGAGTCGGAGCCGGATCCGCATGTTCAGGGCGTCCGGTAGCGCTGAACATAAAAACACCCAACGCACACCGTAAGCCACGCACACTATACACATCATCACACACACTTTAGATCAGCTTTTCACTTATGAACATGCGAAGCACACTGAATTGCCCCAGTATATGATGTGTGCTATGCATCTAAACTTGCCTTGCCGTCATGGATAAAGTGAAATCAATCGTCACTGACGATGGCTTAGGCCAAAACACGTCTGTGGACATGGTATTAATAAATAAGTAAAGAGAATGTACTTGAGAGTGCGGTTTTTCTATTCTATTCACCTTTTGGCTCGCACCCGAAATTGTTGTGAGATTTGGAGTTGAGCGCGCCTGCTCTCACTGCTAAAGTGAAATCAACTCAACAGAAATGCAAGAGTAGGAGTCAACATAGTTGCTAATGAAGTCCTAGAGATGACAATTACTAGAGGGAGAGTCACTAAAAGTCTTTTTTTAACATTTTTTGAAAAATCTAAGAAACTAACATTAAAAGGTACAACTGCTAAAATGCATATTAAATACATTATTTTTGCGTGTCCAGTCCCCTTTAAAAGGACGCCAGGGAGTTGAATGCGTGATATTTGTATGGGTTACTGCCTGGACGTCATGGGTGCCCTGGGGGCGTCCATACTCACTCTCCAGCTGGGAGTCCAGCTTGGCCAGGAAGTCCACGGTGAAGATCTCCTTGATGACCTCCTCTGGGAAGTAGTCGGCCAGGGCCAGCGCGTACGCCAGCAGCACCAGCAGGTGAGGGTCAAACGAGCCTGAGAGAGGGGGAGGGAGAGAGAGAGGGAGGGAGAGATTTACATTTACATACAGCTCATCCAATTCAAAGATAGTAGCCGGTTGCACCAGCTGAGTTTATGTTTTATCGTAAGTTTGGAAGTCTGCATCTCACTCTGCAACCTCAGAACTATTTGTACTTTCAGTAGCTTCTAAACTCCAACGTAGTGCATTTTTATGTTCAAACTAGACAAAGATGCAACTTACACTCTGCTAATTGCAAATTAGCCAATTGGCCTTTTATGCAACACATCTACACATATTGTTATGGCATATTGTGATATTGTGTTTATGTATGTAAATATGTATGCTGCATTGTCCCAGACAAATAAACAATATATAAACAACAATATAAATAAATAAATAAATAAATAAATAAACAATGGCAACAGACCATCTGAATCCCATTCCACTAGGCCTACAGAATTGTATAAATCAGACTCCACTGTGCTTCAAGAAATATATGAATAAAAATCTACTGTGTGATACTATTCTATTATCACTTTTAGTGTGTGAACAAGTTCAACAACATATTTTCACATTTCCTATTTCCTATATGCAAGAATCTATTAAACATGTATATTTCCTTTAAAAATGCAGTATTATATAACCAATATGTAGTATAATAACCAATATGCATGAGATCTTACTGATATGTGGGGTAAGGCGTTGAATGCACGCGTTGAATAACTCGTCCACTAGTGGCGTGTCATAGTTCAGCACGGCGAAAGGCAACAAGGTGGCGTAGGTGGCCGAGAAGTGAATCTACAGGAGAGTGACAATTGCACAAACATTACAACAGAAAGGTCACCCAGCAAAAATTGTGTGAAAAACAGATGTTTTATAGCCTTCTTGCAACGAAAGTGTTTACATGCAATTTGATGTGCTCGCAAAAGCCCATATGATATAGTCAATAACTTGGCAAAAGAATGTAAAATAATACATTTGTATTTTGAGTAGTAGAACTAAGTTGTAACTTGTGTAGTTGACACTGTGACATGTAAAGTTAAGCTTGCCAATAGCTTAACAGTCAGTCATAGGCCATAGGCACCTGCTGTATGTTCTCCAGTGCCACCTGGGCGATCCGATCCAAGAGGTGCGGGCTGAGGTAGTTGGTGCGTGTCAGGAAGATGGCCACATCCGGCACGTTGCCCGGGGCGATCTGGTCGACCAGTCTCCGACATGCGGCCACCGACTCCTCGAGGAGCATCTCCTCGAACCACTCCCCTGACAGGTACCGCAACTCCTCTAAGAGCAGCTCCAGGCGGTCCGCGTGGCCCAACCTCTCATGGCCGCAGCGGATCAGGCTCTGGAGGAGTCTGGGGGACAGGGGAGAAAAGAAGACCTCATGTCTCATATTTTCACACATCAATTCAAAGGCATTTTTAATCTATGATTTACAGTACAGATGGCTGTTTTTTTATCAGTAACAGTACTAACAAACACATGACCTTGCAGTGGTTAGGGTCTTGCTCTACCATTTCAACTACAGGGATCAATAACAGAAACATTTTCGTTATAACAGGGCAGCAAACATCAGCAATCAGTACAGAAGATCTAAGGACTCACATCAATCATAAATAATTGAGAGCTGAGAAGGCAGACACAAAGTCTCCCACTCACAACGTCAGCCATGGGAGGCACACATGCTAGCGGCACACATGCTAGCGGCACACGTGCTAGCGGCAGATGTGCTAGCGGCAGATGTGCTAGCAGCAAGGCCAAACCCTGTGGGTGGTGGCATCTCTTAAGGGGTCAGGGAGTGAAATCTACCTGCTGACTACACAAACTCCATGTCTATTGTTTATTCAACTAATTTAGTGTTCCAGGGCTTCCATGAAAAAGAGATTTAGATCTCAATGGGACTCATCTTAAAAAATAATAAACAAACAAACTGCATCAACTAAGCAGTTCAGCTTTGGAACCAACTTCCCAATGACATACAAAAACATGCTCCAACTGTTGCCAGTTTCAAATCCAAGACCAAACTGTTCTTACAGTTACACCAACTCAAAGTGTATTCAATTATTAATACCCCCAACCCAGGCAGAGTCCCCCACACACACCTGACATAGCGGCTGGGGGTGCTGTGGAGGTACGTGGGGTCGTGACGGAGCCACTTGGCGATGGCCTGGGCGTGGGTGTTGAGGTCGTTGAGGTTGCACTGGGGCAGGACGGCCTCCACGCGGGCCAGCGCCGTCTCGTCCAGCCGGGGGGAGGGCAACATGGAGAGGATGCGCGTCAGCATGGTGACCTCATACGGGAACACGCTGGACTGCAGGAACCTGGGGAGACGAGCGAGGATGGAGGAGTTCATGGAGAGAGAGAGTGTGTGTGTGTGTGTGTATGTTATCTAATATATATATATATTTTTTTTCTTCTCCTCTTTATGGTCTGTATGTTAGCATCCTCTAACACCTCTTGGCTTTAGAACTCACTTGAGCATGATGGTGCGGAGGCGATTATAGATGTCCGGACTCTGGTAGTGCAGCACCATGAGGGTCTGGGTCGCCCTGACGATCTCCACTGGACGGAAGTGGTCCAGGTTTTTGTGCAGAATGGAGGCAAACCTGTGGGCACACTCAAAGTAAGACTCACATCCTCCCACACATAGTTATACACGCACCCCTTAAAAAGTTCAGATGGATGCGACTGTTGTTAGGATATCATATTCTTCAAGAGATTTTCTGACTTTGGACGCATCTTTTTTATCCTCTCAGTTGTCTTCTTGTGCCTGTTCTTTTAAATAATCTGTACTTTATCAAACCTCAGTGCACAGCATATAGAGTACAATGTATACAGGAATCTGTGTTTCACTCAAAACTGTAAACTGTGAGGAGGACAGAAATACTTACTTGTTGATGAGCTGGGGGTTCCTGCACTGCAGCTCCTCCAGAGTCTCTGCCACAGCCAGGGCCTGCTGGCCGTTCAGCTCATCCGCCAGGAGCAAGGCCATTCCCTCCAGCCTAGCACAGCAGCACAGCACAGCGCTGGATTAGAACACTACTGCCTCATATTTACGCTACATATTACGCTACCTATTACGCTACCTATTCGCACTGTACCAGATTGTTCTGTATTTTTTTTAAGTCGCTTTGGACAAAAGTGTCAGCTAAATGAATGAGTCGGAATGTGTTGGTCAGGAGTAAGATGGTTAGAATGTAGGGGTCAGCCTGGATTCTTTTAGACACTTTATCCAGGATGGGAGCGGGCGTTACACAATGATAACCAGCGTTTGAAATCACTTTGCATATAACCAAAAGTTCCACTGACCATTATTATAAGATACAGACATCTATTTTTATTGAGTAAAAAACTGTGTTTAAAACCTTCATTTACAAGAACGATGTGTTTGCGGTCCTTTCATGAGGACTTCTGTAATTTCACCACTGATTGCATCGAAAATGAACTGAGAGTGTTCAGACCTATCCTCAAATGAGACTGGTTTGGTGTCAGCCAGGCTGGGGGTCAGGTGACCTTTGACCCCATGATCTAATGTAACCTAATCACATTAGGCAGCATTAATATGTTTGAACATCAGTCAAAATCCCTAAACGTGTGACACATTGTGCAATATTCTATTCTAACAGGAAGTAATTTCTTGATCCCATCTCCATCTCTCTCTCCCACTTGTTTCCTGTCACTCTCAACTGTACTATATACATGTTGCCAAAAAGCTCCCAAAATACACATAAACAACAACAACCACAACAACAATCACAAACATGAACCTTGAGTCTCTCCGGCCGGTCCCCTTCCCCCCCCCCCCTCACCTCTCGCGGGTGTCCTGGTTGGCCATGGGTCCGAGCGTGGCGAAGAGCTTGGTGAAGGCCACGGGGTCGCTGCTGGCGTCCACCAGCTCCAGCAGGCGCTGGCGGGAGGCCAGGCGGAAGTCGCAGTTGTTGAACTGCAGCGTCTGGTAGAGGCCCGTGATGATGGAGATGTCCTCGGCGCTCATCTGCGCCACGTTGAGCAGCAGCAGGCGGTTGCACTTCTCCAGCAGCGGACGGTGCGTGTGCTTGGAGTTACGCATGAACTGCACCTGGTGCACGGGGAACACATAACAAAGATTTCAATTTTACATATGTAAATTGGGGAGGTCTGATGATTATGAAGTTTATTCAGTGTATCTGGTAAGGTGGAAGAATAAAAAGACTGGTGTAAAGGTATAAAACAGTATTCATGATTTATAGTTGTTTACCTACATATCACAGCAACAGGAACATGCATGATTGTGAGCTTGATTCTTAAATACCTGCCTATCTGTCTACAACTCACAATGCTTTTGTGCATGAATCACACACAACAAGAATCTGACACAAACAAGAAGCTGAACATGAAACCTGAAACTGCTGCATCCGCAACACTTTAACAATCAGGAATGTGAAGATGCAATCAGAAAGCACTGCACTCACAAAATGTTATGGCAATCATGCGTGTGGGGGATTCGCTCTGACAGTACACTGAATCACAATACACTGGGGTGTCCAGAGACAACAAAGGACACAATCATAAATAAGGCGTACAGTATCAAAAGTGATACAGAGAGAGGAAACGTCATAATCTTGCGTGTGTTCCACTTATGTGACGCACCACACGGCGTGGGTTGTTGTACTTGGTTGGGTTCATGGAGTCGAGCAGGACGTCAGCCTTCTTGATGAGCGCGTCCCGCAGCCGAGGCGACGACAGGGAGGAGATGCTGATCATCAGTGTAGTGAGCACCCTGAGGAGAGTACAGGGGCCGTTAGGTAGAGGAACTGAGGAACATACACACACTTTCTACCCTGAGGAGAGTAGAGGGGCCGTTAGGTAGAGGAACTGAGGAACATACATGTACACACACTTTCTACCCTAAGGAGAGTAGAGGGGCCGTTAGGTAGAGGAACTGAGGAACATACACACACTTTCTACCCTGAGGAGAGTAGAGGGGCCGAGGGGCCGATGTAGGTTATTAATTAATTTATTTATTTATTCATCTATTTTAATCTAAAAGTAAAACGCAATCAATATTTCCATCGCTGATGTAAATGTGGACTTTACTTTGATGGACTTCGATGCTGACATGAACCGCCCTTACAAGGTGTTATAAATAAATCGAGATTCCTAGGAGACACTATAACTTGGGCAGCAATGGACACAGGTAGCACCATGACCGCACACACAGCACAAACAAAGCACAAAGCAGAGGAGGCAACAGGAGGAAAGGAGGAAACAGGATCTCTCTGGATTTCACTGATTCCAATAGGGCAGGAAAGAACACACATGCAAAGATTCCAGTGGGGTCTCAGTCTGGAGAACAGAGGTTATTTAAGTTGTCTGATGCCAGGTATGTCCACACAATCTATTGTAGTCAAACAGAGAATTTTAATGTCTTAACAAAACCAAACAGCAGAGGAAAACCAGCACCCACCTTGCATCGTTTATCAAGTGGACCTTCTGTCTGACAATCTCCGTAATCTCACCCATCAGAGTGCTATGCTGCAGGTACTGATCATTAAGGCAGATAGAGAACTTGGAGAGTGTGGGCATCTGAAGCCTGGGAGAGAAGGTGGCCCACAGCTCAACACACTGACGACATGGCAATACTCAGCTTATTTGTGAATGCTCAAAATGCATTTCCAATCCTAAATGCTTCAAGATACAGGATTGGAGGGGATTGAATAGGCCACTCACCTGTCTAGTCTGTTCCATGCCTCTGTCACTAACTGCTGGATGAGGGAATCATGGGGTTCCACACGGAGTCTGTGAAAAACACATCACGTCAAATTAAGTGTTCATTATATTTTAACTTCCAGACTTGTGGCAATCGTTCATCATAACCTGGACACACAGTCCACCTTACCCTAAGTCTGTCCAAACACAAACACACAACACACACACACCTGCCCCACACCTGAGTGCATCGTAGAGCATGTCCACCACCATGCTGTCGTCCATCTGGCTGATCTTGTTCTCGGCCAGCACACGCAGCGTGAGGAACTGCGGATGTTGGCGCACCTGCTTGATGGTGCGGAGGAGCTCGGGCCTCTCCTTCTGGAAGTGCCACAGCAGGCCCATGGCGCAGCCCACATGGCCCACCGACAGCTTGGCCTTGTGCCGCCCCACCACCTCCAGGACCTTGTCCTCGCCTGAGCACGCCTGCAGCTGGTCCATCACCTGGTCCCGAGACAACGGGCTCAAGCGGAGGAACCGCCGCTGGGACGTGCAAAGTCTGAGGGATGTCAGGCGCAGCATGGCTGGTGAGGAAGGGGTAGGATGAGGAGAGAGGAGGAAGGAGAGAGAAAGAGGAGGAAGGGGGGGAGGAGGAGGAGATGGGAGTGACCAGGTTTGATCAGGAGGGTGTCATATTCAAGCTATATGGGATATGCTGGTCATCGTGGTTCTGTTTAAGATTAGGAGTTCGGTTCAAGTGAAATGCTGTCGTCTTTTGTCATGTCTGAAGTGTCACAGCTGCAGATAAAGAGAAAGAGGAATTGAAGTAAGTTAAATGTAAAACTTAGATGACAGCTAAGAAACCTCCACAGTATTTCTTAGATTTAGAGATGCTGACATGATGTGCCATAGTTCTGCCTAAAATTATTTTTGTCAAATTGCGCCGAGACGTGCAAGTTTTAAGTGTCACTACCTATGTTATACAGTCTATGGTCACTGGTCAGGTGTCAAACAAGAGGGTAGGTGTGCATGTAGCGTGATGCTAGTATGTAGCCAATTTACTAATGTTATCGTAGCCTAACTTTGGTACAGACAAGTCTCAAAATTCAGCTTACCTCTTAAGGTGCAAGTCCACATCACAACACCACCGACGCTGGCCTGAGGTCGGTTATCATTGTGACAGATAGCGGGTGTGACTTTCAAGCATGGCTAACGACAACGCACGTCCCAGCGTTATAAAAACGACCTGGCTAACTTAGCAACTCACGTGGGGACCCTTGTCATATTTGTCTATGCATAACGTTACAACATAGCTAACACGCTTGTCGGGGAGTTTGGTAGAGACTGTATTCTGACAGGATCTTTTCACAATTATCAATATTCTTCTACTGTGTGCTTTAGAAAGAGCGGTTTTCGGAAATATTTGTTGAAGCCGGGCATTGCGGCCAACTGTGGGAGTATGCGGTTAGCTAACATGCAAAGTACAGACAGCAGCTAAAGTCTGCTCACGCTTGCCACTGTAGGACAGGAGTGCAATTGCTGTTCACGAAGGACAATCATACAGACTCTTCTGTAGGGCTACTATTTACTCCAGTGTTTTTCAACTTTTTTTGTGCCACGGCACACTTTTGACACTTAAAATGTCCCACGGCACACTAACATCCTGTGTGAAGAAAATATAAACATACCCTAAAATTTCAAATAATACACAGATGGCCTTATTGGCTTCTATGCAAGACCTGCTCAAAAAAACAAGCGCCTCCGTCATTTGTAGGTGACTATATCTATTTTAATTGTTGTTTTGAACTGGATATGTGATGATTCTGTGAATTCTGGATATGGGGCCCCCGTTGTACAATGCCTGCATACCACAAATAGTGCAATCATACAATCAATGAGAGCATGTGGTTATAAATTCTTTGATGCAACAGTTGCTTTTCTGGACCAGTGAGTGCAAGGGCGTAGGGTTGGTCTGAGCTTTGGTGGGGACACTACCCACTAATTCCCCCGAAAAAAAAAAAAGGAAAAGCTATACTGAACTCTTTCACCAGCCACTATAGATATATAAAATTATTAAAATGTGCTACTGTCCAACTACCCATGATTAACATGTGCTACTGTCCAACTTGATCTATACTGTGTAGCACATAATCTGATTTTAATATGTATACATATGTAGGCTATATTTAACATTTATTTTCTATTTGGTCTGTTATGAAATCATGCATTGACCCATTTAAGCACAGCTCAGTTTTAAGAAACTTAAATACATGCATGCTTAGCATTTTGTGAAAAGAATCATTAAGGCTACATTGACAACTCTTAACCATAAGCTGCCTGTATATTCTCTAATAGGCCTATTTACAGATATCTAGGCAATGTAAGCACAGCTCAGTTTTAATAAATGCTTAAGCAGAAAGACCATGTTGAATTTTTCTACAATTTATTTCAAAACCGGATTACTCTGGAACAGCTAACTATACACGGGAATGCTTTTACACCTTTGTGTTCGGTAAGGTCTGCTGTTTATTCTGATATATGGGTTGTCATGTGTTGCGTGAAGAGTGTGTAGGCCTACGATATTCCACCGAGACGAATGGATGTGGAGATGGGCACAGAGAATAATTATTAAATCTCGATTTTTCTCGCGAACTGTTTATCACAGCAAATAGTGGCTATAGCACCGTTTAAAAGCTGAGAAAAGGCTCTTTCATGTGACACATGTGTGATGAGTAGCCTACTCGAGGAGTTCAACAGAGAAGAATAGATGAATTTGGACGCACTTCATATGCCTTGTAGTGAAGTGAAGCTGAAGCGCAGCGTCTCCTGCGGCTCACTGGTAGTTATTATAGGTAACTTCAAATCAGCGCGATTTACCCTTATAGGCTACTGCACATTACACGATCTGTACGAGATGATCCGCAGCAAAGTGAGAAAGTATTTAACTCTTTGAGCGCTTTCCCCCCCACTTCAACCTGAATATTGGTGGGGACATTTCAGTCGTAATCTGACATTGGTGTGGACACGTCCTTCGGTCCCCACGCAAATCTACGCCCCTGAGTGAGTGACATTTTGGTAATTTTCTGCGGCACACCTGATGATCTCTCACGGCACAGTGTGCCGCGGCACAGTGGTTGAAAAACCCTTTTTTTCAAAAGTACCACATTTTTAAAAGTACAAAGTTATTTCATCAAGACAAGTTATGTTTATGGGATTTGGCAGATTTTGTCCAACGCGAATCACAAAATAAGCAATTTGGACATAATTGAACTATTTGACTCACATCTAGTGTATGAAAGAGCAAGGTACGAATTCCAGAAATGGATGCTTGGTAATAGTAAAATGCACTTAGAAAATTGTTTACAGAAGCTTACCACCAAATTCATCAACATGTTTTTTCTTAGATTAGTAAATATTGTAAATATATTATTCAATTCAATTTCAAGACATTCTGTGTGTCATGTTTGCCTACCCTGGAGTCAAATATGAGATCTCACACAGCTTTTAAAAATCCAGACATTTGTTAGGGACTGGCACCTCTAGGTTTTGTAAGAATACTTACAGTACTTATACAATATATTTGTGACTTTGATGATTTGGTGGCATCCTTTATTTCAAGCCTTCACTGCACAGATATACTGACAACGCTTGATGTCCTTGACTTACATGTTCACATTAATGAAACTTTTATTAAGCAAATCTGTTTTGATATCAGGAAAGATATCAGGAACCATAGTCCCACAACCTCATTCTATAAATGACAGCCTGTGTCACCATGTGAATCCCAGGCGTTTCTTCGCTTTCTGGATGTCAGTCGTCTCGTTCAGCTCTTTGATATCTTGGGAAGCAGCGCCGACGTAACTGGGCATCTGAACACCGGTGTCATCCTGAACCAGGTAGCTGGGTCGTACCCCACCAAAGATGGGGCCCAGCCCTCCCCCGATGCCCTCTCGTGCCGCCCTCTGGAGCAGGCCAGGGTCACGCCCGGCCTCCTTGGCCGTGGCGATGATGCGGTTGGCGTACTGTTGGAACTGTCTCTCCTCCTCAGACACCAACAGGCCGTTGGTTATCTCAAACGTCTGCAGGTCCTTCGTCAGCTTTTGCTCTCTGGCTCGTTTCTCTGCCTGTGTGTGACAATCGATACGCGATGGCAAATAGCCGGACTCCAGTAATCTACCTCTTTAGCGCTAGCATTTTAAGTGTGACAATGTGAGACATGATTAGAGGTCAAATTACATTACTAACACGATATGAGACTATCAATTTCATGCACAACATGGAAACGGAACTTGGTAATGCCACATTCTTAAGACATTAATTTCTTTACATTTCTGACTCACTGAAACCTATAAAAAAGGTTGTTAAATTAATCAAAAACAATTCAGATCAGATTAGGTCATGCTCACCATCTGATGGATGTAAATCTTTTGGAGAGTTTGACTGTCCTCCTTCATTCTTGCGGCCTTTATATGCTGTTTCTCCAAGAAGATCCGGTCAGCCTCTTTCTTAGCCATGAGCAAATCCAAAGCTTTCTGCCTCTCTTCTCTCTCTTTCTCTTCCTGTTCTTGGCGCTAAAATGGCCCCACAAAAAGTCAGACATCAAGAACGATCCATATTTGTAAATCCATACTATTAGTATACAATAAATGTAACAATCACACAAATGACAAACAAATGACACCTGCATTGAACATGATACAGCACACTGACACACTGTATAGAATGAGAATGCACCTGGCACCATACTTAAATATTTAGATGAAAAGATGAATTTTTACTTTGGTGAGCCAACCAGTTAACATGTGAGCACAATAAAGCGCACACACGCAACCACAATAAAGAGAAAGTTTCCCGTACGTGGATTAGGTCCTTTAGTCGTCTAGACTAAAAGAAAACTTCAATGAAAATCTCCATTTAAAAAAGCTCCAAAAAAGCTCTTTGTCTAAGACTAGTAGGCTTAATCCATGTATGAGAAACTGGTCAAAAGTCTTAACATCAAATCCTGTTTAAAACACAACAAGGTCCCATGGGGCCATCTTGGTTTCACGAGAGGCTGCCATTACCGTGGTGTCCCGGTGAGCAGCAATGGACTGGAGCATGGCATCCCTCTTCTTCTCTTTCTCCATCAGCTGACGGGCCTCCCGTGCATCCTTCTCCTCTATGGCCTTGGCTATGAGCTCCTCCTCATTGATCTTCTGCTCCTCCTGATGGGCGGCCAGCCCTGCAATGATCTCTTCTCTGACCTTCTGCTTCTCCCTTGGGGAGAGGGAGGGGTAGGGGGAGATGAAGAGGTAGACAGGTTCCAGAGGATTCAAAGTCAGCACCCGATTAATAACATGCCAAACAAAAATTATTATTTATCAAATTTCATCACTGGAAACACCTCTGAACCAGTACTAATATTGAGTACTGAATACTGAGTATTGAACATAGCAGTGTTTTTCAACCACTGTGCCGGGGCACACTAGTGTGCCGTGAGAGATCATCAGGTGTGCCGCAGAAAATTACCCAATTGTCACTCACTGGTCCAGAAAAGCAACTGTTGCATCAAAGAATTTATAACCACATGCTCTCATTGATTGTATGATTGCACTATTTGTGGTATGCAGGCATTGTACAACGGGGGCCCCATATCCAGTATTCACAGAATCATCACATATCCAGTTCATAACAGCAATTAAATTAGATATAGTCACCTACAAATGAAACAGAGGGCGTTTGTTTTATTGAGCAGGTCTTGCATAGAAGCCTTAATAAGGCCATATCTGTGTATTATTTGAAATTTTAGGCTGTTTATTTTTTCTTCTCACAGGATGTTAGTGTGCCGTGGGACATTTTAAGTGTCAAAGTGTGCCGTGGCACAAAAATGGTTGAAAAATACTGGAATATAGAGTATGGTGAGAGTGTTTTTTGGCTGTCAATTTCATGACATTTACAACGATCCTGTAGATGTTCAAATTTGAAAACATCTACTTAACCCGGGTTTGTGGTCAATTCTGACAAAGTCCCAACAGTTGCATGCATTACAATTCCATAGTGAAAGTAAACACACATGTACCTGAGCCTCTCTGCTTCCCTTTCCTTCCTCAGCTTCATCATCCTGAGCTTGGCATTGGCAAACATCTGGCATTTCTCCTCCTCAATCTGCTGCTTCTGAGTCTCCACAGCTTTGAGCATGTCTCTGTTGCACATGTACTCCTTCAAATGCCAACAGGAAGAACAACTTCTTTTATCATTTTATTTTTTCATGTTGCGATTTTCATGATGCAACATGACAACAAAAGTTCACAGATTCCCCATACACTCTTTTCAGCGTTCTGTCTTTTTGCAAACATGTCTAACAAGAAATTACTCATTTTAAAGCTTCTATATGTGTCAGAAGAACCCAAAAAGCATGCATTTAGCACTGAATGCAAAAAGCTTTGTGTGAAAGCACAACATAGTTCTGATGTCTGAGTCTCGTACATTGTGGGACTTCAACAAGTTTCTCTTCTCTTCTAGTCTTTTCTCCTCCAGCATGGCCTGCTCCTGGTCGTAGAGCTCCTTGAGACGCTTCAACTCGTCTCCCTGTCTTTTATCCTCCTTCATTTGTTCCTCCTTGGTAAGCTCATGCTCTTTTATTCTTGCAAATGAGAGAAAGAGAGAGGGAGAGAGAGAACCATGTCATTGTAGCTTAACACATTCAGGAATTAATAGAAAATGAATTGAAAATCCCACTGCTGCCACAACTTCTTTTAAATTTCAAGTGTAAAAGTGTGAAAGCAAACATGCAACAAAAACAAACACAAGTGTCTGCACACACATGCACACACACACAAACGTGCGCGCGCACACACACACACACACACACACACACACACACACACACACACACACACACACACACACACACACAGCAAAGTACCAAAACGAAGACCAGTTATCTGAAAGGACCATAATTCTAACAGTAAGTGGGTGGCTCTGATCAGTGACAGGTCTATTCCACATCAGCTCAGCCCCAGGAGTCTCTTACTGCTGTAGCAGCCCTTTGACAGTAACTTCGCTCTCCTGCCTCCTCTTCAGCTCCTTCTCCATCTCCTGCTGCAGGGCCTGCTCATCCCGATGCTTCAGTGTGGTCATGACCTCTTTGTCCTTGTCGCGGGAGGCCTCACGGATACGTCTCTTCAGCTCAAGCTGAGCCTCTCTCTCCTTCAGCACTTCCGTCAAGAGCAAAGCACTCTGGGAAAAGGACGAAGATAAAAGGCTGCCCATGACAAAAGTGACCATGTTCTCTAACCATGTGTAATTTGAACTTGTTTAAGAAAATATTGTGAGATGCATACATGTAGATTATCTTTTTCAACTATGAATACTTACATGAAATCCTTTAACTCGATCGGTCTGGTAGTATTGCTGAGCTTTTGCTCTTTCAATGGCTTCTTTCCGTTTCTCGGCCTGGTACATGGCCTCTTCCAGGTCTAGTCTTTTTCGCTCCTCCTCTTCCACCTCTTCTCTAATCTTCTTGGCCTCCAGCTTTTTTTGTCTTTGACCCTGTGGGCAAATCATTAACAAGGTTGCAAGGCGATCATCAATGCTACAGGGTAAAGGAAACAATAATGGCAGTTACAGGCTGATAGGGAATTGAGTCTGGGAATTATTTTGTGTTCACTGCAAAAGCAACTGACCAATCAAGTATAGATAGCTATATATACTGTATCTATTAGCAATAGAATAATATAGGCTACACATTTCAAACATTCAAATTGAGTGACCACTGAGCTAGATCCTGGTAAAAAACATGTTTATCAGGTCAGATGCTGGAAGTACAGAAAAATACTGCATTTAGCTTTGACCTGCTCATTGGTTGTAGCAGGGCACACATCTTATCAGAATTGAGAGTTGGTGTAGTCAGAGGTTTTTGCTTACAGTTGCATAGAATACTTGCTCTCAATAATTACCATAATGGGAAATATGGTAGACAACTGCTCCTGCGTGTTTTATATGTTGAGAAATCATATTAATTTCAGAATTTTAGGAGCCCTAACATGTAAGTTAATTAAAAAAAATAGCTGAAATAGAAACAGTGTTTACTTATGATGCCTTTGAGAGGCAGTGGTTTTTGACAACAAAGTCTTCTGCTGCTTTAACTGAAGTTCCAGTAAAGCAATGGAAGAGCTAAGTTCTGAACTGCAGAGTTGTTCAACTTTGTATTTATTTGTGCCTGCCTCTTTTACATCAATTCAATTCAATGTTATTGATTTATAAAGCTCCATTAACAATTGTCTTATAGCGCTTACTGTACATTCCAGGGAGACATTGCCATTAAAATGTCATAATTTCTCAGAAAGGGCTGAGGCCCCACCCAACCTTAAGGGGTGCAAGGCTGTTTTGTGTGGACTGGTGAGGTTTCAGTAATAATAGTCCCAACTAAAAAAATGTTGAAGGGACAAAAACACTAGCCGCTCTCATGGTACAGTGGCCATAATATAGCCACATAAGAGTCCTCATTGCTATGTGTAGCCTACAATAATTAGTCAAACGGGGCAGCCGTGGCCGGTTAGCGCTTCAGATTTGTAACCGGTGGATTGCCGGTTCGAACCCCGACTAGTAGGAACGGCTGAAGTGCCCTTGAGCAAGACACCTAACCCCTCACTGCTCCCCGAGTGCCGCTGTAGCAGGCAGCTCACTGCGTCTGGATTAGTGTGTGCTTCACCTCACTGTGTGCTGAGTGTGTTTCACTATTTCACAGATTGGGATAAATGCAGAGACCAAATTTCCCCTCATGGGATCAAAAGAGTATATATACTTATACAAACCACAACTTAGCATTCAAACTGACATAGGTGCCCTGACATATGTGCTGGATGTGAAAGCTAACCCCAACAGCAAGCATTCAACCACAATACTGCAGGGGGTATTTTTTCACTCTGTCACATCATCAACATGAGCTGAAGCTGTGAAGCTGTGCCTGCTCTCGATTAGCAATAAATGCCTTCTGGCATAGATGGAAAGGTTCTGGAATCCTCGTTGAAAGACAAAAAAATGAGCACAATCCCCATAGACTTGTCTGGGGCTTTAGGTCCGTTTATAAGGCAAGTGTTGTGCCTCACCCTCAAACTGGTTGGATTGTTGACCAGTAAGGTGTAAGTCAGAGTGGCCACACAAGCCTTGCTGATGCAGCGCTCCTGTACAGGCTCTGGCAGCTAGGGGGACAGAACACGCACAGGGGACTCATGGCCCCAATCGTCCAAACTTGCAGGGCAATTCCACGCAAAACTGTCACATCCATAACGCCAACTAAATACCATGGCATTTTTGGCGTTATGGATGTGACAGTTTTGTGTGGAATTGCCCTGCAGTTATACTCATCTCTCGTTTATTCTAATGTCGCGAATCGGGCCTGTATTGCTGGGCACAGAGATGTTTGAATGATCAATGAGCACCTTGGGTTTGCACCTGGTGATATCTTTGGGTCTTTCAAGAGGTCTAAAGGCGTTCAACATGCACTCAGTTTATTAAGCGTTTCTTATGTGTTAAGGTTTGTGTATAATAGTATTTATTTGTTTTCATTAGGCTATTGATTGAATTGACATTCTTTGGTGTAGTCTTGTCTTACCAACTTTTTAAATGATTTACTGTTAAATGTAACTATTGTTGCTATTTGTATGTTGCTTTGGACAAAAGCTGCTAAATACCATATAACCTCATCTAAATTAAGTCAAACTTACAGCAATGGTATTGGACCAGAATTTCACCACTTCTTTGGAGCGTTGATGCATGGCTTCCCTTTGCTTGGCAGCCTCCTTGAGACTTTCATTATATTTGTTTACATGGTTCAAACTGTCTTGAATACGAAGCCACTCTGACTTCGGCAGGATAGTGACTTGGCGTAGATCCGGCTGTGGCATCGGTTCAGTTTTCATCTCTTGTGCATGAACTATTAGGGAAAAATAGGGGTAACGTTAAGACTATACCCTAGAACAAACTTAATAAGCACACAATAACCAAGGCCCGATACTTACTGTTTTTCGAGGAGCCCTTTCGCCGACCGTACTGGACCACAGAAGCTGATGCTGTGGACATTTTGTTGTAGTCCTGTGTACTAGTCTTTCTTGAAGGGAAAGATTTGTTGCATACAATCCATTAAGGATTTTTTCGGGGCTAGCTTGCCGACCAAAACAGACAAACTTCCACGTTTACTGCACTTAATAATTTGTCAGCGTGTTACATGTTGCAACCTAGCAACCTAGATTACTTTTGTTGCTGTGTTTCTAAGGGCAACCGCGCGGGGACCAATCAAATGACCAGATGACGAGGATAGAATGTCAAGAACAGAGGGAATGCATTTTCCCTTGGAAGCAAGAGCAAAGACTCTAGAGTCAAGTCAAGTCAAATTGATTTATATAGCACATTTCAAAGCAATAGCATTGCACCAAAGTGCTTTACATAAAATAATAATAATGATAAAAATAAGAATAATAGAGAGCTAACGTTACAATCTGACATCTTTGATGGTTTATTTTTCTTTGGTTTTTGGTTTTTCAATTGTCGAATTACCACTTTCAACTTAGCCTACTTCGACTATTTTTAACAAAGTTAAATAAATAATAAAGTTATTCTTTCACACAAACTCGCGTCACAGACCTACGTCACCGCCCATTTGGAGGTGCAAACAATCGAATTTTTGGTTATTTAACCATTAGTTAACTTCAAAACAGGCATTTTACTTTGGATAGACAAGAGCAATTAACGTCAAAAGATCTAACTCAACATGACACCTCCGATATGTTTAGTGTTCTAAAGACATCAATAGCCCGTTATACCAAATTGATAGCCAAGGAGCCAGAAGTGAACATAAAAAAAGTGGCTATAAAAACTGTGCCTTCATTTTACAACTAAACACGAGAAAATACTTTTATAACCCTTGAGCCAGCACCTTATGTGATCTCAATGGCAATGCAGCGTTTGGTTGCAGCTCCAACATGGCGTAGCCTACCTGGTTTCCTCCCAAAAACGCCGTTTACGCATACAGTAAAAGATAGCCTTTTACGCCCACAAATACCCTGCTGCGGGGCCTACAGTCAGGAACCCTGACAAACTTCCAGCTAAAGTCACCATCCCTAACAAAATGGCCTGTCATGTGCTGTTCTAATTGATCAGGTGCCTCTGTGTGCCTAAAAATAACTTGCCTAATTTGCACATGCCTCCTGTTAACCTATGCTATCTGTTGCCGTGTTGCAATCGTTTATCCAATTTTTAGACATAGGGATCCCATCGGGTGGTTTTTCTGGTTAACCTAGTTTGGCACTCCCAATTTCTCCCAAGCGTGATGGGAGGCGGAGTTGTCCAGTCATCCTCTCCTCAAAGTCCGCCCATCCCTCGTCTACTCATTCAAAACCAACGAGGTTGAAACATTTATCCCGACATACCCTCCAGACAAGGCAGTGTGTGCCCCACATCGACGAGAAACCTGCAAAATGGCCCCGGTATTAATCAAACGCATTTTAATCAGTGAAAGTGTGGACGCTTGTTGCAAAAAGATTCTGCAAGAAAATGGCATTGAAGTTACGGAGAAGCATAACATGAGCAAGGATGAGTTGATTGCTGACATAAAGGTAGGTTAAAAAATCCATCTTGAGGCAACAGTCAGGCAGCAATGCGCGATTGTAACGTATAGCTAACGTTATTTTGATAATGGCCAAACAAGTACTAGATTAGCCTTTATTCATAAAGTTTCAGCAGACTCAGCTAAAGTTGATGTATGATAATTTACCAGTCGACGTGAAAATCGTTAAGGTTCATGCAGATGCGGAATTAGAATTATTGGCAAATTTCACTTTTTTTCTTGTGAAAGTGGAGCTCCTCGCCAGCGCCGCCCTCCGTGCAGCCTATCAGTATGATGCAACATCACAAAGATTTACCTTGCCACTTGGCAATTGTCCTGATGAAATCCCAGGACTTTTATGCATCAGCAAACTGTATCTTTAAGCAACCTCTTTGCTCTCTAACCGATCATGAATGTCAATTTTGTGAACATGTAGACAGGTTCTGTCGACACTTTTCTGTCGACTCATCACTTTACAATACAGTAGAAGAGAGAGCCTAAACACATTACCCACAAAGTCACAGATCATGCGGATACAGATCAGCTTGTGAAAGTGATTTACTAGTTTCGCCTACTGCATATTGTCTTGCAGAACTACGACGGTCTAGTAGTGCGGTCTGCCACAAAAGTGACAGCCGAGGTAATCAATGCGGCAAGCAATCTCAAAATCATCGGGCGAGCAGGGACTGGAGTGGACAACGTGGATGTGGAGGCGGCCACCAAAAACGGCATCATTGTCATGAAGTAGGTGCACTGTATCTTTTACAGACCATAAAAGCTGCTGAATTAATTGTGTCGCAGCTCCCCACGATTTCATGGTCCCTGTGATTCTTTTACAGCACCCCAAGTGGCAACACTATCAGTGCTGCTGAATTGACCTGCGCCCTTATCATGAGTCTCTCAAGGTAGGTATGGCAATCTCCTGCAAGCATCCCTGTTTGACTTGACCAAACTATAATACACTTTTCCCTCACTCAGTTTCTTGCTTCATGCAGTTGCCACTACATTGAAATGCTAGGCCTACTATTCATGCATTGCCAAAACTTCTCTGGATATGAAAGTATCCATCCATCCTCTAGCTTACTGAGAGATATATTGTATTATTTCCCCTCATAGGCATGTGCCACAAGCAGATATGTCAATGAAGGCTGGAAGGTGGGACCGTAAAAAGGTACACTCATAATACCTTAATTGTGCTGTTTGACTGTAATCAGTGTGCCCCCATCAGAATAGGGAGCCTGTCTGTCGCTGCCAGTGTTTTTGTCCCCAACTGCACTGTTCACTCTGTTGACACTAATCCACTTTGATTACTGAAATGTGCCGAGCGGTGTGATGTGAGCGGGTGCAAGCGGGGTAATGTTGTGTTAACGATTTTGCAGTTCATGGGCGCGGAGTTGTATGGAAAGGTACTGGGCATCGTCGGATTGGGCAGGATCGGGAAGGAGGTGGCCAGCAGAATGCAGTCTTTCGGGATGAGGGTGAGGATCAGTTTATCTCTCCACTCACTTCTCCACTCTGTCCATCCATCTGTCCATTTGGTTTCCTCTTCACTTTCCAGTTCTTGTCCCCCTTTTCTCTCTCTCTCTCTCCAACAACATTCTCTGTTGATTATTTTCTCAATTAATTGATTAGTTGTATGATTGTTAAAATGTCAGAAATTTGTGGGAAAAAATGTGGATCCGTGTTTCCTCAAACACACTTTATTTTTTCCAAAGATATTTAGATTACTGTTAATTTTAATAGTGGACAACTAATCGATTAATTGCTGCGGTCATAACTTCAGCTTCACCCCCCCCATCTTCCTCATTCTTCATTGCCAACTCTGAGCTCTCACTGAACAGTAGCCCGCCTCTCACACTTTTATTTTATGAAATGCTGAAGTGGCTTCCGTTGTGCTGTCTCTTGCAGACGATTGGGTACGACCCCATCACCCCCGTGGAAGTGTCCGCCTCCTGGGGGGTGGAGCAGATGTCTCTGGAGCAGTTGTGGCCCCAGTGTGATTACATCACAGTGCACACCCCACTCATGCCCTCCACCACAGGTCAGTCAAGATCAAGGGGGACCCTGCAGGGATGCAGAAGCCTTGGAACGCCTGGGCCATATTTGGGCTTTGTGATTGCTACTTGAAGTCTACTGGCAGTAGATTAGATTGCCTTGCAGAGCAAACTATATTGGGGACAGTCAGAGAGAGAGAGAGAGAGCGAGAGAGAGATTTATATTTTATTATTTCTTCATATGTTTGGGGTTTACTCCAAGAAGAATATGACAGGGAGGGAGGGAAGGAGGGGGGAGGGGCTTTTATTCTACCCATGCAGTGCATTTCCTGACAACTCTCAATGAGTGTGATTTGACTAAGACATTTCTGTCTGCTTAGTGGGTGGAAAAGTGGGCTGATCTAGATTTGATTTCCACTTTGTCATAAAGTGTCCTGATGGCTTCTTCGCAGGACTTCTGAACGATGAGTCGTTTGCCAAGTGCAAGAAGGGAGTGAAGGTGGTGAACTGTGCTCGGGGTGGCATCATTGACGAGGTGGCCCTGCTCCGCGCCCTGGAGTCGGGGCAGTGTGGGGGGGCCGGCCTGGATGTGTTTGTGGAGGTGGGTGTGTGTCCAAGCAACTGTATCCACGTTTGAAGTGTAATGACTGTTGCATAGGGATGCACGATTTGGTGGAAATATCTAATTGAGATTTTTCTGACAGATATTGCAAAGCTTCAGTTCAATATTCCAAATTACGCTTGGGAGTTGGGCTTCCTCTGATTAGTGAGTACGCCTAGTGCATGAAAAACACAGAACTCCTGTCATGCGAGCTTCAAAGTCTGTCACATATGGAGAATACTGTCTCACTGTCTGTCACATGGAGCATAACATGAATTAAGAATCATAATTGTGATAAGATTAACCATTGGGACAGAGTTGAAGGTTAATTGTAGCCTTTTCAATAAGATAATTGTGTTTGTTAAATTTGCGATTTTGGTTAAAAATCAATTAATTGTGTAGTTAATTAATCAGTACTGAGCAGTAACATCTGTGAGGTTCTTGGAAATGCCAATAATGATGCCTCCTATGTGATGTGTTCAGCAGTAAAGCTTTTATGGCAGTGCTGCCAAGCCACACACTGCACCACTAAGGGAGAAGGGGGTTGGTAATCCAGTATGTGGAAAAAGCACTGTCATTTTTAGACAAGCGTCTTTTAGTGCTTTGAAGCGTGAAAGCAAATCCAGCAATCTCCTTTCTTCTGTCCAGCCGGCCATCAGTCTTGTGTGTACACACACACACACACACACACACTTTCAGTCTTCCACTCCATATATCCAGGCTGCTCTGGTACCAAATCTCTAGTAATGTTTGTTAATGTCTGTGTGTACAGGAGCCTCCAAAAGAACGCGCGCTGGTGAACCACCCTAACGTGGTTAGCTGCCCCCATCTGGGCGCCAGCACCACGGAGGCCCAGGCGCGCTGTGGGCAGGACATCGCCCTGCAGATGGTGGACATGGTGAAGGGCAAAGCTCTGGTGGGAGCGGTGAGTGGCAATGGACACATCTTGTTATTTATCCGCTTTAGTTATTGATTATGGGGATCCATTTATACACTTGAGGCCGGTTTCCCGTATATGGAATAAACTTAATCCTAGACGAATAGAAAACATCAGTGAAGATCTCCATTGGAAATAGATGTCTTAGTCCTAGACGAATAGAACACATCAGTGAAGATCTCAATTGGAAATAGATGTCTAGTCTAGGATGAGATGAGGCTTAATCCATGTATAGGAATCCAGCTCTGTTTGTTTTACACAAGCATGTGCTTGTATGACTGCTGAAAATAATGTTTGTCTTTCATTTAGAGCTTGATAAGAAAGTACCGACTTTGCATTACTCATAAGTTATATTGTCAGGGTCATTCCCAAAAGAATCTGGTGTGCGTGTGTAAGGGAGAGAGGGTCACCATAGGCATGCATGGAATGCACCAGATGGGACTGGGTTACCTCAATAACCGTTATTGCAAATGATACAAAAAACGCAAAAAAACTTTTGCCCATGTTTTACTTTTGTTTTATTTGTAATTGAAAATGTGCCATACTAATTGATAAAAGTGTTTTTATCCCACATTGTCATATCCCTAACCCAGGTGAATGCCCAGGTTTTGGCCAGTACATTCTCCCCTGAGTCTCACCAGTGGATCAGGCTTGGAGAGGCTATGGGTGCAGTGCTGAGGGCATGCACCTCCTCAAAGCAGCCCTACAGCCAAGTGCAAATCACCACCACGGGTAAGAGCGCACAACTTAAAGCTCATTGAACACCTAACATGTGCCCTCTGCTGGCGAAAGGGGGTTATTGCAAGGTGAATTGTTGCTCCATTGCCCCACCACTTCCCACAAGCCACAATTGCAAATTTACCACTGCCTGCAATAATACATTAATCTCATTAAGGCTGTGTGTGGTGTAAGTGGGAGGGGAAGGAAAAGAAAAAGACTGAAATCACTTTGAGCATCTTTTTGTGTATTTATTCAATTATCTTTTTGTGTATTGATTCAATTACGGTTCTCATCTCAGGTGACTGCCTAAAGAAGTCCACTGGTTTCCTCAGCTCAGCGGTTGTGGTCGGGCTTCTGACCGACAGCTCAAGTGGTGGTCCTAACCTGGTGAACGCGCTGACCCTGGCCAAGGAGACGGGCCTTGAGGTAAAGTTCTGACTGCGCAACAGAAGGCTGTGGGTGGGATTCCCAGTTGCCCTCGTTGTGCCCTTCTGCAAGGCCCTTAAGCACAAATTGCAGTCCCTGAAATTGGTCTATGTAAGTCGCATTGGACAAAAGCGTCAGGTAAATTCATAATTCAAGAAGAGCATGCTGATCTCACAGTTCATATTCAGTGATGAATAGCACACATGAGGTTTGGTTTTGACCTGGATGATACAGTACATTTGCTATTAACTTCTTAAAAGAGAGGAAAAACTACCTCGAAAATCAAGATTTCTCAATCACCAGGCAAATAACTGGTATACACAAAACACAATACCTCAGCCTCAGCCCCAAAGAGTCCCATTGGGATTTGAATCTCTTTTCCAAAGGAGCTGGAAAGTGTGTGTGTGTGTGTGTATGTGTGTCTCACCTCCTCCTCCTCCTCTTCCGCTCCCTCAGGTGGCCATGAAGCACGATGGCGGCGCGGGCGGCACGGCGTGTGTGGTGGAGGTGTGTGTAAACGGCACGCGCAGCAAGGCCCAGGGCTCAGTACAGGCCGACGCTCCGGTCCTGGAGGAGCTGGAGGGCAGCCCGTTCAGGCAGCCCGTCCCCCTGGCTGGACACCTGCTCTTCTTCAAGGCCACCGCCTCGCCCCAGCTCCTGCCCTCCATCACAGGTGATGGGCTTTTTTTTTTTTTTAGCTTTGATTTAAATGACCGGTGGTATTTTGTGACTTGTGTGTTTAACATACACATGATAACGTCTCACCTCAGCTCAGCTGGCCTCCATCACAACTGTGTCCATTCCTCAACCATCAGTTAGTCCAGTGTCCATAAAAAAAGTCCATACAGTATGCAGTTTTTATTTTCAATTTTTTTAGCTTTGATTTAAATGACCGGTGGATTTTTGAGTGTTTTAACGTACACATGATGATGCAACCTCACCTCACCTCAGCTCCTCTCCTGTTTCACAGGTGAGGCGCATCACAGCTGCTGTGAGGACACAGCTGTGGGCAACTGTGTCCATTCCTAAACCATCAGTTAGTCCAGTGTCCATTAAAAAAAACTCCATATGCAGTGGAGAAAAAAATGTCTGTGTGATTTAGCTATATTTTTAGCGATTAGTGATCAGTGTGATATTAACCTAAAGTGTGTTAAAACATGATGCCGAGTGTGAACTTTTGTCTCATAGCTCATCTCGGCTTGTCCCCTGCACTCTGAAATCTGGCGCTAGTTAGCCGATGCTACCAACAGGTTTTCAAAGGGGGTGCCTCTGGCATCGGCCTAGCCATGCAAATAAATCACTGTTTTACACCATTTACGAGGCTCAAAGTAGCTTCACACTTCATTGGTAGACTTTGAGGGCCCTGACATTTAAAACGAGACATTGAGAACTTTGAAAAAACACTGGTAGTTTATTTACAAGACGATTTATACAGACAGTACCTTCAGGAAGTTTACCGTTCGCCGCCATCTTGAATTTAGTCACGCTAAGTCGAGCGACGAGTACGAATGAACCGGTATGATAAGGGATCAGATTCCAAAAATAATTCTGTGGAAATGCATGGATTTCAGTTGCTGCTACTAAAGTGTGTGTGTGTGTGTGTGTGTACAGGCCAGTATAATATTAGCGATAAAGAAAAGAAAGGTGGCAGTGGGAGGAAGATCACTTTTCTTGCCTCTATTCTTTTCAAAAACTGGAACTCTTGGCCAGTCGATGTTTTGTTGAGTAAGACGTAATCAATTGATTCCCAAGTGGTGTTATTGTTATTCCCAAAGTAGGGATTGTGTTCATTCTGATTTCAGTATACTCTCATGTGTTGCTTTCAGAAATCCATACATGATCATCTGGTGTTGATTGCTTTTTCGAAACTGTGTACACACCATAGACA
This sequence comes from Alosa pseudoharengus, assembly GCF_046254945.1. Lineage (NCBI taxonomy): Eukaryota > Metazoa > Chordata > Actinopteri > Clupeiformes > Clupeidae > Alosa > Alosa pseudoharengus. Next base: position 35,263,743 of record NW_027468718.1, read on the forward strand.
GTAAAGGTACACACACACACACACACTGACCTTTCTTTTCTTTTGCTTACAGGTGCCTTGGCAGCAGCAGGTGTGGAAATGGAGTCGTTTAGCGCCCCCACTGCCCGTGGTGGTGAGCAGTGGTACTGCGTGGGGATTTCCTCCTTGATGGGAGATCTTGGCGCTCTCAAGGCCTTAGTGAAGGAAGCAGCCCAGATTACTGTTTGAAATTAGCAAGAAGCCACTTTCCCTAAGGGACCAGTGTTCTAGCATTCCACAGTCTAATAATCTAACCATACTTTATGTCTATTGTTAATTTTTACATCTGCTGTATGTATTAACATTTCAGTCCGATATGGAAAGTTTTATAATAAGCACTTGGGTAAAGTTGTTATTTGACATTTTTTACAACGTGCACTTACATATTGCAGACAGGTTTATTATGTGATTAAACTCCTGTTTAATAACAATCTTTCATGTGTTTGTGTTTCATAGATAATAAAAACTTTAATCTTGTTTAAGAGAAGTATTGTTTTTTTTATCTCAATGCTAATGTTTCTCTTAAACACAAACAGTCTCTATAGTTACAATTAGTTATTTCTGTGCATTCTCTAGGGTGCATTTGATGGGAGAGTATATCATGGAGTCAAGCCAAATTTAGCAAAGGCCCTTTGCCGGACTCATCTGAGGAATTTGGGAATGGAAATATATATATATATATATATATATACAAGCGTAAAGAGAAATGAAATATCCAGTCTAAAAGATTAATTTTTGGTGTGTGCTTGTGCTGAACACTAGTGGACTATGTTAGAATGCACATTATGCAATGTGCTTAATCCTTATTAGGATTAGACCGAGACTGCCATGGCAACAAAGAGGAATGACCATAGGCTACATGATCATTCCCCTTTGGATATAGGGTATGGTGTTTTCTCTCCTTAGGATCCATATTATCCAGACACAACAAAACGTTATTTAGTGACTTAAAAATAACAAATGTGTGGTTATTCATCTTTGCTAGGCCATCTGAACAGTTATCATCAGCAATCCTCTGAAGTGCAGGGCCTCGTTGGAAAGAATGATCTCTTAGGCTGCCTAGAATCAACAGAGCCGGGTGACAGCGGGTGCCTCTCCAAGTGTACACAGATACCAAAATAGGACCTCAGCAGCCCACTATCGCGGCTCAAGCTAAATCGAGGTCTAGATGTCTGAGCTGGTCGAGGGAGTTACACACGTTTGGAACACAACAAACGCGAATATTTGAATGTCTAAGGGAGGGATACCTGGCGCACATTCACTAAAAAAGGTACGTTTTGCTATTACCGGAGATACTGGTGACTTCTACAGAAAGGCTGACAGATCAGTTGTATTACCTTGTAACCTAGGTTGGAGCTGGTTCTCAATAAATGGAGTCAAGTTTCTCCTGAACTGAAAAAGCATGCGATGTCACGTGTCGGTTAACTTCATTCAAACAAATAGTCCGTGCCTTTTCACATTGGACTGTTGGAATTAAACTGCATGACCCTTCAGTGATTTGTGTCAATTGAGACGTTTGTGTCTGGATATAAGTTTAATGGTTCGGTTACTATTAAATAGTATTATTAATTTTAAAAAATGTCATAGGTCTTTTGCATAATTCAACTGAGTAACATCAGATGAAACATTTAATATTTCACAAAACTCACACGGTAGCCTAAGGCCTTCTGAAACCTGATGTCAACAAGTTATTATTTTCCTTAAGGTGCCAATGTCATCAAAAGGTCAGGAAAGTTACACCTATGAATTCTGTGACACCACTCACCCAACGGAACTCCTGGACACGCTCCGGGAATTCTACACCTGCGGACTTTTCACCGACATAGCGCTCACGTGCGCCTCCGGTCAAGTTTACCGCTGCCACAAAGCCGTCCTGTCCGCGCGCAGCTCTTACTTCCGAGTCATGTTCACGCTTGACATGCGGGAACGCTCGAACGAGCTCATCAACCTGCCTGGTGTAGACGGTGACATCCTCGACGCTCTCATCACCTACGTATACACATCCAGAGTTACCATAACCCAAAATAACGTCCAGAGCCTCCTAGAAGCATCAGACTTGCTGCAGTTCTCCGCGGTCAAGCGGGCCTGTGAGGAGTTCCTTATCCGGCTGCTGGATGTGGACAACTGCCTGGGCATGCACTCCTTAGCAGAGCTCCATGTGTGCGTGGCCCTGGAGAGGGAGGCGCGCAGGGTGATGCTCAGCCGCTTTGAGGAGCTCATCCAACAGGACGAGTTCCTAGAGGCCGACCAGAAGAAGCTCACCACCGTCCTGGCCGCCGAGAACCTCAACGCCTGGCGGGAGGAGCTTCTGCTGGAGGCAGTGGTCAGGTGGGTCGCCCATGACCCAAGGTCTCGCCTGGATTGCACCCAAGAACTGCTCCGCTGTGTTCACCTGGAGCTTGACGAGACGCGCTTCGCCGGCTCGCTGGACGCTGGCCACAGGGCCGTGGAGCTGGGCAGCGAGGAGAAACTCCGTGCCCTGATCCTCCACTCCCTCAAAGCCAGCAGCAAGGGGTTTGCCCTCGGCTGCAAGAAACTAGCCTCCAGTATGTACATCGTAGGTGGCTACTACTGGCATCCACTCTACGAGGTCCACATATGGGACCCCATCTCTGACACCTGGGTTCAGGGCAAAGACATGCCTGACTATGGCAGAGAGAGCTACAGCATCTCACTGCTGGGCCCAAACATCTATGTGACTGGAGGCTACAGAACAGAGACCATAGAGGCCCTGGACACTGTGTGGATCTACAATGTGGATGGCGATGAGTGGACAGAGGGCTGCCCCATGATCACGCCCAGATACTACCACTGCTCGGTGACTGTGCGGGGGTGCATATATGCCATGGGGGGGTACAGGGGTGGGGCCCCTGCACGGGAGGCAGAATTTTACGATCCACTGAAAAAGGAATGGTTCCCAGTGGCAGACATGATACAAGGTATGAGGAGATTAAATGTCTTAAATGTCTTTAAATGTGTAGTCCTTGACTCCACAATGTTAAATCCAATATACACTCTTTGGTGGTATTCAGCCAATTTGCTCCTCACTGTTCACTAGCTGTCTGTTCTATTTGTTTGTGTAACCTGTATCAGCTGGCTACCTTTACATTTGATCAGTGAGAACAAAACGTTGTGTTTGTTAAGTCCTGGCTCTGTAAGTGGCTTGGAGAATGGCTGCATTTTGCATATAAGTCCATTTTCACATTCTGGCATAATGCCCTACTTCAGTGTGCTGGCCTTTTCTCCTTTCTTTTACTTAGTTACAAGTTCGGTCCAGCACTCTTAAGAGACTGAGTTTAGCCTGCTCCTATTCCTGTAAGTGGTTTAGACCAAGCCAATTCTAACACCAACTCCAGCTAATTAACACATTGCTTCAGAAACATTGAAGCGAGGGGTGTAATTTGACTGGCGGATGAACTGAAATATCATCATCCAGAATTTAGCCACACACTGTGGCTTTAAACCACACAATAAATTACCTACCAGTTGGACTGCACAGGCATGTCAGTGATCTGGATCTTAATTTGTATTTTGGGTAGTGGAAGGTTAAGGGATTGAAGCCCCCTTGAGTCTTTGGTTTAGCCAGTTAACACTATGTGGCAGTAATCCTGCACAGTCACTCTGTGCAGCTTAGCTGTCCTTGACCCAGTCACATGAACTTAACATGGCCTTGTGGGTGGGACATAGAAAGCAACTTAGAGTACTGCTGAGTTACAGGGTGACCACTGCTTTTGAGTTGTCTCCAACAATTAAACTCTTTATTTCTGATATTACTTGTGTTTTCATAAGATGTGGTAATGTGCTTTCAGGAGTTGGAAATGCCACAGCCTGTGTTTTGAATGACCGGATCTATGTGACTGGTGGTCACTATGGCTACAGAGGAACTTGTACATATGAAAAAATTCAGATGTACAGACCAGACATCAATGAATGGAGCATTGCAACCATTTGTCCTCATCCTGGTAATACTGTTTATTTAGTAGATATTGGGCTGGTTGCCAGTGCATGGATTAGTATACTCATTAATTAAAAACTCTTTCTAGTCTACTCTAGAACTAGGCTTAATCAGAGATTTTCTAATGAGGATACAGCACTCAAAGAATCCTCCAAAGAAATGCATGGGGTTAGTTTGTAATGCCAATATGGCAGTATCTCTACATTGTATGCCTCCTCATTCACTTGAATAGGAGAATAGCTGCCTGATATCTGCCCAAAGTGTGTTGCAAGATGGCCACCGAGTGTGTGTGTGTGTGTGGGGGGGGGGGACGACTGGAAAATGGCTGGAAAATGTCATGCAAAAATATGCAGAGCACAGATTTTCAAGACAAAAAAGCCAATAATTCACACTGGCAACACATGCACAGTATGTAACAGTTTTGTATGCCTGCCCTGAAGTATGCCTTAGGGCAGTCGTGGCCTACTGGTTAGCTCTTCGGACTTGTAACCGGAGGGTTGATGGTTCGAACCCCGACCAGTAGGCACGGCTGAAGTGCCCTTGAGCAAGGCACCTAATAGCTAGGATGCAATTCATGAAAATTGGTCACTTCTGGATAAGTTTTTGATTTTTGGCAGGGTGTTAGGTATAGGTCTACGATTTTCAAAAATCCATGGATACAAGTTGGGGTGGCCCCCTAGTGGCAGTTATCCATAAAATCCAAAATGGCCTCCGCCGAAAAGAGAAAAGGTTATATCTCAGCTTCCTGTAGTCTTAAATTGTTGTATAATGTATAGACCTCTCCAGAATAAGTCCCGCCTCCGTAACTTCCGTATCCATCCAACTTCCGGGCGTGGATTGTCTATGGTAAATAACATGGCATTTCGAAATATCATACCGGTAAAACATCTGTAGGTAGCGAAGTAGAAAAAGCTGGTGGGCAGATTGGCCTACACACTTCTGCCATCTAGTTTCCACTGGATTTGATTGTCGGTGCCGTTTAAGTAGTATACTATAGACTATACTACTTAAACGGCACCGAAAATCAAAATCTCTGGAGTTTTGGAGAGGGACTGCTTCCAGACAAAAACTGCAGTGTGCAGGGCATGCTTTCCATGCTGGAATAAGGCATGATGGGTCGGGGGGATTGAATCCAGGGATTTGAGGCCATGAGTGAAAAGAAGCTTCCGGGTTTCATTGACTGACTCGACACCGCAGTTCTTACTATACATGAGTACAGTCCAGCGTTTGAGAACTTGCATGTGCACTGATTCCAGTGTGAGGCTGGTTGGGTCTTGGGTGATCAGAATGAGGGTGCCGGTGACTTCTGGGTAAGCTGCCCACGCATTCCATGCTTTTTTTTGCCAATTCCATACATTGCTGATACAACGTCACATCCTGTGAAGAGGGGCAGTGCTTGACATTTTTGAGGTCCCAGCATTTCTGAGATGTGGTGGATTGGAATATCTTTATATGCCTTCCCTGATCCAAATCCAATCCACAGCTCTGAGAGGCCTGACTCCTGGAACACAGCTCTGAGAGGCCTAACTCCTGGAAATCTTCACAACACACTACATTATTGGCTCAATGTATTCACAACACAGCACATGATTGGCTCAGTGGATTCACATGTCAACATTTTGCCGCGGAAGGGGTGTGATTTGCGTAGACAACTGCCATATTGCCGTTACAAACTAAGCTCATGCATTTCTATGGAGGATTTTTTGAGTGCTGTGTCTCCTCATTAGAAAGTCGCTGGTTTAAGTATGAATTGTTTTTTGTGTGTTATTTGACTAAAATGTAATATTGATCCTTAACATGGTGAAAAGTCTAATATACTGTAACTTTTCACTGTGGCATAGTTCTGAATTTGTGTTTATTTAAGGCCTCAACAATGGTACTTTTGGTCACAACATGTGATTTTTGACACTATAGTGATAGTGACCCGTCCAATCAACAAAGAAATGCATACCTTGGAGGTAAAATATGGGTCTAGGGACCGGAGTAATATTTCAATGTGACTTTTTCAGAGATATTGACAGTTTATGAGCTAAATATGACTATGATACTAGCTTTAACATGGAAATGGACTTAAAATAAAAAGAACATAATCAAAATTGGATTCCTTGTATCAAACAAAGTAGAGAAAATACATTAGCCAGTGTTGTTGCAGGCAGCTCACTGCGCCAGGATTAGTGTGTACTTCACCTCACTGTGTGTTCGCTGTGTGCACTAATTCACGGATTGGGATAAATGCAGAGACCAAATTTCCCTCACGGGATCAAAAGAGTATATATACTTATACTTACTTATACTGCCTCAGATCACAAATAAGGCATTGAGATTATAATTTAAAGCCACCATGATAGTAATTTTGGTCATTTTAATGATTCATTTCTCCCCTTTCTTCCTTGCTGACAGAGTATGGGCTGTGCTCGGTGTCCCTGGACAACAAGCTGTACCTGGTGGGAGGCCAGACGACCATCACCGACTGCTACGACCCCGAGCGGGACGAGTGGCGGCAGATGTCCGTGATGAAGGAGAGGCGGATGGAGTGTGGCGCCGCCATCATCAACGGCTGCATCTACGTGACGGGTGGCTACTCGTACTCAAAGGGCACGTACCTGCAGAGCGTCGAGAAGTACGACCCCGAGCTGGACACCTGGGAGATCGTGGGCAACCTCCCCACTGCCACCAGGTCTCATGGCTGTGTCTGTTTCTATGGCGTTTAATACCGGAGTTGGGCATTCAGTGTTACCTTGTGTGGTGCTCAATGTTTATGGTAAAAGTTAACTTTAGGTTAATGTGGTGGTATTTTTTAAGGATAATTTTAGGTGAGTGTGATAACTTTCTGCTAAACCAGCTTAGAGTGTATCTCAGGTGAGAGCTGCAGCATGTATTTGAGCCAAAAGGATGCAGCTACTGACTGCCATCTACTGTTGATGAAGGTTCACAACCCCAGATTACCTCTGTCATAGCAGGTGGTATTCTCCTTGTACTTATAGATAAGAAAGTTAAAAAAGTAAATCTACTTTATCAACCAAAATATGCCTTGTTGGCTAATACGGTTAACAGATTTTTGACATCTATAAATATAATCATAATACCAAAAAGAAAATGCCTTGAATAAGATTAGAGTAAATAGTTCCAACCACTTGATGGCCACAGCTGTACTAAGAGTTGCCACTTTTTCATAATAAGATCAATTCTGACACAAAGGCACACTGAAAGATTTTACAATATACCGGTAGTGTTGGATAGTTAAGACAATTAAGGATGATGTTTTATGCAACCACTGGTAATGCAGCCAGTACCAGTTTAACAGGTTTTGGGGCAAACATTAATTTTTTCTGTTTTGTACACGATGCATGCCTTAGCAGAACATACACAAATGCACTAAACCATTTATATTTGTTGTAGAATGTTATGTATTTATGAACTAAAATTGTATTCCTTTTTTACTTTATTGTTGGGTGAGTATACTGTAGTATCTTTGTCTTCTGAATGTGCACTGTTTTCAAACACTAAGGGTGCATTCACACTAGACCGTTTGGTCCGGACCCCGAGTTCATTTGGACCGATGGTTCGGTTATTTTTGCTAATGTGAACGCTGTCGAACCCAGGTGCGGACCCGGGTCTGGACCAGGTTCCACTAGAAAATGGGGGTCTAAGGTACGGTTCAAAAACTCAGTGCAGTTTGAATGGGGGGGGGGGGGGGGGGGGGGGGAATGGAATGGGGAACATGGAATGCAATGGCATTTATTGTGCAATAGAATCTTCTACTGGTATCTTCTGCCAGTTAATGTTCTTGAATGTCTCTCAAAATGGTATCCCCAGAGAACCTCTGCTTTTTATTTTATTTAATCAATCAATATTTAATGTGTTTTTTAATTGTGAACTGTCAGTATTACCTCCCTGCAATTCATTTCTAGAGTTTTTATTCAAAAATAAAATGACTTAAATTTTGTGCCACAGAACTTTGAACCACAATAGAGTCTAATGATTTGTGTCTATTATCCTATGTAATCACAAAGGCATCCAAAACATACAGTATAAATGTAGTAATCACACAAACGTTTGAATATAGAGCAGTTATGTCTTATCTGATATAAGCGAATGAAATAAATGAAATGGTCAATATGGCTTTTGCATGGAAAATCTGGTATATTTTTAACTGTTCATTAAAATCAAGGTCATGATACATCACATATTAGAAACAAAACAAACAAAAGAAACCAACCGCTCCAAGCCCAGACTTCATTGCAGTGAGAATCTGATGAAGTCCACCTGAATATCAACCTGTGCAACAGATATAAACAGCAGGTGATTATTCTGTTTATTCACTACCACACTTTAAAATAAAAAACGTAGTTTGCCATCAAACATAATACAACTGAAAAATTTTGTTCACTCTTAACACTGATCGGTGAAAGAGTCAACACTAAGGGCAGACTGAATGACATGAATGACATCACTTGGGAGTTGTTTTCCATGGTCTGTCTTTCCAGAATTCAAACAATAAAATGGAAATGGAAAGAAAAGGCCTGCATCATGGAGACTGTATATCTATCAAACACACAGGACTAGTCAGAGGAATATTATGGTGCCTTGTGGAACTGTGTTACAGTACAGTGGTTCTCTGTAAGCACGCTGGCACACAAGGCACAGTGGTATGCCATGAGACGAAATGAGGTGAGCCTTGGAATTTTGAGGAACCCAATGCCTTTTTATATAGGCTCATGAAATAATACATAGGGCTATTTTAAATACATTAAATGACAGATTCTTAATGAACATCTGAATGAACACCTATAATAGCCTTATACTATTGTGTGTGACATAATGTTACTTTATAATTGGTGACCATGAATCGGTGTGCCTTGGTGTTTTGGTTAGACCTTTGGTGTGCCTTTGCCCCAAAAAGGACAACCACTTCAATCTCCCAGTTAATACAATCTGCTGGACACACTTTACTTGGATGGTCCCCTATACATGGTCTACAGATGCTCAGATTATAACATACTATGGATGGCACTGTTAATGACAATTAACATTTAAGGTTAGTTAAACGGTTGGGCTTGGTTAAAGTGATGTTCAGTAACTGTTTGACGACCATTTTAGAGACTGCAAAGTCTCTCTCTGTGGGTTAAGTATTCAAGTAGAGTACCACCACTCTCTAAAGTGTGTTGTGTACTGACACATGACTTACAGATTTCTTTTTATGGAACTTGTATGATGCAGGCAAGTCATATCTGAGCTCTGTGGAGAATAAAAAACATAATTTAAAAGAAATATTGGATCCCACTTTCGTTTAGAGAACTGTAAAAACACATCTGAATTGAAGTTTACCTGCTATTACTTCCATTTTCACATTCCAGTCATTGGCCTTTTTCTGTATATGCTGAGATAGTTGAACATTGAAAATGTACAATTACAGACAAAGTGTAAAAATGAACTTTAAAAATTTGTAATTGACAGAATCTGATTTAAAGATATGCTGACTTACTTCCCGTGTTGCCGTTTTGTGAAGAGAATACACAGCTGTTTTTGCCATGGTTATTGCAGTCTTCAAAAACTTCATGTCAATACCTTCATAAAAAAGAGGAATGTTGAATTATAATTGGTATAGCCTACGCCTGACTTGTTACAGTGGCCCAACTAATATCTCACCTTGATTATGTTTTGTGCCAAAAGGAGGATTCATAATGACTGTATCAAATTTCTTTGCAAATGACATTGTTTCAAGAGAACATACATCGCACTGGACCACATCCATGTTTGAGAGTTCAAACTCTTCAACATTTCCTTTGAATATGTCCACTGCGTCTTCGTCAATTTCGAAACCAACACATAACCTAGAACAAGAAACCAGACATGGCCATATATTGACAACAATCCTGGAAAAAACAGGTTCAAATAATAGCAAGAGAGGTGTTCTCTTTACCCTGCATCAAGCACTGCAGCTCCAATACTGAGGACTCCACATCCACAACCCAAATCTGCAACCAGCTTACCCTTAATGTCATCAAATGTGTTATGGATGGTGTAAAGCATGCAACCTGAAATAAATAAACAAAAAATCAATGATCTCTCTTTACTAGACTTCGCATCTAATGTGAGCAATGTCAGGTTTACCTGCTATGTGAGGGCTTGTTGGATACTGTTCAAGTAGAATTTTTGGTTTCTCGAACACGTCCACTTGCTGGAGGCAACTTTCTAGCTCTTTCAATTTCATTGTTGCCCCTACTAATCTTTCGCTACCGCTGTTGATCTGCTTTGGACGAACGAACGCAATGTGGGGTCAGTCAAGTAAGTTCAGGCATTGAAAACGGGTCTGCCTGCCTGCTCAACTCCTCACTACATTACTACATTAGCCTACTGCCAAATTATCCTATACATGCAAAAGCTGTAAACACGGACTACAAGGCAAGGCACACACACACTTCCGCGAAAAAAGTTATCCTACGTGCAACATGGCAGTATGGAACAACTGTTCCGCAAGAAATGGTCCAACGGCAGCTGGTCTTCAGTCGTTGTTTGGTCGTGTTACTTATTATGACCATGCATACCCTTCAGACAGACATGAAGCATATTATCCCTGTCTTCATTTAGTGTGTGGCTTAAATGGCAAGATAAACTGTACCTATTATCTATGCAAGCAGTGGATCGCAGGTGATATAAATGCTTATATAGAGTTCACATTCATCATGCTATGTGTATAAAAACATTTTGAGGAAGACCGCTGTCATGCGAAGTAAGCGTGCAAGTAATTAACCTAAAAATAGAACTGCATGGTCATAGTAGCTAGTTAGATAAGCAACCTAGCAGCAATCACATCTGCCCTGCCTCTTGCAAATAATCACATTGCCAGCAGGTTGGTTGTACGACGCTCACGGACCGTATCGCGAGAAAGACCGAGAACGTAGCAACAAGACAACAAAAATAAATTCTGGACAACAATTCAGAGTTCATGATGGCGGCGTCGATGTTACGCCGGGATAAGAAAACAACAGCCGCCACTCTAAAGACAGAACTAAATCGAACTGACAACAGTTCTGGAGTCAGACTACTTCAAGAACTGCTTGATAATGTTTTAAATCCTGAAAAGCCAGCGGCGGATACAGAGGCCCTTGAATGGTGTAAATACCTATTGGCAGGAGGGGAAGGATTCGAGGAGTTCTGCAAGACGGTCCGGTCCTATGACAACGCTACCTTGTGCGGCTTGGTCTGGACAGCCAATTTTGTGGCGTACCGATGTCGGACCTGCGGGATTTCCCCTTGCATGTCATTATGTGCGGAATGTTTTAACAACGGCGATCACACGGGCCATGATTTCAATATGTTCAGAAGCCAGGCTGGTGGGGCCTGCGACTGTGGAGACAGTAATGTCATGCGGGAAAGTGGGTAAGTCGTTAGCTAGCTGGCTAGTGATCAGGGTTGTCATCTATTAACAACGAGCTAATATATTTAGCGAATGTCTGATATGCAGGGGACACACGCAAACCAAAGACAAAACTGTTAAAAAACAAGGGAAGTCACCTATCTTAGTTGGCTTGCTAGGCAGCTAGGCGTAATGCTAGTCTGCTAACTTAGCAAGTTGTAGGTGGGAGAGTATGCAGCCCTGCCTTTCCGAGTGACAAAGTTTATTTTTAACTCACTAAGAGAACCATCGCTGTGTGACAGGTCGTGGTGTCTTTTTGTCTTTTTTACACCTTAGCGTGGGGCATGAGAATACAAGTTTATCAAGTTGATTGTATTTTCATCGGTGGGATCAACAGTTAAATGTCAGAGTTCTGTCAGAAGTCGCGAGGTGATCGCTGTAAAGATGAACTAAATTAGGCCTAGTTATTGTTCTGTCACGTTACTGTACTGTAAATGCATTGTAAAGTGACCCCTACTTTATATTTTCGCATGTCTTCTGTAAATAATATTGTATAGCATCGTAATAATTGCATTCCTTTTATGGTAGTTTCTGTCAATGCAGGGAGACCTGTCATTGTGGATTTCTATCAGGATTATTCATTAGGTCAAATGTTTCTACAATAACATTTTTGTTTAATTTTCCTGTTGTAATATTCATAATGGTAAGAATGTTTGGAATTATAGTATGTATGAAAACTACTGCTATGCCTCCATCCCTGTGGGTTAAACACTCCCACTACTACTTTGACAAGTCCAGTAAGACAGTGTGCTGTTGATGTGTGTGACTGACACTGTGTGGTGTTGATGCGTTGCTTTTGGCAGGTTTTGTAGACGGCATCGGTTAAAAACAGGGGAGAATGTTCCCACAGTACCCAGGGACTTGCTGCTGATGTCTGAAATGGTGCTACCTCGCTTCATTGTCAGCATCATACAGTATTTAAGGGATGGATACACAGAGCCAGGTGAAGCCCGGGAGTGGAATACCATAACATTATTTGAGACATGCATGACAGATATTGTACTGTTTTAAAGGTTAACTTCAATTTTGAAAATGTGGATGCAATTCTGCCCTCACCTAAACTACACATAATAGCCTTTGATATAAGTATTTGATTGTTTAGTTGGCTGTAGTTGTTGTTATGGTTCTGTAAAGTCAGTCTTAATTAGGCCTATGTGTCTTACACCAAATGTAGCCATAGATTTTAGGAAATATGTAAAAAAAAAAGTCTTGTATGGTCGGTTTGTCTTACCCTCTATGACACACACACACACACACACACACACACACACACACACACATTTACTCAGACTCGTCACCAGAGAGGGACCTGCAGAAGGTTCTTCAGCAGCTGGAGCCTCAGATATCCTTCCTGGAAGAGCTTACAAAGATGGGTGGGGCCATGCGGACCGTGCTGACAAAGATCCTGACCAATCAGCAGACCTTTAAAGAACTCAGCATGGGTATGTTGTTTACCCCAAAATGACACATGGAAAAACACCTCTTCTCTAGGATGCTCATTGTGTTGTACAACTTTGCTAGTGATGAACTTGACTTTAATATGAAAGGTCCAGGTACATAATCAATCAAGTACTCTTTTTGTCCAATTCAGAAGTCCTCTTGTGTTTGTTTACAGTCCTGACTTTAAATGGGAAATGTGGTGGCTCTGCCTGAGCCATAAACATCTTCAGTCAATCAGTGCATTGCTTCAGAAGCATGCAAAGGAACAGTGCAATTTCATTGGCTGTTGAGCTCATAACATCAGCCACCATTCACCAGTGCTGTGGACCTTTAAGCATGCTTGTTTGTTGCACTAGTGTCATTGTAAGACCAACCTCTTTGGAATTTGTCAAAACTAATCTAGAGATTTCTTGTAGTCTCGTTGGATTTGACCTTCTGTTGTAGCCTTGTTAAATATGACCAGTCCTGAATTCACAGAAATTTGAGTTGAAGGAGAATGTAATGGTATGGTATGATATCACCACTGTTGTTGCACTATACTCCTGTTCTTTCTTTTTTTTTTGGGGGGGGGGGCGCTTTTTATGCCTTTAATTAGACAGGATAATGGAGATTGACAGGAAGTGAGTGGGAGAGAGAATCGGGGTGGGATCCTGAAAGGACCACAGGGCGGGAATCGAACCCGGGTCGCTGGCGTACGGTGCAGGTGCCCCAGCCAGTCGCGCCACTGCTGGGGCCCTGTTCTTGCTATGTTTCGCTTCCTCACTAAATGTCCACGTAGCATTGATGTAGCAGAAGTGAGAGGAGTAATTGAATGATGTGTATAGTCACAGAGTAACACACACCAAAACATGTGCTGAACTCTGGTGATACAAATAACTGTGAAAATTTAAGAAAAATTTAATTTTCTTATTAATTTTAAGTACTTGAATGATGACCAGAAGTGTAGCCTAATAAATTATCATTAGGCTAAATGTACCAGTGTAGGACAAAGATCATGTCAGAACTAAATTGTGCCTAGCCTATCCCACCAGAGGTTTCATTATATGTAGAAAGGCGAAACGGATTCCTGATAAGCTCTTCTAATCTGCTGTGCTTTATGAATGCAGTGCACAGAAGGTGTGAGTTCACGTCTCATGTCACAGAAGCCTTCAGGAGTCATTTCGCTTCCTTCCTGTTTGATTGGTTGTCAAGTTTATAACCAGGATGAGCCAAAACCATAGTCATAGTAATAGTGATGAGAAATGAAAACTGAAAATGTGCCTTATGTGTTCACATGTTTGTATTCAAGTTTAAACACCCCTGGACAACTGATCACTGGCCTCTTGAAATGAGGAAAATTACTTTTTGAGTTATTGGACAGTTATTGTACTTCATTCTATTTTATTACATACACTTAAAATAGAAGCAGTTTATCTGCAGCGGTGGAATCTGTAATAATTTAGTCATGGATATCCAAGTTTGTAACTGTATACTGTCATATGGTTAATTTATATATTGACTGTATAATATCATACGTTTAATTTATGTAGTAACTGTATAATATCATACATTGAATTTATGTAGTAACTGTATAATATCATACGTTGAATTTATGTAGTAACTGTATAATGTCATATGTTTCATTTATGTAATTTAGATCAGATAATAAAAAAAAACACTTTTCTTCTTCATCCACTCACCTCAGGTCAGGAAGAAAACGTGTATGCAAAGAATAACTATGACAAGTATCTGTCTGCACTGAAGAGCTCGGGCCTGGTCACGGTGGAGGAGAAGGGAGCGGCGGCAGCAGCCGCGGCTGGAGGAGGAGGTGCCGAGGCTGGGGCAACGGCTGGAGCAGCGTCCCTAAGCTTACTGGGTGAGGCTAGGCTAACGGCTATGGTAGGGTCCCTTAGCTTACTGGGTGAGGCTGGGCTAACGGCTATTGTAGGGTCTCTTAGCTTACTGGGTGAGGCTAGGCTAATGGCTGGAGCAGGGTCCCTAACGGCTATTGTATGGTATGGTATTGTATTGTAGCCACACGACAGGTCACATGCTCATGCAGGTCAAGCCAGGTTGTGTGGTGCAGTAAAACCTTCTTTTATGTAAATCTGAGTTTTTTTTTTTTTTTTCTTCTTACACATGAAGAATGTTTCGTGGATTATTCTTCAGTTTAAACATGACATCATAAAAATCCTAAACATGAGGATGGCCTCAGAATCTTTAGAAATGTGAAATGTCCTTGTACCCTCACAAGGTACACTCTAGCCTGTGTTGTGTTTTGTAGGTATGAATGTTAATGGTGTTTCTGTGGTCCTGGACCTTCCATGCACTTAGCAGTATACAGAGACAAATGCTCGACAATATTTTTCTCCTACTTCCTCGTTTATAGTGAAACAATTAATGCTCTGGTTGTGTTTTCTACAGGAGCCACTGCTGCTGTAAGCTCTGTTGAATCCAGTAAAGAGGTAGGAGTTTGTCTTTGTTGGCTTGTTTTTGCATAATGTACGACGGTGGACGACGATTTAGATGGTGTGGTGTGGTTGGGTTTCAGGAGGACCAGGATGGAGGGCAGAGTGTGGGGCAGCGCAAGAGAGTGAAGCTCAGCAGCACCACCAAAGGTAAGGGTCACACTCTGCCCACACCTCTCTCACAGATCACCCAGGGACCGCTCACGGACCTCACATGGACCTCACACGGACCACCTACAAAACCACTAACAGATCACTCACGGACCTCACACGGACCACCTACAAACCACTCACAGATCACTCACAGACCTCACACGGACCACCTACAAACCACTCACAGATCACTCTCAGACCTCACACGGACCACCTACAAACCGCTCACAGATCACTCACAGACCTCACACGGACCACCTACAAACCACTCACAGATCACTCACGGACCTCACACGGACCACCTACAAACCACTTACAGATCACTCACAGACCTCACACGGACCACCTACAAACCACTCACAGATCATTCACGGACCTCGCACGGACCTCACACAGACCACTCACAAACCACCTACAGACTTCTCAGACAGTACACAGACCACTTACCGACTTCACAGATGGTACACAGGCCACTTACAGACATCAGACGGCTCACAGACCCCATACAGACTTCTCAGACTGTTCACAGACTTCACAGACCGCGCACAGACACTCAGACTTCATAGACGTCACACAGACTGCTCATAAACCACTCACAGACTTCACACATTCTTCTCAGACCACTGACACTTTCACAGACCGTTCACAGACCTTTCAGGCTGCCCATGGATGATCTTTCTCTCTCACGCTCCTCTCATAGACCACTGACCGACTGCTCAGGCCACTCCCAGTCCTCCCACAATCCACTTGGAGATCGCTCACGGTCTGATACTTCTGCTGTCTGCCACAGTTCTGCCCATGCAGTCCCCCAGGCTCACAGAACTCTGATGGTCCTCTCAAAGATCGCTTGCAGTCTAAATTACAGACCCGTTACAGACAGGGCTCCAGAGTGCGACCAATTTGGTCGCATATGCGACCAGCTATTCGTGAAGGAAAAAGTGTCCGCATTGAAACTCTACCTTTGGTTCAATAACACACATATTTGGCCAATATCGTGGTTTAAACAAATCACAGATAATGAAGGGCGGGACCTCCCCTCTGATTGGCCGTGGCCCAGTGCCTGTGTGTAAATTTGAAAATGCGTGTGCTGCAGAGAGAGAGAGAGAGGTCAGAGACCCGTCAGATAAACAGAGTGGATGTAGTTGCATTACAGTGTGGTCACATAGGCCGAGATAAATGTACCCTCTCCCCACAGCCCACAGGCTGGCAGCAGCAAACCGATCAGACGAGCCCGAGATGATGATCATCGTTGCCTACGATAGGCCTAGTGAAACTTCCCTTCACCAAGTTCAGTCCGAAATAATTATTCACCAGAAAAATAGTTTGAACGTAAACCCGACGTACAGGAATGCCACTTGCTCCAAATTTATAGGAGTCATTGCAGATGAAAAGACGTCTTAAAATTGCGAACAATGCATACAAGGCCTTCGCGAACGACAGAGATACAGATATAGCCGAAAAGGAGTGCGTCATTGACCGCAGTTACATGCAGGGAGTAGCCCGGTTTTCAACAGCAATATTCGTTTTGCGCGCGAGTTGTGTAAACTCATTCTGATGGCATCAATTTAATCCGGTATTTGGCGCAAACCGAATATCGCTGCTACATTTAAAGCCCGAATATTCCCTGCATGTATAACTGTGGTCATTGTGTATGGTGAATTGAATGGACACATTTAGATCGAGCATGGCAAGTCATTGCAATAGCCTATAATAATAGGCCTACCATTTCGTTACTGCATTAACCATAGTGATGTTCTTATTGAAAATTTAAAAATACTAAAATTAAAAAGTAAATTGCATTGTGGGACTGTCAAATGATTATTGCAATCATCATTGTAAAATCACATACAAATCCCCCAGACTACTTGGAACATCTCTTTAAATTGTGCTCAAATACATTTCTATGGAAGATGCTAGCATGACGAGCTGGTTTAGCCAAGGCCTAAAGATCATGAAGGATAGTATGTAAGACATTGAGCCATGAGATGTGCAGTTTGAAGCCCTTAAAAGACGTGCACTGTTAATTTACTCACTGTTATTTTTATTTAATTCATCTTGAGATGTTTTAAGTTTAAATTTCAGCTCAGTGAAGCACTTAAAGCACCAACACTTCATTAAGTTACTTTTCTTGTAGAATTGTAAATCATAAGTCATAGGACAACCTATATAGGACAGTAATTAAGGAAAAAAAGTGAACCTGCTGCGGTGTTAAATGCGATGTGGTTGAAAATTTGGGTGCACCTAACTTTTGTGCTGGTGCACCTAAGAAAAAAAAGTTAGGCGCACCAGTGCAACCAGTGCAAAAAGTTAGTCTGGAGCCCTGGTTACAGACCATTCAACTTGTGTGCCTTTTTTTTGAGCAGAGCGTATTGGCAGGTTTTCATTTGGGTGATGAGAGAAGTTAGCATTACAAAGATAAGGGGGGTTAGAATAGATTCCGCATGTCCCCTATGTGCATAAGATTAGCTTGTTTAGCTGTAGTTGTTGTAGAGGGGAGAATATGAATGTGTGTGCATGTGCTGTTCTGCAGAGTGCACCGTCTCTGCTGGAGAGAGAGAGAGAGAGAGAGAGAGAGAGAGAGAGAGAAATGGAGATGTGCTTGTTTGGATGCTGCGTGTGCTGTTCGGGTGTTGTGGGAGCGCACTGTCTCTGAGAGTGTTAGTGTGATGGCGATGTGCTGTGGTTATGGTGCTGTGGGAGCGCACTGTCTCTGAGAGTGTGAGTGTGAGGTTAGTGTGATGGCGATGTGCTGTGGTTATGGTGCTGTGGGAGCTGGAGGCGATTGCTGAGGCCTGAGGCGATAGTGCCGACTCTGCTCTCTGTCTCCTCATAGTGCTGTGTCTGGTGGTCTCACCTCAGAGTCTTCTGTCTTTGTATTGCTCTTTCTCTTACACACACACTTTTTCCCCTCTCTCTCTCTCTCTTGCCCCCAATCTTCCTCCCTCCCTTTTTTCTTTCTTTCTTTTTCTTTCTTTCTTTCTTTCTCTCTCACCCCACTCTCTCTCTCCTCAGACCCATCGATCATGGACACTCTGAAACACAAGTGTTTCTTAGAGGAGTTGCTGTTCTGGACGATAAAGTACGAGTTCCCCCAGAAGATGGTCACTTTCTTGCTCAACATGTTGCCCGATCAAGACTACAAGGTATTCCACTTTAGACTTCTCAAATTCAAATTCAAATTCAAAACTGCTTTATTGGCATGACAAATAGTTAGTTTGTATTGCCAAAGCAATTATTACATACATTGAACATACAGGTATAAGACATGGACATAACAACAGACAAGAAATGTATCAGTGAATTATGTGTCTAAACATACATTTATATAGGCAGCCTATAGTATGAATTATCGTAATGTCATTTCATTTTTAAACAGAGGATAGTGAGGGTGTGTGTGTGTGTGGCTAGAGATATATCAGTGTGTGTGTGTGTGTATGTGTGCGTGCGTGTGTGTTTCTGTGTGAGGATGGCAAGGATGACATCTTCTCCCTCTGTCATGGTTGTCTTTGCCACAGCATTTGTTAAAACATACTGAGCAAAATGCACTAAACGAACAGATGCTTCTTAAAATATTCTGAACAAAACCACACATAAGTGGAAACATCATATAGGGGTTTTCATATGCTGACACTGAGCCTGCAACTGAAGCACTCCATTCCCGTAGCGCAAAAATATTTTTAGCAGATGGGTCTAATTTTTTCAAATGTACGCGCTGCAATCACGTCTGGTGTAGCCAGGTCCGTTGTCAACTTTATAGTGGAAGCTGATTGTTGCAGCAGATGCTATGCAAACGTAACGCTTCAGTTACATGCCCGGTGCAGGCTACCTGTTAGGCGATAGATATGAATTTGAAATAGAGCTCCTGTGGGCGCGGACAAATTGTAGTATCTTTTATGTCTGTTCATAATACATGTGGTAAAAGTCTGACTTGTTGCATTCATATTTAGTTCAGTGTAGAAGTAAGCCTACAGAGTCTCCACAGCAAACATGTATCAGATGTTTAGTGAAATTAGGCCCAAAATAACTCCTAGTATCATCTGATTTGTTCCTTTGTCTCTCTGTCAGTGTTTCAGAAATAGAACAGAGGCTGATGTCACTTTTGTATGAGCCAGATAAAGACTGTATGATTATGATCTCATTTCTGCTGTTGATTGACATCTGCGCTGACAGTAGGGGTGGGACAAAACATTGTGATGACGATGTATTGACGCCAAACACCAATCACATCAAACACCCCCAAACCCTGATCACACTCTATATTCCCAACCTTCCTCTCTCTCTCTCTCTCTCTCTCTCTCCAGATCACGTTCACCAAGACGTTTGTGCAGCACTACGCCTTCATCATGAAGACGCTGATGAAGAGCCAGGAGTCGGACACCATGTCCAACCGCATCGTGCACATCAGCGTGCAGCTCTTCAGCAACGAGGAGCTGGCGCGCCACGTCACCGAGGAGTGCCAGCTGCTGGACATCATGGTCACCGTGCTGCTCTACATGATGGAGAGCTGCCTTATCAGGAGCGAGCTGCAAGGTAAGGGTCATTCATTCATTCATTCATTCATTCATTCATTCATTCATCCATTCCATACACACGTCA